>NC_087351.1:5586463-5889494 GCF_030014295.1 Loxodonta africana
GGGTGCAGAACGTCCTTGAGTGCTCCAGTTCTCAATTCCAGTTCACTGCTGGGGTGCAGAACGTCCTTCAGTTCTCCAGTTCTCAATTCCAGTTCACTGCTGGGGTGCAGAACGTCCTTGAGTGCTCCAGTTCTCAATTCCAGTTCACTGCTGGGGTGCAGAACGTCCTTCAGTTCTCCAGTTCTCAATTCCAGTTCACTGCTGGGGTGCAGAACGTCCTTGAGTGCTCCAGTTCTCAATTCCAGTTCACTGCTGGGGTGCAGAACGTCTTTCAGTTCTCCAGTTCTCAATTCCAGTTCACTGCTGGGGTGCAGAACGTCCTTGAGTGCTCCAGTTCTCAATTCCAGTTCACCGCTGTGGTACAGAACGTCCCTGAGTTCTCCAGTTCTCAACTCCATTTCACTGCTGGGGAATAGAATGTCCTTGAGCAGTTATCCTACCTCTTTCAGTGCTCACTGTGTCCAAGTCCAGAAGATCTCTGGTTGTTTTTCCAGAGACTCCTTCCTGCAAAAGTGGGGGGAAATGGTTTCCCGACTGAGCCAGGTAAATGCAAGGCCTGAGTGTCTAACTGCTCCTCATAGAGACTTTGCCTTCTGTGGTAGCAAGTGCCTCTGATTCCTGAGCCTGTCCAGACAGCCACGGGATGAGTCAGCTGGCTTTCCATCTGCATCTCCCTCCAGGAGCACTTGCCTCTGACCTTTCCCACTCTGCTAAGTCATGAGCCATTCTGCTATCTACTTTCCAATCTTAGTATCTTCTGGTTTGGGGCTATTTATGTCTCCTTGGTTCATCAAGGATGGAGCTTGTGCTTTATTTTTTTGTTTGTTTGTTTTCTCCGTTGTTCCTGGTAATTTTTTAGAAAGAAGGTTGAATGAGGGGATTAGAAAGAAAGAGTAGATATGTCTTTACTCTGACATCTTGAAACCAGGAGTCTCTAGCCTTTTCTTTTTCACATATTTATTTATTTATTTATTTATTTTCTAATCCCATCATATACTCTTTACCAGTCACATTCTGATTCATAATTCCTGGCTTCCAGAGTTTCTTCCAGAGGTCCCATCTCATTTTGCTGATTTCAGACATGCAACATTTAATTTAGTAATGAATTAACAAGTTCCACATCTACTTATCATACTCCATGTGCAGTAGTAGTTGTCTGCAACTAAAATGAGGTATACTTAATATACACATAATTAGAAGGGGATCGGTCACCACTCTCTTGAGGGACTTAGTTTTCTTATCAAACAGGCTGTTTACCTTCTGATTGCCCCTGCCCCTCCATTCTCTGTATCCTAGGAGGCTCTCCTCTGTGGACAACTCCCCTCGCCCGCCAACACTCACTTCTATCCCCAACCCTCTCACCCCATTAGCCTCACTCTTTTCTGCCTTATTGCATTTCTGGTGACCTTACTCTACAGCCATAGCTCCTGAGTATAATGGCTTTTAGCTTCATTATTCCTAGTTGGTTCCCTTGACCCTGCACACACCTCTGTGAAGAGTTTCTTTATTAAAACATCTTCAAGTTGCATTTTAGGTGTCATTTGTTTTTTACCAGGACACTGAATGACATATCAATAAAAAGAAGATTTTGAATTAGTTCATCTCTAAAGTTCCTCAAGTTCTTATGTGCTAAAATTTTTACAAGAGTCACATATATAGTTGGCATTTAATTACAGAGTCTGAGCAAATTAGGGGCTTCCTTTTAGTCCCAAAGTCTGTCTCACTACAGCAGAGACTCTCTAAATAGCTATTATGCTCTGTCCTAGGAATTATAAGCACTATTATCATAGCTTAGGCTAGTGGGAAAGCCAGAAGATACACACTGTTCCCTTTAAGCTCTAGGCATCGGAGGTAAATTAAAAAAAAAAAAAAAAACTGAACTAAACCATACCCGTTGCTGTGGAGTCGATTCAGACTCATAGCGACCCTATAGAACAGAGTAGAACTGCCCCATAGGGTTTCCAAGGAGCGGCTGGTGGATTTGAACTGCTAAACTTTTTGGTCAGCAGCCATAGAGCTTAACCCACTGCACCACCAGGGCTCCTGGAGTTATACAGTGCTGACAAAAGTACATTTGCAATGTTTGACTTTGAAAACTCATACGCCTCCATAGTTTAATTTTGAAGGTTCAAGTGTTTCTTTTTATTTTTTCTTTTCCCTTACATATTCACACCATCTAAGGTCCAGAAAAAAATGCGAAAAATAAGATTCATCAATCTTTCCACTAAAAAAGAACTTAATTCCTTGTCTTCACACTCTCCTTCAGCCACCCAATTTCCTCCTTCTCACGCACAGCCAGACTTTTATCAACTGAGCTTTTCCACTTTCTTGCCTCCACAGACCCTTTAACCCATTCCTATCTTAAACTGGAAACCCTGGTGGTATAGTGGTTAAATGCTATGGCTGTTAACCGAAAGCTCGGCTGTTTGAATCTACCAGGTGCTCCTTGGAAACTCTATGGGGCAGTTCTGCTCTGCCCTATAGTATCGCTATGAGTTGGAATCAACTTGACAGCAACAGGTTTGGTTTTTTTCTGTTTTTATCTTAAACCGTCCTGACCAAAGTTCTGCACAACTTCCTGCTGGCTAAATACAGTGGGTCCTCCTCCAGCCTTGTCTTACTTAACCTCTCAGCAGCATCGACACCACCACCACTCCTGTCATAAAACACTCCTCTCCTTGTCTTGTTGTCTTGCCTTCTGGGCCTATCTGACTACTCCTGAGTCTCTCCAGTGGACGCCTCCTCCTCTGGCCATCTCTCAAGTGCTCATGTTTGTCAGGGCCCTGTCCTAGTCTTCCTTATCTTCCTACCTACATGCTACCTCTGGATGTTCTCATCACTCCTACAGCTTCAAAAACCATTTATATACCAATGATTCTCAAATACACCATATAAGTCCAGATCACTCTCCTGAACTTCAGAGACATTTTTTGATAACTAAATACTAGATAACTCCAGTATTATGTCCATAAATTCCTCACATTCAACATTTTAGCTTTCCCCTCAAACTTATTTTTCCATCTATACTCCTCATTCTTAGGATCATACCAACCCAGAGACCTGGGTATAATCTTTGACTCTTTGCTGTCCCCCATCCACACAACCAATTAATGGCCAATTCCTATTGATTCTATCTGAGATGTACCCTGAATTTATCATATTTTTCTCTTTATCCTCACTGCCACTTCCCTAGCCCACATCATCTCACAACTGCCAATGCTGTTACCCTCAAATCCAGAATTTATGATACAGCCAGGGTGATCTTCCTAAAATACAGATATGATCACGTCTCTCTCTCCCTAAAACCCCGCAATGGTTTCCCACTGCTACTGGGATGAAGCCTAAATCCCTCAGCACGGTTTACAAGGCCCGGCATCTGTTTTCCTATCCTGCCATCTAAATTACCGTATCCTCCAGTCATACTGAGCTCCTTTGTTTCCCTTTTTTTTTTGGTAAATATACACGTAACAAATCACTTGTCATTTCAACATTCTGCATGTGTACAATCCAGTGGCATTAGTTATGTGTATCATGTGATTCAACCATTACCTCCTACGTATTTCCAAATTTTTCCATCACCTTTAACAGACTCTCAGTGTCGCCTAAGCAATAAGTCTCCTTTTCTCCTCCCTCCCTTCCAGCTGCCCCAGTAATCACTTATAAACTTAGGTCTCTGTACACTGCCTATCCTAGATATTTCATCTTTAAGTGGAATCATACAATATTTGTTCCTTTATGACTAGCTTATTTCACTCAGCACAATGTTTTCAAGGTCCATTCATGGTATGGCATGTATCAGTACTTCATTTCTCTTTATAGCTGAGTAATACTATATGTATGTATGATATTCCCCTTATCTTTCTCTATATCTCTATATGGGGCTCCCTCCACTTGATACATGCTTCTTAGGTGTTATCAATGTTGTCATGCTTTCATTGTTGCTTGATGAACATCTACAAATCCTTGAGTCCTTGATGTCTCAGCTTAGATGTCCTATGGTCTCTAAACCTGGGTTAGATCTGCTCCCATAACACACTACTCACCCACTTATTAGCTCTATTATACACTCACCCGCCTATCAGCTCTATTATACACTCACCCCCATCAGCTCTATTATACACTCACCCCCATCAGCTCTATTATACACTCACCCCCATCAGCTCTATTATACACTCACCCCCATCAGCTCTATTATACACTCAACCCCATCAGCTCTATTATACACTCACCCACCTATGAGCTCTATTATACACTCACCCACCTATGAGCTCTATTATACACTCACCCCTATCAGCTCTATTTTACACTCACCCCCATCAGCTCTATTATACACTCACCCGCCTATCAGCTCTATTATACACTCACCCGCCTATCAGCTCTATTATACGCTCACCCGCCTATCAGCTCTATTATACACTCACCCCCATCACCTCTATTATACACTTACCCGCCTATCAGCTCTACTATACACTCATCATCCTATCAGCTCTATTATACACTCATCCCCATCAGCTCTATTACACACTCACTCCCATCAGCTCTATTATACACTCACCCCCATCAGCTCTATTATACACTCACCCACCTGTCAGCTCTATTACACACTCAGCCCCATCAGCTCTATTATACACTCACCCCCTATCAGCTCTATTATGCACTCACCCCCATCAGCTCTATTATATACTCACCCGCCTCTCAGCTCTATTATATACTCACCCACTTATCAGTTCTATTATATACTCACCCACCTCTCAGCGTTATTATATGCTCACCACCTACATCTCCATTATATACTCACCCACTTTTCAGCTCCATTATAATTGCCTATTGTCTCTACACACAGGGTGGCCATGAGTAAGAATCAACTCAATGGCAACCCAACCAACTCAATGGCAGTGGATGTTAATTCCCCTCTTAGGTCATATGCCTACAACATTGCTTGGTACAAAGTAGCCATTAAATTCATAAAGGTTGAGAGATGAACAAATGAACAAACAAGAAACAAATGAAGAAACTATCGGATTAAATACAGGACCAGGGGAAACACATTTGACATAGGGACTTCCTTTGTCCTGCTCTCTTTCCCCTGAAAAAATAAATGATAATAAGTTAGCTACCCTTTCCCCCAAATAAGTCACTGCTCACAAGGAGATAATGATGTATAGTTACATAGGACAGCTAAGATAAGAATTCTGAGTCCTTGCTTTCTCCTTCATTTATCCCTTTCCTTCTACATTTAAAATACTGAAACTGAAAATTTTAGCAGGCTTAAAAGCACCTAAGCACGTGCCTGACTCTATCTTGATTCGCCTAATGCCAGTCTGTGTTTTTAAACCATCTGTAAACTTACCAGTGTATGTACACGGGGTAAAAAGAGTGAATGACAACATTTTATTTAGGCCAGAACTCTAAAGCATCACTTAAAGCTGAGCACACCTCCTCTGGCCTGCAAAGTCAGAGATTTATGGGAACTAAGGCTTTCTGACCTCCTGCAGGATTTATGTTTGCTTTAAATAAGCTTTTCCTCTTTGTAATGCAAAAAAAAGAAAAACAAGTTTCTTTCAGTGACTAACTTGCTGGCATAAACAGATATGTTGCTCAGTTCCTTTATTGCCTGATCTTTTTACCCTTCTTACCCAGTGCTTGTCAAATATTTAATTTAAGGTTTTGTGTGAAAATAAGCAGGCTCAACTACGAGGCCCAAAATTTCTTGCTCTAAATTTAACTTGCTAATGAGGTGATGGGAAAAGATATCCATGCATTCAAACTCCAGACTTTAGCCAAGAGCATTTTAGCACACTTATTCACAGATCCGCTCCGTGTTTGGAGGGTATCACCTACCTTAGAGTGGTTTCATCAGAAGCAGGACTTGCCCACTTGAGCTGTCCTTGCAGGTAAATCAAAGTTTTTCAGAGGGAGGTATTGTGACTTCAAGATTTAGATGCTCATGGCTTTGAAAAAAAGGTTGTTGAAAGAGGCTTACGTTCAAAGTTAGTTACCTTAGACAGGCTCATTCCCAGGGCTGTGAGTGTTACCAAGCCAGCACAACAGACCAGAGCGCTGGAGCTGGAGAGGCCAGAACTCGGTGGGATGTTTCCATCTACCAGGCAATTCATTCCAGTCAGGTTACTAAGACCAAAGTGTTCCTAAAAATAGAGGAGAAACTGCACTAGCAAATTTACTGTTAAATCAGGAAGTAATAGAAATGTTCTTTCATTCCCCCACAGAGCTTAAGTCTATTGATGGACTTATTTTACTATTTACAGAAACTACTTATACAATTCAAACATGATATTTTATTTAATGGCTCTTGGCCATAGGGTAAGGTAATCTGAAGATTACTTTTTCCTTTGTTCAACAAAAAACTCCTGATCTATTTCCTAAATGTGTCTTGAATATTCCTTTTCTTGACTATCAGTCAATTTGAATGAATATAAAAAATATATATAAAACAATTATAATTCATTTTCTCAAGTATGAAGCAAAACATACACAATTATTTGAGAGAAAGGTTAAATCTCTATCAAGCACATTGATAACAATAAAAGTCTTAACCCAAATAGTGGCTGTTTTTTTACGGAATGGCTTTCTTCAGAAGGTCCTCTGAAGAAAACAGTTCCAGACTTTCTCAGTTCTGCTTTACTGGTGGAAGCACCTGGGCACAAGGAGATTAAGAGACCTTCCCAAGATCACACTTCACATAAAGAGGGAGCTGGGAATAGAGCCCAGGTCTCTGATTCCCGTTGATAACTTCTCCACTGCAGTTAGAGACCTGGGCCAGCATACTGTCACTGTGATTTAATGCAAGTCAGCTATATGAGAAAATCCAGAGTTTTACTAGAGTTCATAGATACAATTTAGCCATATGGTAGTTTTCAAGAGAGTCCAATTACAATTCAGCCACAAGTGAGAATGCAGACCCTGCACAATGCAGGGAAACACTATTTCTGCAAATAGGAAAGTCCAAAGAAAGAATCAAACCGTGATCTAAAGATGGAAAGCTCTTAGGCTATTTAGATGAAAATCAAGGATTAAGATGCCTCCGATGATATCATATCCTAACCTTCATGGTTTAGGATTAAAAACAAGTTCAAGGCCACCTCTTCCTTTAAAAAGAGTATCATCATATTTGTAAATTACTCAAAAGACTCCACACCGAAGTATGCAATGCTATTATATTACACAATCATGCATTTCATCATACATATTATTCTAGGAAGAAATTTCAGTAAACTAATTAGAATAACCAAAGGAACAACAAAACTCTGCAAATGAAAGAGTCTATGTTCTTCCTTAATTTTTTGTCTTATTTTCCTAGTCGGCAGAACAAACTCAGCACAAAAGAAGATAGTCACTTGGATGTGTGTCTCTTCTTGACTTTAAGTCATCTAAAAATTTCCTTTCTAGAAATATGAATTATAAACTGAAACACTGCTGCTGCCAATGCCCTTTCATGCAGAACATCAGACAGCTTGTTAAAAAAAAAACCACTTGGAGAATACCATATATTTAACCATAAGCTGGTCCACAGGGTGTCTTGAATATGAATCATCCTTACAAACTTATCACGCAATGTTTAAATTAAAATATACAACAGATTCAAAAACACAAATGGGTTTTGCCAAATCCTGTAATAGCTCTATCCCAAAAGGATAACATGTTCAGTTTAGTATAAACAGGTTATCCTCTGGAACTTTCTACTATTTGAATTAGAAGGTTTCCGAACAGGCTAACATTTAAATTTTTTTCTGCCAAAAGTTCATCGTACAAACCTGCTTTCATATATAAGTTGTCAAACCAAAGATGATGGCTTTAAGGCCTAAAATGCTCAAAGACAACCCAAAGCAACAAGCATTATTTAGGTCACTTTACCAGGTTACCCATATGCTACAAAATGGCATTTAGTTATAAAGTAAATCAAATTGTATTTACCAGGAAAATGCTTCCAAATACTGTAATTCCCACTAATGTATATGACAAACCAGATGATGTGAAGATTTAAAACCTGCCAATAACTTTTCCCAAAAGTTATCATTGCCACGTATCTCAAAAAACTAAAGCACGCACACGAAAGAAAGAAAGGAAGGAAGGAATACGTGAACTTTAAGACCAGAACCGTCCTTGTTATTCTACACAAGAGTCACTATACTTAAAATAATTATTGAAGTATAAAAGTGACTCTAAAAAGTGGCAAATATTTTCTTTTTGCCTTTTAAACTTTTTAAATTACGAAAGTAGAAATATTTCAGCTTCTTATTCTTATATGACATTAGAGCTGTTCCAATGTTTCTAGGAATATACTTATGCTAATAAATTTACTGTCTCTGAAATAAAAATAGCAGTAAGTTACCGTTTCTTATGCCCTTACTATGTGTGATTACAGTGTAATCCTTGCAACAACTCTGGAGGGTACAGCACTGTCATCATTTTACAGATAACACATTTGAGACTGAAGGGGTTAACATACCTGGGTAGAGCCTGGATTCTGACTCTAAATCCTGCTACAACATATTCCTACACAACCCTGGAACAAAATTTAAATAATAATACAAGAATATATCCTCTAAAAGAGAATGTGAGCAAAGATTTAAAAACCACATAGATGTCAGATGCACCTGACCTATGAATAACCAGTTTTAGGAAAGACCACTAGTGCCCCCTGTGAACACAACCCAGAAACTGCCACACCTACTCCATCCCCTGAAGCATATGTAATTAGTAAAACAGGACCGAAATATTAGTATTGAAAGAAGGGGACAGAAATGGTTTAAAAAAAAAAAAACCACTGCCGTCGAGTCACTTCCAACTCATAGCGACCCTATAGGACAGAGTAGAACTGCCCTATAGAGTTTCCAAGGAGCGCCTGGTGGATTCGAACTGCCGACCCTTTGGTTAGCCGACCAAATAAAATAAATTTGACATGGTAAACACACCATAATTTCAACTGCTAATTTGCGCCTCATAAGCTGACTTACCTGAATTCCTTTAAATCCACATAGGAAATAGTTGTGCCACACAGGCTTGGTTTTGTCAATCTGAATATTATTAGCACTTGTACTGAAGTCTCTGCAAAAACAAAAGATACCATTTATTCGTTTATGTCTGTAAGCCATGGCCTCCTGCAAAAATCGATGGCTGACTGCTGCCATCTAGTGCCAATACACTGATACTGAACTCTCCTTTTCCATTTACTTTCAATATAGGTACTTCACCATCTACCCACAAACAAGGAACACCTCCAGCTGCTAAATGTTAAGAGAGGAAGTGGTAGTGACCCTCATGACTAAACCACCACCAACTGATCCTCTTTATTTCCTGAAACGGAGAGGAACCAACATATTTTAACAATCTACCTTTTTTTTTTTCTTATTTGTCCTCATTAAGCTGCTGGAAACCACATGAACGCTAATCATCTTGGCCCGCTGTCTGGCATACCCCTAAGTGTAACAAGAGATCTCAAAGCCGTCTTTCTCCAACTCTCTTCTCTGCCACTCATTCGATTTTACCAGCCGCACAGTTTAAGGGGAAAAAGGAACAAATGAAATAAATAATAATTCTAATGAATAAAATAAGATTCCATAACTATATAATGATAAAGAACAAATAAAAAACTAAATGAAAGAAAGAGGAAAGCTCTTCCATATGGCAGAATGCCAACTAATAGATGTAGAAGGAATGATTGAAATAGAAAACGGCTATTTGGCAAACTCCACAATAATCGTCTCAGGAAGGAATACCATCAATCTGTGGGTAAAAGTTTGATGAAAAACAAGATATTTGCATAGCCTCAAAGTGTTTCCCCACAAGACACTTACTAACTGCAAAGGGCAAAAATAGCAACTTTATGGTAGGAAAATCTGGCAGACACTGCCTTAACCAAATAACCAAAGTTGGCATCGCCAGTACAGGGATACCATGTGCCTCCTGATAGGACACAGTACGGACACAGCAGTTCTATGGTATTCTTGTCAGAAGTGCACAACCTGAGTCTAATCAGGATGAAACACTAGACAAGACAAACTGAAGGATATTCTGCAAAACGACCTGCCAATAACTCATAACTGCTGAGGTAATGAAAGACAAATCCCAAAGAGGTGTCACAGATTAAAGGAGACATGGCAACTAAATGCAACCCGGATTAAATTCTGTACTAGAAAAATTACACTAAGGGGACAACTGGCAATATTTGAATAGGTCTCTAAATCAGGGAATAGTATTACAGAAAGATTACTTTCCTGATTTTGATCATTATTCTATGGTCAAGACGTAAGATGTTAAAATTTAGAGACTCTAGGAGTAGGGTAGGTAGGAATTTTTGGTACTATTTTTGTGACTTCCTTACAAATAAAAAAATAAAATATCAAAATGAAAACTAGATAATAGACAGGCTCGAAATCAGCCAAAGGACAGAATACTTGCAATCTTGAGATGGGGGGTCAGTTAAATGAGGACAGAAATGAAGCAATATTCCCCTATTATCTGAGGGTTCTCCATATAATGTACTGAACAACTACTCGGTGCCAATCACTGTAGTAGATGCTTTTTAATTTAATAACATGGGTACACTGTCTTGATCAACAAATATTTAATGACCACCCGAGTATGCAAGGCTCAGGAGGAAACAAAGGTAAAAGACACAGAGCTTGTCTTCTAAGTGTTTGTAATCCAGCAGAGTTAGTATGAACACTAACAGGCAGTACTGTCATGCAGTGGTGTGCAATACAGGGTGGGATACGAGGCCAAGATGGTATCATTTCTGTAATTAGCCCTGGGTGGACGGGGGATGGCCTTCCTGAAAGCTTGAAGGTTTAGCAACTTTCCGAAGACACACGCAACCAGACTCCAGCTCACAAGCTGTTTACCATTTCCCACAGAAGTTAAAATATGGTACTCATAATCAACAAGGAGTCACAGGATTTGGAAAGCAGATACAGCTACATGTCATGGATTGAATTGTGTCCCCCAAAAACATGTGTAAAAATTTGGCTAGGCCATAATTCCCAGTATTGTGTGATTGTTCACCATTTTGTCATCTGATGTAATTTTCCTAAGTGTTGCAAATCCTACCTCTATGATGTTAATGAGGTGAGATAGGCAGTACTTATGTTAATGAGGCAAGGCTCAATCTACAAGACTAGGTTCTGTCTTAAATCAATCTCTTTTGAAATATAAAAGCGAGAAATGAGCACAGAGACAGGCAGACCTCATACCACCAAGAAAGCAGCACCCGGAGCAAAGCATGTCCTTTGGACCCAAGGTTCCTGTGCAGAGAAGCCCCTAGCCCAGGGGAAGACTGATGACAAGGACCTTCCTCTAGAGCCAACAGAGAGAGAAAGCCTTCCCCTAGAGCTGGCACCCTGAATTTGGACTTCTAGCCTACTAGACTGTGAGAGAATAAATTTCTCTTCGTTAAAGCCATCCACCTGTGGTATTTCTGTCACAGCAGCAGTAGATAACTGAGACACTGTGTTAGCAAAACCACCTGGATTTTATTCCAAGCTAAGCAGAGATCTTGAAAGTTAGCACAAGGAAAAGAAAGCCAGAAAGGGAATGGGGTGCTTTATTAGCAAAAGCAGAGAAGGAAATCTGCAAAGATGAGAAACATGAACTTTGATGAGAAGTGTGAAGGAAAAAGCTAGTAAGTGCCAGCTCCTACAGAAGTAGAAGCGTACCTTGTTTGTCACAGCAGAAAACCTGCTCTTTGATTAGTTTTTCATCTTTGCTCTTTGTGAAACCCCTGTCCTGTCTCTCTACGTAGCCTTTCCCTGAGGATCAAAATCAGGCACTCATTTTTCCACCAACCCTCCATTCTGCATTCCATCATCAAACTGCTTTCTCCACACCTGCTCCCGTATGGCAGAATGCTGAGAGAAAAGACCCAAAAATGGGCAGACATAACTTCCTACACTGATAGTTTCCACTTATGTATTTATTTCTTCATTCACTTGTTCTTCCAACATTGTCCCTGCTGTGCGCTATTCACTGGGCTAGACCATTTACAATAACAATAGCACCAAAAAGTATGAATGCTTAGAGGTAAATTTGACAAAAAGATGTGCAAGATATGTACAACGAAAACTACAAACCACACAATTACTGAGAGAAATTTAATAAGACCTAAATAAATGAAGGAGGCCTGGTGGTTCTGTGGTTAAGCACTCAGCTGCTAACCAAAAGGTTGGCAGTTCAAAGCTACCAGCTGCTCCTTGGAAACCCTATGGGGCAATTCTGCTCTGTCCTATAGGGTTGCTATGAGTCAGAATCAACTCAAAAGCAATGGCTTACAATTATAGGTTAAATAAATGAAGAGACATACCACGTTCATGGATTGGAAAATCCAATATTGTTAAAATGTAAATTCTAACAAAATTGATCTATACATTTAATGTAATCAAATCCAAATCCCAGCATGCTTTTTCATAGAAATTGACTATATGATTCTAAAATTTGTATACAAATGCAAAGGATCTAGAATAGCCAAAACAACTTTGAAAAAAATGAACAAAATTAGATTTGATTTCAAGACTTATTATATAACTAGCAAGATAGTGTGATATTGGTGTAAAGTCAGATAAATAGATCAATGGAACAGAATAATATCCAGAAAGCCCACAAATATTTTGTCAATTTATTTTCAACAAAGATGTCAAGATAATTCAGTAGGAAAAGATAATCTTTCCAACAAATGGTGTGGAACATTGGCTAGGCAAACACACAAAAAAATAAATCTCAACCATTACCGAATATCATATACAAAAATTATTCAAAAATGGATCACATAACCAATGTCATAAAACAATATGTGTACTGTTTAATGCGATGCTTGTTTCTTCTGTAAACCTTCATCTATAGTACAACAACAACAAAAAATTGGATCACAGACCTAAATGTAGAAAGTAAAACTTAAAACTTGTAGAAGGAAATATAGGAGAAAATTTTAGTGACTTGGGGTTTGGTTAAGATTTCTTAAATACAAAACAAAAAGCTCAAACAATGAAATAAAAAAAATCAATAAGCCATACTTCATCAAAATTAAAAAATTTCCTCTTCAAAAGACACTGTAAAGAAAATGAAAAGTCAAACCTCAGAATGGGGGGGAAAAAAGTATCCAGCTTACATCTACAATATGTAAGGAAATATTCCAGCCTAATAATAGAAGACAAACAACCCAATTTGAAAATGAGAAAAAGCTTTGAACAGAACCTTCAACATAGAAGATATAAAGATGTCAAAAAACTACATGGAAAGATGTTAGAGAAAAGAAAAACAGAAACCACAATGAGATACTACTCACATTTTTGAGAATTACTAAGTTAGCAACTCCCACGTCTGTCAGTCTGTCGCAATATGGGGGCTTGCGTGTTGCTGTGATGCTGGAAGCTATACCACCACTATTCAGACACCAGCAGGATCTCCCATAAAGGAGAGGTTTCAGCTGAGCTTCCAGACTAAGACAAACTAGGAAGAAGGACCCAGCAGTCTACTTTTGAAAAGCGTTAGCCAGTGAAAACCTCACGAATAGCAGCGGAACATTGTCTGATATAGTGCTGAAAGTTGAGCCCCCCAGGTTGGAAGGCACTTAAAAGACGATTGGGGAAGAGCTGCCTCCTCAAAGTAGAGTTGACCTTAATGACTTAGATGGAGTAAAGCTTTTGGGACCTTCATTTGCTGATGTGGCACGACTCAAAATGAGAAGAAACAGCTGCAAACATCCATTAAAAATCGGAACCTGGAATGTACAAAGTATGAATCTAGGAAAACTGGAAATCACCAAAAATGAAATGGAACGTGTAAACATCGATATCCTAGGCATTAGTGAGCTGAAATGGACTGATATGGGCCATTTTGAATTGGAGAATCATATGGTCTACTATGCCAGGAATGACAACTTAAAGAGGAATGGTGTTGCATTCATTGTCAAAAAGAACGTTTCAAGATCTATCCCGAAGAACAAAGCTGTCAGTGATAGGATAATATCCATATGCCTACAAGGAAGATCAGTTAATACGACTATTATTCAAATTTGTGCACCAACCACTAGGGCCAAAGCTGAAGAAACAAGATTTTTATCAGCTGCTACAGTCTGAAATCGATCGAACATGCAATCAAGATGCATTGATAATTACTGGCAATTGGAATGCAAAAGTTGGAAACAAAGAAGAAGGATCAGTAGTTAGAAAATATGGCCTTGGTGATAGAAACAATGTCGGAGATCAAATGATAGAATTTTGCAAGGCCAACGACTTCTTCATTGCAAATACCTTCTTTCACAAACATAAACGGCGACTATACACATGGCTCTCGCCAGATGGAATACACAGAAATCAAATTGACTACATCTGTGGAAAGAGACGATGGAAAAGCTCGATATGATCAGTCAGAACAAGACCAGTGGCCAACTGTGGAACAGACCATCAATTACTCACATGCAAGTTCAAGCTGAAACTGAAGAAAATCAGAGCAACTCTATGAGAGCCAAAATTTGACCTTGAGTACATCCCACCTGAATTTAGAGACCATCTCAAGAATAGATTTGACACATTGAACACTAGTGACCGAAGACCAGACAAATTGTGGAATGACATCGAGGACATCATCCATGAAGAAATCAAGAGGTCATTGAAAAGGCAGGAAAGAAAGAAAAGACCAAGATCGATGTCAGAGGAGACTCTGAAGCTTGCTCTAGAACGTTGAGCAGCTAAAGCAAAAGGAAGAATTGATGATGTATAAGAACTGAACAGAAGATTTCAAAGGACATCACCAGAAGACAAAGTAAAGTATTATAATGACATGTGCAAAGAGCTGGAGATGGAAAACCAAAAAGGAAGAACACACTTGGCATTTCTCAAGCTGAAAGAACTGAAGAAAAAATTCAAGCCTCAAGTTGCAATAGTGAAGGATTCCATGGGGAAAATATTAAACAAAGCAGGAAGCATCAAAAGAAGATGGAAGGAATACACAGAGTCATTATACCAAAAAGAATTAGTCGATATTCAACCATTTCAAGAGGTGGCATATGATCAGGAACCGATGGTACTGAAGGAAGAAGTCCAAGCTGCTCTGAAGGCATTGGCGAAAAACAAGGCTCCAGGAACTGATGGAATATCAATTCAGATGTTTCAACAAACAAATGCAGCACTGGAGGTGCTCACTTGTCTATGTCAAGAAATATGGAAGACAGCTTCCTAGGTAACTGATTAGAAGAGATCCATATTTATGCCTATTCCCAAGAAAGGGGATCCAATCAAATGTGGAAATTATAGAAAAATATCATTAATATCACACACAAGGAAAATTTTCCTGAGGATCATTCAAAAACGGCTGCAGCAGTAAATTGACAGGGAACTGCCAGAAATTCAGGCTGGTTTCAGAAGAGGACGTGGAACCAGGGGTATCACTGCTGATGTCAGATGGTTCCTGGCTGAAAGCAGAGAATACCAGAAGGATGTTTACCTGTGTCTTATTGACTATGCAAAGGCATTCAACTGTGTGGATCATAACAAATTATGGATAACATTGCAGAGATGGGGAATTCCAGAACACTTAATCGTGCTCATGAGGAACCTTTACATAGATCAAGAGGCAGTTGTTCAGACAGAACAAGGGGATACTGATTGGTTTAAAGTCAGGAAAGGTGTGCGTCAGGGTTGTATTCCTTCACCACACCTATTCAATCTGTATGCTGAGCAAATAATACAAGAAGCTGGACATATGAAGAAAAACGGGTCATCAGGATTGGAGGAAGACTCATTAACCTGCGTTATGCAGATGACACAACCTTGCTTCCTGAAAGTAAAGAGGACTTGAAGCACTTACTAATGAAGATCAAAGGCCACAGCCTTCAGTATGGATTGCACCTCAACATGAAGAAAACAAAAATCCTCACAACTGGACCAATGACCAACATCATGATAAATGGAGGAAAGACTGAAGTTGTCAAGGATTTCATTGTACTTGGATCCACAATCAACAGCCATGGAAGCAGCAGTCAAGAAATCAAAAGACGCATTGCATTGGGGAAATCTGCTACAAAGGACCTCTTTAAAGCGTTGAAGAGCAGAGATGTCACCCTGAAGACTAAGGTGCGCCTGACCCAAGCATGGTATTTTCAATTGCATCATATGCGTGTGAAAGCTGAACAATGACTAAGGAAGACCAAAGAAGAATTGACGCCTTTGAATTGTGGTGTTGGCGAAGAATATTGAATATACCATGGACTGCCAAAAGAACGAACAAATCTGTCTTAGAAGAAGTACAACCAGAATGCTCCTTAGAAGCAAGGATACTGAGACTGCATCTTACATACTTTGGACATGTTGTCAGGAGGGTTCAGACCCTGGAGAAGGACATCATGCTTGGCAGAGTACAGGGCCAGCGGAAAAGAGGAAGACCCTCAACGAGGTGGACTGACACAGTGGCTGCAACATTGAGTTGTAAGGATGGCTCAGGATCGGGCAGTGCTTGGTTCTGTTGTGCATAGGGTCGCTATGAGTCAGAACTGACTCAAGAGCACCTAACAACAATAACAACAACAAAAGTTAGCAAAGATATGGTGCAACTGGAATTCTCATACAGTGCTGTCTGTTGTTAGGTGCGGTCCAGTCTGTTCTGACTCATAGCAACCCTATAGGGCAGAGTAGAGCTGCCCCATAGGGTTTCCAAGGAGCAGCTGGTGGATTTGAACTGCCGACCTTTTGATTAGCAGCCAAGCTCTTAACTACTATGCCGCCAGAGCTCCACACTGCTGGTGGGAATGTAAAATGGTACAAGCACTTTGGAAAAAGGCAGTATCTTAAAAAGGTAAACATACTTGGACCATATGACCCAGAAATTCCGCTTATAAGTATTTACCCAAGAGAAACGAAACATATGCCCACGCAAAAATTTGTATATATACAAATGTTCACACAGCATTTTTATAATAGTCAAAAACCAGAAATAGCCCAAATGTCCATCAACAGGTGAATAAATAAAAATCATTGTGGTATATCCATGCAAAGGAATACTACCCATCACGTGGACAATCCTGGGAGGAATGTTGCACACTCCTAGGGGGGCTGAAGCAATCAAGCCCCGTGCCTACAGCAGGGATCTTGGTAGTTCAGCTCTGCTTCCCTGACTCATTCTTCTCCATGTTCCTTCTGTAGTTCCTGGGATCATCTCCCTAATAAACTACCTTCATTTAAATCTGTCTCAAGTTCTGCTTTTGTGGAAAATGAAACTGAGACTATATTCATCATTGTGGCAATGGTTCAGTGAATTTGAGTAAGTCAATATGACAAAGTATAATGTAGTGATTTTTAAATGTTTGCAAACAATGACAGAAAAACGTGTTTGAGGTAATGTAAAGTTTTCTTTAAAGGGTACAAAATGTACATAAGATATACTCTCAACCACGTAAAATGAATACAAAAAATAATAATTTATGCAATAAGCTCGACACAAAGTAAGGATTTCTATAAAGGTGTCCCTGGCTTTTTGAAAGTTCACTTGACACCACTTCATTTTTACGAAAGACCTACACTAGTACCTGTTTTCACTAATGGAGAGAAATCCCAAGAGAATTTTTGCTTTTACGAAAAAAGGCAAAAAGTGGAAATAGCATTCAGCGTATGTTTTGCAGCCAATCATTAAAGAGGTAGTGCCCACCCGAAGCAGTGAGAGTGTCCTTGCCAAGCTCCTTCCCCATGAACTATACACAGCATCTAGGCATCCGCCACCATAGCTCTGAACTGTGTCTGTGAGCATCTGTGCTTCATTTCGATTTACTCTGTGCATCTGTTAGCAAGACTTGTCCTAAGACATCAGAAAAGCCTTCAATGATCTGGTAGGTTACTTTTTGGATCTGGGAACACTCAAAAAAAATTTTCCCATATAAATTAATGATAATTGCTTCTCCACTTTATGTCATTTCAGCTTACAAAAGATTTTACAGGAACACTCTACTTTCGGATAGCTGGGGAAATCTGTATCTTGCATAACCTCATACAATGCCTGATCAAAGCCACTCAAAATTTTACATGAATGAATGAACAGTATTGCAGGCAAACTATCCAATAAACAATAAGCCAAAAATATAAAAATATGCCAACTTTATACCAAAATCTTTTTTTAATCAAATCCATCATAAGAAAATAAGATTTAATGGAATGCAAAGATGGTTCAACATTAGAAAATTCATCAAAGTAATCACTGTATTTTAAAAAACCTAATCCTTAATGTTAAAAAGACATTTAATAAAATTCAATCTGAGGAAACTGATAATATGAAACAGAAAACTTACTTAACTTGATAAAACATATATACCAGAAACTTACATTAATAATGTACCAGACTATATGCTCAACACTGAGGCTAAGGCATTGAAGACAGGCAACAGTACCAAAGTCACACAGTTTACAATACACTAAATCTTGTAGATAAATAACCAGATAATGATAAAACAGCAAGGTAAAATGCTATGAAAGAGAATTACAGTAACATAGGAAAAATACCTGACCTGAATTTCCTGGAGATAGTTACCTCAATAGACGCTAAATACCTTGTAGGCAAGGACAGAATTATTTTCATCTTTGTTCATCTTCCTTGAATAAATGAACGAACAAATAAACAACAACAAAAAAGTTGCTGTAGAATCAATCCTAACTCATGACAAACCAATGCATAAACAAACATTAATTACCTTAGATTCTTCTCAAAGTCAGTTACAAATTTCCAGTTAATTAAATGATTAAATAATTGCCTCCTAAATTTGGGTACAAGCATAACATCACACACAGAGAGAGCACAAATCACATACACATGTTGTTGTTAGGTGATCGAGTTCTTTTTGACCTATAGTGACCCCCTGGGACAGAGAACAGCCCCATAGCATTTTCGAGGCTCTATTTTTTTTTTTTTTTTTTTAATCATTACGGGAGCAGATTGCCAGGTCTTTCTCCTAAAGAGCCCCTGGAGGGGTTCAAACTGCCAACCTTTCAGCTAACAGCTAAGAGCTAAACCATTCTGCCACCAGGGCTCCTCCTTACATTAGCAATCCTAAATACTCACGGGTACAAGGAGTTTGTATTGGCCAGTTGGATAGTATGTGTTTTCACAGGTTCCACAGCTATTAGCATATCTTGTTCTATAGCAATAGGAAGGACAGAATATCCACAGTAATCTATATGCTCTCCTAGAAAAGAGAAAAAGCATATTTTATCATTGTTAGCACACGAAACAAACCAACAAACCTCCAGTAAGTAAACATTCAGAAAAACGTTGACCACAAGTAAGGTTTTAACCAAACACAAAAATGCTATGGGCAGAGAGTAACTCTCTTTTCTTTTTCCCAGGCATCTCAGGAATTTCTGCTAGTCATAAGAATACCAGTTATTAGTTTCTGTGAATTTTTGGACTTTTTAAAATCTTTACAAGTTTTTTGTTTGTTTTTTCACTTTCCAATTCATAATGGAGGTCACTGGGTAGTGCAAAGGTTAACACACTCAGCTGTTAACCAAAAGGTTGGAGGTATGCGTACACCCGGAGGTGCCTCTGAAGAAAGGTCTATTGATGTACCTCGGAAAAATCAGTCATTAGAAACTCTATGGAACATTCTCTAGAAAAGACCACATATTAGGTCATAAAGCAAGCCTCAGCAGAATCCAAAAAATCGAAATATTACGAAGCATCTTCTCTGAACAAAAGGCCATAAAAGTGGAAATTAGTAATGGGAAAAGAGTCAAACACTTGGAAACTGAACAATACCCTGCTCAGAAAAGACTGGTTTATAGAAGACATTAAGGATGGAATAAAGAAATTCAGAGAACCCAATGAGAATGAAAACACTTCCTATCAGAACCTTTGGGACACGGCACAAGCGCTGCTCAGAGGCCAATTTATGTCAATAAATGCACACATCCAAAAAGAAGAAAAGACCAAAATCAAAGAATTATCCCTACAACTTGAACAAATAGAAAGAGAGCAACAAAAGAAACCCACAGACACCAGAAGAAAAAAAATAATAAAAATTAAAGCTGAGCTAAATGAAATAGAAAACAGAAAAACAATTGAAAGAATTCACAAGACCAAAAGCTGGTTTTCTGAAAAAAATCAACAAAATTGATAAACCACTGGCCAAACTGACACAAGAAAACAGGAGAGGAAGCAGATAACTCGAATAAGAAATGAGATGGGTGATATTACAACAGACCCAACTGAAATTAAAAGAATCATATCAGATTACTATGAAAAATTGTACTCTAACAAATTTGACAACCTAGGAAAAAATGGATGAATTCCTAGAAATACATTACCTACCTAAACTAACACAAACAGAGGTAGAACAACTAAATAGACCCGTAACAAATGAAGAGATTGATAAAGTAATAAAAAAAAAAAAAAATCCCAACAAAAAAAAGCCCTGGTCCAGATGGCTTCACTGCAGAGTTCTACCAAACTTTCGGAGACGAGTTAACACCACTACTACTAAAGGTATTTCAGAGCATAGAAAAGGACGAAATACTACCAAACTCATTCTATGAAGCCAGTATATCCCTGATACCAAAACCAGGTAAAGACACAACAAGAAAAGAAAATTATAGACCTATATCCATCATGAATGTAGATGCAAAAATCCTCAACAAAATTCTAACCAATAGAATTCAACAATATATCAAAAAAATAATTCACCATGACCAACTGGGATTCATATCAGGTATGCAGGGATGGTTCAACATCAGAAAAACAATTAATGTAATCCACCACATAAATAAAACAAAAGACAAGAATCACATGATTTTATCAATTGATGCAGAAAAGGCATTTGACAAAGTTCAACACCCATTCATCATAAAAACTCTCAGCAAAATAGGAATAGAAGGAAAATTCCTCAACATAATAAAGGGCATTTACACAAAGCCAAAGCCAACATCACCCTAAATGGAGAGAGCCTGAAAACATTCCCACTGAGATCAGGAACCTGACAAGGATGCCCTTTATCACAACTCTTATTCAACATTGTGCTGGAAGTCCTAGCCAAAGCAATTAGGCTAGATAAAGAAATAAAGGGCATCCAGATTGGCAAGGAAGAAGTAAAAGTATCTCTATTTGCAGATGACATGATCTTATACACAGAAAATCCTAAGGAATCCTCAAGAAACTACTGAAACTAATAGAAAAGTTCAGCAGAGTATCAGGATACAAGTTAAACATACAAAAATCAGTTGGATTCCTCTACACCAACAAAAAGAACATCGAAGAGGAAATCACCAAATCAATACCATTCACAGTAGCCCCCAAGAAGATAAAATACTTAGGAATAAATCTTACCAGAGATGTAAAAGACTTATTCAAAGAAAACTACAGTACACTTCTGCAAGAAACCAAAAGAGACTTACATAAGTGGAAGAACATACCTTGCTCATGGATAGGAAGACTTAACATTATAAAAATGTCTATTCTACCAAAAGCAATCTATACATTTAATGTAATTCCGATCCAAATCCCTAGGACATTCTTTAATGAGATGGAGAAACAAATCACCAATTTCATATGGAAGGGAAAGAGGCCCCAGATAAATAAGGCATTACTGAAAAAGAACAACACAGTGGGAGGCCTTACATTACCTGATTTTAGAACCTATTATACCGCCACAGTAGTCAAAACAGCCTGGTACTGGTACAACAACAGATACATGGACCAATGAAACAGAACTGAGAATCCAGACATAAATCCATCCACATACGAGCAGTTGATATTTGACAAAGGCCCCAAAACAGTTAAATGGGGAAAAAACAGTCTTTTTAACAAATGGTGCTGGCATAACTAGATATCCGTCTGCAAAAAAAGAAACAAGACCCATACCTCACTCCATGCTCAAAAACTAACTCTAAATGGATCAAAGACCTAAATATAAAACCTAAAACAATAAAGATCATGGAAGAAAAAACAGGGACAACGTTAGGAGCCCTAATACATGGCATAAACAGTATAAACCTAACAAAACCTAATGCCATCGAGTCGATCAATATAGAAAACATTATAAAGAACGTAGAAGAAAAACTAGATAACTGGGAGCTCCTAAAAATCAAACACTTATGCTCATCCAAAGACTTCACCAAAAGAGTAAAAAGACTACCTACAGACTGGGAGAAAGTTTTTAGCTATGACATTTCCGATCAGCGCCTCATCTCTAAAATCTACGTGATACTGCAAAAACTCAACTGCAAACAGACAACCCAATTAAAAAATGGGCAAAAGATATGAACAGACACTTCACGAAAGAAGAAATTCAGGTAGCTAACAGATACATGAGGAAATGTTCACGATTATTAGCAGTTAAAGAAATACAGATCAAAACTACAATGAGATTTCATCTCACTCCAACAAGGCTGGCATTAATCCAAAAAACACAAAATAATAAATGTTGGAGAGGCTATGGAGAGACTGGAACACTTCTACACTGCTGATGGGAATGTAAAATGGTACAACCACTTTGGAAATTGATTTGGCGCTTCCTTCAAAAGCTAGAAATGAACTATCATAAAAAAAAAAAATTTTTTATGATAGTTCATTTCTAGCTTTTGAAGGAAGCGCCAAATCAATTTCCAAAGTTTTTTTTTTTTATGATTGTACGATCCAGCAATTCCACTCCTCAGAATATATCCTAGAGAAATAAGAGCCTTTACACGAACAGATATATCCACACCTATGTTTATTGCAGCTCTGTTTACAATAGCAAAAACATGGAAGCAACCAAGGTGCCCATCAACGGATGAATGGATAAATAAATTATGGTATATTCACACAATGGAATACTACGCATCGATAAAGAACAGTGAGGAACCTGTGAAACATTTTATAACATGGAGGAACCTGGAAGGCATTATGCTGAGTGAAATTAGTCAGTTGCAAAAGTACAAATATTATATAAAATCACTATTAAAAGAACGTGAGAAATAGTTTAAACTGAGAAGAAAACATTCTTTTGTGGTTATGAGAGGGGGGAGGGAGGGAGGGTGGGAGAGGGGTATTCACTAATTAGATAGTAGATAAGAACTACTTTAGGTGAAGGGAAAGACAGCACACAATACAGGGGAGGTCAGCACAACTGGACTAAACCAAAAGCAAAGAAGTTCCCTGAATAAACTGAATGCTCCGAAGGCCAGTGTGGCAGGGGCAGGGGTCTGGGGACCATGGTTTCAGGGGACAGCTAAGTCAATTGGCATAATAAAATCTATTAAGAAAACATTCTGCATCCCACTTTGAAGAGTGGTGTCTGGGGTCTTAAACCCTAGCAAGTAGCCATCTAAGATGCATCAATTGGTCTCAACCCACTTGGATCAAAGGAGAATGAAGAACACCAAGGACAGACGGTGATTATGAGCCCAAGAGACAGAAAGGGCCACATGAACCAGTGACTACATCATCTTGAGACCAGAAGAACTAGATGGTGCCTGGCTATAACCGATGACTGCCCTGACAGGGAACACAACAGAGAACCCCTGAGGGAGCAGGAGAGTAGTGGGATGCAGACCCCAAATTCTCATAAAAAGACCAGACTTAATGGTCTGACTGAGGCTGGAAGGACCCCGGTGGTCATGGCCCCTAGACCTTCTGTTGGCCCAGGACAGGAACCATTCCCGAAGCCAACTCTTCAGACATGGATTGGACTGGCAATGGGTTGGAGAGGGATGCTGGTGAGGAGTAATCTTCTTGGATCAGGTGGACACTTGAGACTATGTTGGCATCTCCTGCCTAGAGGGGAGATGAGAAGGTGGAGGGGGTTAGAAGCTGTCGAAAAGGACATGAAAAGATAGAGTGGAGGGAGAGAGCAGGTTGTCTCATTAGGGGGAGAGTAATTGTGAGTGTGTAACAAGGTGTATATGGGTTTTTGTGTGAGAGACTGACTTGATTTGTAAACTTTCACTTAAAGCACAATAAAAATTACTTAAAAAAAAAAAAGAAAATGAATAATGCTGCTCTCACCTAATGTTTCTTTTTATCAAATTATTGGCTATAGGAGGATCTCAACACCACCAAGAAAGAAGAGCCAGGAGTGCAGCACATCTTTTGGACCCAGGATCCCTGCACTGAGAAGGTCCTCGAACCAGGAGACAGAGAGAGTGAGCTGTAGCACTGAAGATGGCGAGAAGCAGTGTCAGAGAAACAGTGCGGCAGAACCAGAAGACTGGCAGGAGGTGGATAGGTCCACAAAGCAAGAAACCTGAGTGCCCTCAGGCAGCAGGCTTGCTGGTCAAGTAGGGTGCCTCCAGGCACTTGGTGAAGCTACATTTGCCAACCTACAGAGCTAGAGGTGAGTGCCTTCAGGTACGGGCTTACTGGCTGAGTGGGTATCTAGGGGCACTTGTCACAGACCTAAAAGAGATTTATAACACTTGCCCAAGCAGGGCAGAGGCTGAGGGGCAAGAGAGAGGCATGCCTGCAGACACAGCTGAGAAGAGGCTGTCCTGATCGAAGAATTGTATCCTGAGTGTTCCTGAACGTGAACTGTAACCTGGTACTTCTCTAATAAACCCAATAATCGTCAGTATTGTCTGTGAGTTGTGTGTGGCCATTGCAATGAATTATGGAACCCAGCAGAGAAGTAGATAGTGGAGTGGAAGGGATGGTTGATGTCAGAATTAGTAAAGATGGCACAAAGAGGAGGCATGTCTGACCTCCACCTCCATATGCATCAGCCTTGGGCTGTTGATCTTGATTCTCCTTCCTCCTTGTGAAGTTAGAGGAGGTCAGATGCTTCCACCACACCATTTATACAGTTGGATTCAGAAGTGGGGATTGTTGCAATGGCTCCAGACTCTTTGAAGCATGGGATTTAGGAAGGCAAAGAATGAAGGAGCTTGGGAAGTGAAACTTTTGATTTTGGGGTAGTTACTTTGGGTATTATTATCTATAATGGCTGAAAAGAAAGTAAGAGATGTTATGCTGCAACTGAGGGGAGAAAAGCCGCATCTGGAGTAGCTGGGGGCAAGGGCCAGGCCTATTTAACAGAATATTTGATAGGGGGCCAGAGTCTACTGGTTCCACCCAGCCAGGGGCCCGAGGCCATGTGCATATAACTGGGAAGATAGTCAAGGGGTGGTGAAGATGAAACTAGAATTTTTTTTTGAAGGTTGTGTTTATCTGAATGTCCTATGGATACTGAATGTTTCTCCTACCTAACGTTGAAAACAGACCAAAAAGTATGAATGTCCTATGGATACTGAATGTTTCTCCTACCTAACGTTGAAAACAGACCAAAAAGTATGAATGTCCTATGGATACTGAATGTTTCTCCTACCTAACGTTGAAAACAGACCAAAAAGTATGAATGTACTACGGATACTGAATGTTTCTCCTACCTAACGTTGAAAACAGACCAAAAAGTATGAATGTCCTATGGATACTGACTGTTTCTCCTACCTAACGTTGAAAACAGACCAAAAAGTATGAATGTACTATGGATACTGAATGTTTCTCCTACCTAATGTTGAAAACAGACCAAAAAGTATGAATGTACTATGGATACTGAATGTTTCTCCTACCTAATGTTGAAAACAGACCAAAAAGTATGATAGAAATGAATACCGATTATTATAGATTACAGAAAACATGTAACTCTACCTTCAGGCAATACTTGATTGAATACGTTAAAAGGGGAACTAGGGGAACACTGCTTCTCGCCATCTTCAGAGTTACAGCTCACTCTCTCGGCCTCCTGGTTTGAGGACCTTGTCAGTGCAGGGATCCTGGGTCCAAGAGATGTGCTACACTCCTGGCTCTTCTTTCTTGCTGGTGTTGAGATGCTCCTATAGCTTGAAAAAACATAGGCTTTTTGTTTCAAGCCAGTAGCCCTATTATAGAGTGGTAGCTTAACTTGAAAACCTGAGCCCCACCCAGAATTTGCATTTGAAAAGACAAGCAGATCCACCCAGAACTTCTGGGAGAGGAGAAAATTTGTATTTGAAGGAAGGACTTACAGAAAAAAAAAATGACTGTTTTGTTTTTTGAATTTCCAGCAAGCAGTTTGCCTTTGGGTGCACTGAAGCAAGAAAAGCCTGTGCTCATCAGAAAGAAGCCCCTTCCAGGACTGGAAGTTAAAAGCAGCCTGTGAGTAGATAGCTTGGTATGCTCACTTGCAGTGACCACCTGGGTCCACTCATGAGTGGAAGTGGGGAAAGTGCAGCAATATAGAGACGGGCTGAGTTTGGACATATTCCATAGGAGCCCATTGACCTACCCAACAGGGGCTAGAGATGAGAAAGAGAAAGGAAGGGCTGGCTGCTCAGAAGTGCAGGGAATTGTGTGGACTTCTGAGTTTATGAGTGGAGCCCTTGGACCTAGCTTATGGGAGGCTGGGATGAGACAGAAAGAGGAGGGGCCCAGCTGGTCTGAAGTGCCAAGAGGTATATGTGAACTCCCAAGCCTACAACTGGTCCCCACTGTGACCTAGACTGGATGGCTGGGGATGAGCTGACAAGAACCCTAACACATGAAGAGAAAGATGTATGACACCGTGAGCTGGTGTACATTGCTCCAATTTGACAGCTTGCTCTGGACTAGACTGCGCTTTGCTTATAGATGCAGATGCTCAAAGTTCCAATTGGAAAAGAAGATTCTTCAAAACCAAGGACCATACTTGCTTTCACAGAGTATCGGATGGATAGGGACGGACAATTTAAAAATTGGCATTCTAAAATGGGGGAAGATAATAAGACAGAGGTCCCCAGATTGCATAAAATTCCACTGCCTCAAGCAGCTTGCTTGGCATGCCCCATAGCATTACATTAAAATTCTGGTTCCCTTTCCTTAACTGCTGCCCAAAACTAGAAGAAATTGGCAGAAACTGGTTTAGGCACCATGTTCACATTCAGGATAACCTTTTATCTCATTAAATACTTCATACATAGTAACTTCCCTGCCTCTGGGTGGAGTTTAACCACGATTTTCTGAACATATAAAGCATGAAGTTATATGTAGACCCCATTGCACCTGCACAGCATGACTAAGAATGTTGTTGATGTAACTTGTATGAACTTCCTACTTGTAAACCCCTTAAAAGTAACCTTCCGGAGGCAGGGCCAGGATGGCTGACTAGGTAGGCGCTACCTCAGATCGCTCTTGCAACAAAGACTCGGAAAAACAAGTGAATCAATCACATACATGACAATCTATGAACCCTGACCATCAAACACAGATCTAAAGAGTTCACCTGAGTGACAGGCGAGCGAAAAGCTGTGCCCTGAACCAGCAACCGCTTCTGGATCCGGCGACCCACTCCACAGCCTTGAGCCCTCTTGGTTCCCTGGTGCCGAGTGGCGGGGCTGATAGCAGCTTGCTGAGGCGGGGCAGGCACAGGACACAGCCCTAACCCCTAGCCCCCTGGGGTAACCTCCATAGAGACTCAGCTAGCGCAAGCAGAGTGCACACTGATGCGACTAAGGAGAGGAATGAGCAATCATGCGGAAGCAGCGAATGTTTTCGGAGCCTGGAGCCAGCGTCCCAGTCAGAAAACCTTGGCGCCAGGCTTTAGACTGGGCACAGGGGAGCGGAGCACAGCATCCTGAGATGGTGCAAACACGGAACACAGCCCTAGCCCCCTGAAGTGACCTCAGGGGAAGGCCAGCCAGTGCGCGCAGGCAGTGCAGTGGGGGCTGACAGGAGAAGAAGTCACCGGGAGGCAGCAACTGGTTTTGGAGCCAGGAGTGCGGCATCTCAGCTGGGGAACCATGGCGCTGGGCTTTGGACCGGGAGCAGAGGAACTGACCACGGCTTCTGAGACAGCACATGCACAGGATGCAGCCCTGACCCCTGGGGGCAATCTCGACCCAGCCAATCCACACAGGCTACCTGCCCCTCGGGAATCTCAGATAAAACACTCCTCACCAAGCAAGATAAGTAACTTTGTCTATATTCCTGGGTGCTACTCTTTCCTATCTATCTGATCCCTCCCCTCTCCTTCCCAGGCTGCTTCATTAACATTGGGATTTCCTGGGCCAGAGAGTGACGTGCTCTGCAGTTTTTTTGTTTGTTTGTTTGTTTGTTTTGTCTTTTCCTAACCCATTCTTCTGGCCCGAGAGAAGCAGCTACAAAAAACCCAGGGACCAAGAATTCTTCCCTGACTTCCCGAAATTGGACTAAAAATACAGAACCAGCTCCAGCCAAGCATATGAGATCCACAGCCTTGGGCCTTCATCCCTAAAGGGAACAAGGTGGCTATTATAATGCAAAGGCAATTCTGATAGTGATCTGACTGTAATTCTTTTAGCAGATTACTAGAAAGACAAGTTTCCAAGGTCTGAAATCTCCACCTATTAAACAGAGCCCTTACTGACCCACAAGGGGGAACTGAGGGCTGAAGCTCCACCCAAACCACCTAGCCTCCTTCCATAGAGGTCTGAGGATAGTGACACCTACCAATCTGTAAAGGTACATGCATTGGGTGCCTAAGGTACAGCTGCAGAGCCCACCCACCAAAGTGTTTTAGGACTAGAGACACACCTACCTCACTGGCACTTGGGGGAAGCCTGTCAGCACCCTGCCCCCCCTGGAATGTGACCCCCTGCTGCTACTAGAATCTGGTGCACACAACTATCACCACTACTCCTTTAAGCGATTAGGTGACAGTCTACCCCACACACATGCTGAGCCAAAATCAGATTCTACTCAAGAATAGTGAATGGACTCTTAGACTTATATTTCTGGTAACAGCCCAAACCAGCTGGTAAGTGCACATAAATGATTCAAAGGCTATGACCATCAAGACAGCGCAATCTAGTAGCCCATCTACGTATATTGAAAGATAAGAATCAGTGAGCAAATATAAAGTAAATCATTACAATATCTTATAGATGACTCGGAGACAGCAGTCAATATCAAACCACATAAAGAAGCAGACCATGATTGCTTCTACAACTCCCCAAATTAAAGAATCAAAATCTTTCCCAAATGAAGATACAATCCTGGAATTACCAGATGCAGAATATAAAAAACTAATTTACAGAATGCTTCAAGACATCAGGGATGACCTCAAAAATGAAATAAGGCAATCTAAACAAAAAGCCAAGGAACACACTGATAAAGCAGTTGAAGAAATCAAAAAGGTTATTCAAGAACATACTGGAAAAATTAATAAGCTGCAAGAATCCATAGAGAGACAGCATCCAGAAATCCAAAAGATTAACAGTAAGATTACAGAATTGGACAACTCAATACGAAGTCAGAGGAGCAGAATCGAGGAATTGGAATGTAGAGTGGGGGAGGTGGAGGATAAAGCAATTCACACCAATACAGTTGAAGAAAAATCAGATAAAAGAATTTTAAAAAATGAGGAACCCTAAGAATCACGTGGGACTCTATCAAGAAGAATAACTTGCGTGTGATTGGAGTTCCAGAACAAGGAGGGATAACAGAAAATACAGAGAGAATAGTTGAAGATTTGTCAGCAGAAAACTTCCCTGACATCATGAAAGACAAAAGGACATCTATCCAAGATGCTCATCGAACCCCATTTAAGACTGATCCAAAAAGAAAATCACCAAGACATACTATCATCAACCTTGCCAAAACCAAAGACAAAGAGAAAATTTTAAAAGCAGCCAGGGATAAAAGAAAGGTCTCCTAAAAGGAGACTCAATAAGTTCAGACTACTCAGCAGAAACCATGTAGTCAAGAAGGCAATGGGATGACATATATAGAGCACTGAAGGAGAAAAACTGCCAGCCAAGGATCACTTATCCAGCAAATCTCTCTCTCAAATATGAAGGCGAAATTAAAACATTTACAGATAAACACAAGCTTAGAGAATTTGCAAAAACCAAACCAAAGCTACAAGAAATACTAAAGGAAATTGGTCAGAAAATCAATAATATCAGATACCAGCACAACACAAGGTCACAGAACAGAACATCTTGATATCAACTCAAATAGGGAAATCACAAAAACAAATTAAGATTAATTTTAAAAAGAAAAAAATGCTCAAAACAGGAAATCATTGAAGTCAATATGTAAAAAGATCACAATAATCAAAAAGAGGGACAAAATACAGGAGGCATAGAACTGCGATATGGAGAGGAAAACAAGGTGATATAGGACAATACAAGTTAGGTTTTTACTTAGAAAAATAGCAGTAAATATTGAGGTAACCACAAAGATGTCTAACAATTCCATAACTCAAAATAAAAACCAAGAAAAACATAACAACTCAGCAAACATAAATTCAACTACTATGAAAATGAGGAACACACAATTTACAAAGAAAAACATCTCAGCACAAAAAGTAAGTGGAAAAATGAAATTGTCAACAACACACACAAAAAGGCATCAAAATGACAGCACTGAACATATGCTTATCTATAATTACACTGAATGTAAATGGACTAAACGCACCAATAAAGAGACAGAGACTCTCAGACTGGATAAAGAAACACGATCCGTCTATATGCTGCCTACAAGAGACACACCTTAGACTTAGAGACACAAACAAACTAAAACTCAAAGGATGGAAAAAAATATATCAAGCAAACAATAAGCAAAAAAGAGCAGGAGTAGCAATATTAATTTCTGAAAAAATAGACCTTAAACTTAAATTCACCACAAAGGATAAAGAAGGACACTACATAATGATTAAACGGATAATTGATTTGGAAGACATGACCATATTAAATATTTATGCACCCAATGACAGGGCTGCAAGATACATAAAACAAATTTTAACAGAACTGAAAAGTGAGATAGACACCTCCACAAGTATAGTAGGAGACTTCAACACACCACTTTCGGAGAAGGACAGGACTTCCAGTAAGAAGCTCAATAGAGACACGGAAGACCTAATTGCTACAATCAACCAATTTGACCTCATAGACCTATACAGAACACTCCAACCAACAGCTGCAAAGTATACTTTTTTTTTCTAGTGCACATGGAACATTCTCTAGAATAGATCACATATTAGGTCATAAAACAAACCTTTGCAGAATCCAAAACATTGAAATATTACAAAGCATCTTCTCAGACCACAAGGCCATAAAAGTGGAAATCAATAACAGAAAAATCAGGGAAAAGAAATCAAATACTTGGAAACTGAACAATACCCTGCTCAAAAAAGACTGGGTTATAGAAGACATAAAGGAGGGAATAAAGAAATTCATAGAACGCAACAAGAATGAAAACACTTCCTATCAAAACCTCTGGGACACAGCAAAAGCAGTGCTCAGAGGCCAATTTATATCGATAAATGCACACATACATAGAGAAGAAAGAGCCAAAATCAGAGAACTGTCCCGACAACTTGAACAAATAGAAAGTGAGCAACAAAAGAATCCATCAGGCACCAGAAGAAAACAAATAATAAAAATTAGAGCTGAACTAAATGAACTAGAGAACAGAAAAACAATTGAAAGAATTAACAAAGCCAAAAGCTGGTTCTTTGAAAAAATTAACAAAATTGATAAACTATTGGCCAGAATTACTAAAGAAATACAGGAAAGGAAACAACTAACCCGAATAAGAGACAAGATGGGCCATATCACAACAGACCCAAATGAAATTAAAAGAATCATATCAGATTATTACAAAAAATTGTACTCTAACAAATTTGCAAACCTAAAAAAATGGATGAATTCCTAGAAAAACACTACCTACCTAAACTAACACAATCAGAAGTAGAACAACTAAATAGACCCATAACAAAAAAAGAGATTGAAAAGGTAATCGAAAAACTCCCAACAAAAAAAAAGCCCTGGCCTGGACAGCTTCACTGCAGAGTTCTACCAAACTTTCAGAGAAGAGTTAACACCACTACTACTAAAGGTATTTCAAAGCATAGAAAAGGATGGAATACTACCTAACTCATTCTATGAAGCCACCATATCCCTGATACCAAAACCAGGTAAAGACACAACAAAAAAAGAAAATTACAGACCTATAACCCTCATGAACATAGATGCAAAAATCCTCCACAAAATTCTAGCCCATAGAATTCAACAACATATCAAAAAAATAATCCACCACTTTTTTTTTTATGCAAGGCTGGTTTAGTATTAGAAAAACCATTAATGTAATCCACCATATAAATAAAACAAAAGACAAAAACCACATGATCTTATCAATTGATGCAGAAAAGGCATTTGACAAAGTCCAACACCCATTTATGATAAAAACTCTCACCAAAATAGGAATTGAAGGAAAATTCCTCAACATAATAAAGGGCATCTATACAAGGCCAACAGCCAACATCATTCTAAATGGAGAGAGCCTGAAAGCATTTCCCTTGAGAACGGGAACCAGACAAGGATGCCCTTTATCACCACTCTTATTCAACATTGTGCTAGAGGTTCTAGCCAGAGCAATTAGGCTAGACAAAGAAATAAAGGGCATCCAGATTGGCAAGGAAGAAGTAAAAGTATCTCTGTTTGCAGATGACATGATCTTATACACAGAAAACCCTAAGGAATCCTCCAGAAAACTACTGAAACTAATAGAAGAGTTTGGCGGAGTCTCAGGTTACGAGATAAACATACAAAAATCACTTGGATTCCTCTATATCAACAAAAAGAACATCGAAGAGGAAATCACCAAATCAATACCATTCACAGTAGCCCCCAAGAAGATAAAATACTTAGAAATAAATCTTACCAAAGATGTAAAAGACCTATACAAAAAAAATTACAAAGTACTAGTGCAAGAAACTAAAAGGGACCTACATAAGTGGAAAAACATACCTTATTCATGGATAGGAAGACTTAACATAGTAAAACTGTCTATTCTACCAAAAGCCATCTATACATACAATGCACTTCCTATCCAAACTCCAGTGACAGTTTTTAAAGTAACGGAGAAACAAATCATCAACTTCGTATGGAAGGTAAAGAAGCCCCGGATAAGTAAAGCATTACTGAAAAAAAAGAAGAAAGTGGGAGGCCTCACTCTACCTGATTTTAGAACATATTATACAGCCACAGCAGTCAAAACATCCTGGTACTGGTACAACAACAGGCACATAGACCAATGGAACAGAATTGAGAACCCAGATATAAATCCATCCACATATGAGCAGCTGATATTTGACAAAGGCCCAGTGTCAGTTAATTGGGGAAAAGATAGTCTTTTTAACAAATGGTGCTGGCATAACTGGATATCCATTTGCAAAAAAATGAAACAGGACCCATACCTCACGCCATGCACAAAAACTAACTCCAAGTGGATCAAAGACCTAAACATAAAGACTAAAACGATAAAGATCATGGAAGAAAAAATAGGGACAACGTTAGGAGCCCTAATACAAGGCATAAACAGAATACAAAACATTACCAAAAATGACGAAGAGAAACCAGATAACTGGGAGCTCCTAAAAATCAAACACCTATGCTCATCTAAAGACTTCACCAAAAGAGTAAAAAGACCACCTACGGATTGGGAAAAAATTTTCAGCTATGACATCGCTGACCAGCGCCTGATCTCTAAAATCTATATGATTCCGTTAAAACTCAACCACAAAAAGACAAACAACCCAATCAAAAAGTGGGCAAAGGATATGAACATGCACTTCACTAAAGAAGATATTCAGGCGGCTAACAGACACATGAGAAAATGCTCTCGATCATTAGCCATTAAAAATATATATATATATATATATATTTTTAGCCATTACAGAAATGTAAATTAAAGCTACGATGAGATTCCATCTCACTCCAACAAGGCTGGCATTAATCCAAAAGACAGAAAATAATAAATGTTGGAGGGGCTGCGGAGAGATTGGAACTCTTATACACTGCTGGTGGGAATGTAAAATGGTACAACCACTTTGGAAATCTATCTGGCGTTTTCTTAAAAAGTTAGAAAGAGAACTACCATACAACCCAGAAATCCCACTCCTCGGAATATACCCTAGAGAAACAAGAGCCTTTACATGAACAGTTATATGCACACCCATGTTTATTGCAGCACTGTTTACAATAGCAAAAAGCTGGAAGCAACCAAGGTGTCCATCAATAGATGAATGGTTAAATAAATTATGGTATATTCACACAATGGAATACTACGCATCGTTAAAGAACAGTGACGAATCTGTGAAACATTTCATAACATGGAGGAACCTGGAAGGCATTATGCTGAGTGAAAATAGTCAGATGCAAAAGGACAAATACTGTATAAGACCACTATTATAAGTTCTTGAGAAATAGTATAAACTGAGAAGAACACATTCTTTTGTGGTTAAGAGGGGGGGAGAGAGGGAGGGTGGGAGAGGGTTATTTACTGATTAGTTAGTAGATAAGAACTACTTTAGGTAAAGGGAAGGACAATACTCAATACAGGGAAGGTCAGCTCAACTGGACTGGACCAAAAGCAAAGAAGTTTCCGGGATAAACTGAATGCTTCGAAGGTCAGTGGAGCAAGGGCGGGGCTTTGGGGACTATGGCTTAAAGGGACTTCTAAGCCAATTGGCATAATAAACTCTATTATGAAAACATTCTGCATCCCACTTTGAACTGTGGCGTCTGGGGTCTTAAATGCTAACAAGTGGCCATCTAAGATGCATCAATTGGTCTCAACCCACCTGAAGCAAAGCAGAATGAAGAACACCAAGGTCACACAATAACTATGAGCCTAAGACAGAAAGGGCCACATGAACTAGAGACTTACATCATCCTGAGACCAGAAGAACTAGATGGTGTCCGGCCACAACTGATGACTGCCCTGACAGGGAGCACAACAGAGAACTCCTGAGGGAGCAGGAGAACAGTGGGATGCAGACCCCAAATTCTCATAAAAAGACCAGATTTAATGGTCTGACTGAGACTAGAAGAATCCCGGTGGTCATGGTCCCCAAACCTTCTGTTGGCCTAGGACAGGAACCATTCCCGAAGACTACTCATTAGACATCGAAGGGACTGGACAATGGGTTGGAGAGAGATGCTGATGAAGAGTGAGCTACTTGTATCAGGTGGACACCTGAGACTGTATTGGCATCTCCTGTCTGGAGGGGAGATGGGAGGGTAGAGAGGGTTAGAAACCGACAAAACGGTCACGAAAGGAGAGACTGGAAGGAGGGAGCAGGCTGACTCATTAGGCGTAGAGTAAATGGGAGTATGTAGTAAGGTGTATATAAGCTTATATGTGATAGACTGACCTGATTTGTAAACTTTCACTTAAAGCACAATAAAAATTATTTCAAAAAAAATAAATAACCTTCCCTCCAACACTGCTGAGCAGTCTTGGCAGCAGCAGTCCCAACTGTGCCCTTCCTTGTGCAATGAAATAAAGGCACCTTTCCACTCTCCCACCTTGGTCTCTCGTTTATTGGCTGCGATGTGATTGTAAAAACTGTAATTGTAGAAGTAATTGTCAAAGAGTAGACTAAGGGGAAGGCACTGCTGGACTCGAGTACAGTGGTCCAACCCAAAGTCCTTGAATCTTTTGCTATACTGACACTTCACAAGGCTCAGGGAACGGGCATAATCTTCTCTCAGTTAAATTTTATCAGACATCAGGAAGGGTGAAGCGAGATGGCTTTTGGAGAACCTGACCAGATCAGATGAACACCAGCAGCAGATGGAAATGGCTGGTACCTGATTAACTTCACCCTTACTCTTTTGCCCTATTGAAGGACTAGTTGTTAACAACAATTGTTTTGGACTGGTGAAATGATTGGGCGGGAGAAGTTAATCCTTCAAGTGAAAAAAGGCCAATGGCTAGAAGAGCTGCGAGTGGACTGCAGTGCAATGAATTGCTTGATACAGCCCTTCTAGCCATGGTCTTTGTGATTCACACACAATGATTGACTGGGACTATGTAAATAAGGTATATGGAATCTCAATAAAGGCACTGGTCAGTTCTAACATCCTGGTAGGCTTAAAATGAGCCATCCGAGAGGCAGGCGGGGAGGATCTCACCACCAGCAGGATCCAGGACTGGAGCGCAACCTTTGGACCTGGGAACCCCGCACTGAAAAGCTCCGGGAACCAGGAGACCAAGTAAGAGCTGTAACATCAAAGACGGCAAGATATGGTGGCACAGAAACAGCAGCAGCAGAGGTAGGAGACAGCGTGATGGGCTTCCTGGGCCCACGGAGTGAGAAAGCTGAGCGCCTTCAGGCAGAAGGCTTGTTGTCAGAGTAGGGTGCCCCCAAGCACTTCGTGGAGCTAGGTTTGCCAAGGAGCTGGAGCTGAATGCCTTCGGGCCAGGGCTTACTAGTGGAGTGGGGTGCCTCTGGGCACTTAGCAGCAGAGCTAAAAAAGCTTTGTAACACTTGCCCAAGCAAGGCAGAGGCTGAGGGGCCAAAAGTGTACCCAACCAAGGCAGAGTCCAATGGGCCACAGAGAGGCGGGCCTACAGGCACAGCTGAGAAGAGGCTGCTCAGATAGAAGAATTGTATCCTGAGCATTCCTGAGCCTGAATTGTAACCTCTTACTTCCGTAATAAACCCTATAATCATAGGAAAAAAATTATTGCCTATAATAGCCAAAAACTGGAAATAACTTCATGTACAATGAAAGGAAACTGTTAAGTAAATTATAGAATATCAACTCATTAAACTATTATGAAGATATTAAAATAGTAATCATGAATACTATGAAGAAACTTGGAAAATATTTATGATGTATTAAATGAAAAAGCAGATTAAAAATTATATGCAATCCAATTTCAGCTATATTAATTATTTTATATATGGACACAATGAAAAGATAATACACAAGTTTTCTAAAAGGTTGTGCTATTTGCTACCAAATGATAGCAAAAATCAAAGTACTTCACAAAAGAAACAGAAGAAAAGATAAACAGATCTAGAAGACCCCAAAATCTGAATCACACATTAAAAGCAAAGAAGTTGTGATTTCTTGATGTACTTCCAACACAAAGTGTACTTCTAACCTAAAATCATCAAAATTACTCACCACATTCTAAAAATTTATCCTTCAGCACACATAAAGATTTTCATTTCCTAGAAAAATAATATTAACAACCAGACTGCAACAAATTTATAGATTAAAAAAAATGATTGAACAAAATTAACATTAATAACATGAATTGGGAATGATAAAAATGTGTTCTTTATGCAAAAAGCACATCTTGCTATTAGTACAAATGTGTGAAATATTCTACTTTTCTAGTGCTCCCGGGAAAAATTAAGAAAGAAATACATTAACATAAATCCAGATCATAAAAAAAGAAGAAAATTAAAAGAAGGAACTTTTGAAATACCTATTATGTTGACTCTTCCTGGAGCTCGAACATAAAACTTGGGAATGGATCCAAATTTAGAGTTAAACATCTCTTTCAGCTTCAGCAATCTGAAAACAAGAGCAGAATATTTCAGAATATCAGTTAACAGAGAATTCATAAGATATACACACATATATTTCATATACTAAAAACTAGCTGTCATTAATTCTTCCTAAAAAATAAAAGCAAAACCTTCTGACACTTCCTTGAAAGCCCCAGAACAATATATTAGCATCCTAAACAACACAAGAATATAGCCAAGCCATGCCTCCCATCATACACAAAACCAAATTCAAAATGGGTTGGGGGCCCAAATATGTGCAAACTGAAACCATAAAATTTTAGAAGAAAAAGCAGGGACAACACTGTCAGGCCCACCTTTTAACAATGGATTATCTAGAATAATAATAAAAGCAAAAACAGCAAAAGACAAAATAATAAATAGGACCTCATAAAAATTATCATATTTTACCTCCTGAAATGGTTGAAAGTCAACTAATTCTTTTTGGTACGGTGACTCTGTGTATTCCCTCCATCTTCTTTTGATGCTTCCTGCATCATTCAATATGTTCCCTATAAAATCTTTCAATATTTCAACTGGAGGCTTAAAATTTTTCTTCAGTTCCTTCAGCCACCATAAAAAGCCCAAGCCAATCTCCTTTCCTGGCTCTTTGATGCCATTTTTGGACCAGCTTGGGAGGCCCACCCTGCTCTCCCCAGAAAGCCTCGTGATGTCAGTAACAAATCTCGTCAGAGCCTCTTGGTGTGTGTGTGGCAACATCAGTCTCAACATGAGAGCCAAATTTTTGGGTGGGGGTTTATCCTGGGACTACTGGATGACCACAACAGAAATCCTAGAGTAAATGGAGCATTTCCTAGGAAAACACAGCTTTAAAAATAGACAAAGTTGTCAAAGAACCACCCTACAGATAGGCATCAAGCCCAGATATTTTCACAAGGGAATTCTATCCAAGCAGGAAACTCCAGATAGCCCACATATGCCCTAAGTTATTCCAGACCCAAACCAAACCAAACCCAGTGCCGTCGAGTCGATTCCGACTCATAGCGACCCTATAGGGCAGAGTAGAACTGCCCCATAGGGTTTCCAAGGAGCAGCTGTTGGATTTGAACTGCTGACTTTTAGTTAGCATCCGTAGCTCCTAACCACTATGCCACTAGGGTTTCTACTTATAACTATAGAAACCCAAATTAAAATTATACTGATATACTGTCAGATTGGTGAAATTTAAAAATATGACAACACATTCTGTTGGTGAGGTTCCGCGGAAACAGGCTGCTTCGTACATTGCTGTTGGGATTGCAAATTGCTACGACATTTTTAGAGGAGAATTTGGCAATATCTAATTAATACACATATGCATTTATTTTGACCCAGCAATGCTAAATCAAAGAACTTACCCTGAAGATATACCTCCAATAATATGAAAAACATATGCATTGCAGAATTGTTTATTATTGTAAAATATTGGAAACAACCTAAGTGCTCTTATATAGAAGAATATTTGAGTAAGTTATGGTATATTTACAAAATGAAGTACAGGCAGTCCCCGGGGTTATGAATGTCCAATTTATGTAACAACCTGTAGTTACCAACCAAGCCCCATGAAGCCTATCAGGAAAAAAATGACTCGGTGTTTGGGGGCCCAGGTTCCCAGGACCAGCCCTGTTTCTCCCACGTGTGCAGGTGCCTGCTGGCGGCCGGCGTCTGCTGCGACAGAGTCCACCCAGCCGCGGCCCCAAGCAATGAGCAGAGAGTCACATACACCCACCTCCCTTGGACCTCGGAAAGGGCCAGCCCCACTGTCCAGTGCCTCAAGCACTGGAGCTCCGCTCTGCATGGCGGGCCTGCAGATTAGATACCACTGTACCTAACTGTTATGATTTAGGTACAAATTCCACTTAAAGATAGATTTAGGAATGGAATTCATTCGAAATCCAGGGACTGGCTGTGCTAGGAAACTATGGAAAAAAGAACAAGGAAGAGTTTCTAGAAATTGTTATCAAGTGATTTGCAGAATACTGTTAGAAGTGCCTTTGTGGAGTCGCTGGACCAGCACTCCAATTCCATGTTTATTGAAGGAATGAACCTCAGAAGAGCATGCATTCAGCTTGGCTGCATTATAAGCAAAACACAGAGGTATTTAAGAAGCAGAGTGGGTACAGATAACAACTTCATATCAAAGCAATGGCAGGAAAGGAGGTGAAATTTACCAGGGTGGCAATTATCTGTGAAACTTTCTTTACATCTGTTCCTAGTCTAACACAAATCTCTCATACTTGATACATTTTAACTAATGCAATATTTCTTAAATGAAAAGTATATACGATTTTGACATGAAAGTTTAGTGACAAGGAAGTTAGTGATATAATTGCAGCTGGGCCAACTTAATTAAAATCTTTGGATACAGAAATGACCTTTAGTTAGGAAAGTGTAAATAAATTCTGCTTATTTAGCTGAGAGATGAGATAGTGTCTAGGCGCTTGCTGACAAACTTCTTTAAGGTAGTTAAAACAAGGTGTTTATCTATAAAGCCAAAAAACCATTACCATTGAGTTGATTCCAATCCATAGCAACCCTCTAGGACAGAGTAGAACTGCCCTATAAGGCTTACCAGGGAACAGCTGGTGGATTAGAACTGCTGACTTTCGGGTAGCAGCTGTAGCTCTTAATCACTACAGCACTAGGGCTCTTTATGTTTACTGATAGGCTCTAATTTAACAACTCGATGAAGCTTTTTCTAAGGCTAGCTACAGGAACATTCTTAATATAACAAATACGATTGAGCCTTGTTTTTCAAACAGCAACTTTAACAGAAGCCTAGAGATTATCAGGAAACCCTGCTGGCACAGTGGTTAAGCGCTATGGCTGCTAACCAAAAGGCTGGCAGTTTGAATCCACTAAGCACTCCTTGGAAACTATACAGGGCAGTTCTACTCTGTCTTATACGGTCACTATGAATCAGAATCAAGTTGACGGCAGTGGGTTAGACATTACCAGGAACGCTGGTGGTGTAATGGTTAAGAGATAGGGCTGCTAACCAGAAGGTCTGCAGTTCAAATCTACCAGCTGCTCCTTGGAAATCCTATGGGACAGTTGTACTTTGTTCCATAGGGTCTATATGAGTAGGAATCGACTTGATGGTGATGGATTTGGTTTGTTGGTTTTAATAGTTATCGGGAGCCCTGGTGGCACAGTGACTAAGAACTCAGTTGCTAACCAAAAGATTGGCAGTTTGAAATCACCAGCCACTCCTTGGAAACCCTATGGGGCAGTTCTACCCTGCCCCATAGGGTTGCTATGAGTTGAAATCAACTCAATAGCAACAGGTTTAATGGCTATCAGGACTGTAGAAGAAAAACTCCCAGTTTAATTTCTGAATGGAGTGCTTAATTTTAATTCTGAAATCTCCCCCAAATGAATCTCCCCAATTAGGCATCTCAAAATTTCAAAGTTCTTCACACAAAAGCAAAGCATTGTTTCTACAGAGAAGCCTAGACACATGAACATCCCAGCAGCAATGAGCATACCTAGTACCCAGAAATGCGAGATCCTTAAAGAAATGGCTGACTCTAGAGCTGAGGAGAAAAAGGACAATATGAACCTGGAATATCATGCGGTGCCGGAAACTAAGGAAGTGACAGGTCAGATGGACACAGGACACTGTCTGAGGAGGCCCCCACTGCCCACATCTGGAACAATTTGAGTATCAAAATTAAAAATAATAATGGTAATAGATTATAATCCACAGAATAAAATAAGAATCTCTAAGTCGATACTGATATAAATAAATGAAGGAAAATGAAAAATGCTTCCTTAGAGCAGAATCCCAACTAATAAATGCAAAAGGTCTGACAGAATTAGAAAACCACCATTTGGTGGCCATCATAGTAATAACTGATCAGGCAAGAGTAATCAATGATTGCTAAAATTAGTAAATGAAAGTTTGGTAAGAAACAGGATATTGACTTCCAGCCAACATGGTGCCATAGAGAGAAGCACCAGGCCATTCCTCCACATCGAAGGCCCAAAAACCTAAGTAAAACGGAGACAAAAACCAATCCTGGAACACAAACTGTCAAATGAAGAGATAAAGAACTCAGCCAGGCACTGAATGGAATAAGAAACTGACAGAGAACAGAGAGCAAGAAGAGGTACGTGCAGAGGGCCCCTATGGGCTAACACAGCGTGGATTAGCCATCTCGGAATCCTGTCGGAGATCAGTGGACAGGGAGCACAGGAAAGCACCTTCACGGCGCTCTCAGCACGAGACAGAACCGATAGCCAGCGATACACCCTTTCCCACACTCCATCCGCTCCCCACTGCTCTAACTCCACGCTTCCTGGCTGGCAGTGGTAGCTCAGCCTGCCAGGAAGTGCAGTGTTTGTGTGGCTTTAGTTCGCCCCAGCCACACTGGAAATCGGCAGACAAGGAGTACTGGAAAGCAGCTCCGGGAAGTTCCCAGCAGGAGACAGAGCACTCAGTAACCCCAACCCTTCCTCCCCCGACCCCTAGGTCTCCTCTGCTTCCCGCAGGCCACAGTCTCTTAGCCAGAAGGCAATCGCTTCGGCCCTCGGCCACTTGGATTCACCCTGCCCACACTGGCTGGCTCCCTGAGTGTCATTTTTCTGTTGCTGATGCTGCTTTTTTCCATTTCTTTTGGTTACTTCCGTGCCTCCAACAACCTCCCACTCTTTTCTCGTAAACGTCTGGCTCCGTGTGCCATCTTTGCTTCTTCCTCAAAGGCTGTGAAGTGCCACTCACCTGGGAAACCATTCACATGGCCCACAACACCATGCTCATGGGATCCTTGTGGCTTTTTTTTTTTTTTTGCTTTGTATTGTTTTCCTCTGTTTTTTTCTTTTTGCAGCTTAGGAGGCCCTTCTACCCAGCTGCACTGCATGGCTTCGAAGACACTTCCCCAGTCTCTGCAGCTGCATTGGTGGGATCTCTAGGAGCATCTTTCTTTCTTTCTCTCTCTCTCTCTCTATCCCTCCCTCTCTCCCTCCCTCCCCCTCTCTCTCCCTCTCCCTCCCCCTCTCTCTCCCTCTCCCTCTCTCTCCCTCTCCCTCTCTCTCCCTCCCCCTCCCCCTCCCCTCCCTCTCTCTCTCCTTCCCTCCCTCTCTCCCCACCTCTCCCTCCCTCTCTCTCTCCCTCCTTCTCTCTCTCCCTCCCTCCCTCTCCCTCTCCCTCTCTCTCTCTTTTCTCTCTTTTTTTTTTTATCTTTTTTCCTTCTGTATTTCTTCATTTCTCAGTTCACCTCTCTATACCATACCTTCTTTTCCTGTCTCCTGAATACCTGGTGCTGCATGACATCTATACCCCCTCTAGCCAGGATATACTGGGTAGACTGGGAGCCACTTCCCCAGTCTCATAGCTACACCAGTGAGACCCCTCGGGCCTTTTCCTTTCTTTCTATTACTCCAAATTTTTATTGAGTTACTATTTTTTTCTTTATCCCTTTTTCTTTTTGTTTTTCTCCATTTATTGGTTTCTCATCTCTCCACTCCAATGACAAGCTCCCTTAGCACTCTTTATCTTTGCCTCCTGTTTCTCTCCCCTCTATCTCCTCTTTCCCATAACCATACTAGCTCCACACATCACAACCTCCCCCCTCTTTCCTGCCTGCCTGCACCATCGCAGAACATCACACAATCGAGCGGCACAGGCACGGCCTACCGGAGCTGGCCCAGCACTGATTCCTGCCATGCCCTGTCAGCACAAGTTGTTGTTGTTGTTGTTAGGTGCCGTCGAGTTGGTTCCAACTCATAGCGACCCTATGCACAACAGAACGAAAAACTGCCCGGTCCTGAACCATCCTTACAATCGTTGCTATGCTTGAGCTCATTATTGCAGCCACTATGTCAATCCACCTCATTGATGGTCTTCCTCTTTTCCACTAACCCTGTAATCTGCCAAGCATGATGTCCTTCTCCAGGGACTGATTCCTCCTGACAACATGTCCAAAGTATGTAAGATGCAGTCTCGCCATCCTTGCTTCTGAGGAGCATTCTGGTTGTACTTCTAAGACAGATTTGTTCATTCTTTTGGCAGTCCATTGTATATTCAATATTCTTCGCCAACACCACAATTCAAAGGAGTCAATTCTTCTTCGGTCTTCCTTATTCATTGTCCAGACTTCACACGCATATGATGCGATTGAAAATACCATGGCTCAGGTCAGGTGCACCTTAGTCTTCAAGGTGACCTCTTTGCTCTTCAACACTTTAAAGAGGTCCTTTGCAGCAGGTTTCCCCAATGAAATGCATCTTTTGATTTCTTGACTGCTGCTTCCATGGGTGTTGATTGTGGATCCAAGTAAAATGAAATCCTTGACAACTTCAATCTTTTCTCCGTCCGTTTATCATGATATTGGTCATTGGTCCAGTTGTGAAGATTTTTGTTTTCTTTATGTTGAGGTGCAATCCATACTGAAGGCTGTGGTCTTTGATCTTCCTTAGTAAGTGCTTCAAGTCCTCTCCACTTTCAGCAAGCAAGGTTGTGTCATCTGCATAACACAGGTTGTTAATGAGTCTTCCTCCAATCCTGACGCTCCGTTCTCCTTCATACAGACCACCTTCTCGTATTATTTGCCCAGCATACAGATTGAATAGGTATGGTGAAAGGATAAACCCTGACGCACACCTTTCCTGACTTTAAACCAATCAGTATCCCCTGGTTGGTTCTGTCCGAACAACTGTCTCTTGATCTATGTAAAGGTTCCTCATGAGCACAATTAAGTGTTCTGGAATTCCCATTCTTCCCAGTGTTATCCATAATTTCTTAAGATCCACACAGTTAAACGCCTTTGTGTAGTTAATAAAACACAGGTCAACAACCCTCTCGTATTCTCTGCTTTCAGCCAGGATTCATCTGACATCAGCAATGATATCCCTGGTTCCACATCCTCTTCTGAAACTGGCCTGAATTTCTGGCAGTTCCCTGTCAATATACTACTACAGCCACTTTTGAAAGATCTTCAGCAAAATTTTGCTTGCGTGTGATATTAATGATATTATTCTATAATTTCCACATTCGATTGGATCACCTTTCTTGGGAATAGGCATAAATATGGATCTCTTCTGGTCAGTTGGCCAGGAAGCTGTCTTCCATATTTCTTGGCACATATGAGTGAGCACCTCCAGTGCTGCATCTGTTTGTTGAAACATCTCAATATTCCATCAATTCCATCCCTGGTGGCATAGTGGTTAAGTCCTACGGCTGCTAACCAAAAGGTTGGCAGTTCAAATACACCAGGCACTCCTTGGAAACTGTACGGGGCAGTTCTACTCTATCCTATAGGGTCGCTGTGAGTCAGAATCGACTCAACAGCAGTGGGTTTTTTGGTTTGTTTTTTGCCAGTGCCTTCCGAGCAGCTTGGGCTTCTTCCTTCAGTACCATCGGTTCCTGATCACATGCCACCTCTTGAAACAGTTGAACATCAACTAATTCTTTTTGGTATAATGACTCTGTGTATTCCTTCCATCTTCTTTTGATGCTTCCTGCATTGTTTAATATTTTGCGCATAGAATCCTTCACTATTGCAACTCGAGGCTTGAATTTTTCTTCAGTTCTTTCAGATTGAGAAATGCTGAGCGTGTTCTTCCCTTTTGGTTTTCCATCTCCAGCTCTTTGCACATGTCATTATACTTTACTTTGACTTCTTGAGATGCCCTTTGAAATCTTCTGTTCAGTTCTTTTGCTTCATTAATTCTTCCTTTTGCTTTAGCTGCTCGATGCTCAAGAGTAAGTTTTAGAGTCTCCTCTGACATCCTTCTTGGTTTTTTCTTTCTTTCCTGTCTTTTCAATGACCTCTTGATTTCTTCATGGATGATGTCCTTGATGTCATTCCACAACTCGTCTGGTCTTCGGTCACTAGTGTTCAATGTGTCAAATCTATTCTTCAGATGGTCTCTAAATTCAGGTGGATGTACTCAAGTTCATATTTTGGCTCTCATGAACTTGCTCTGATTTTCTTCAGTTTCAGCTTGAACTTGCATATGAGCAATTGATGGTCTGTTCCACAGTCGGCCCCTGGCCTTGTTCTGACTGATTATATTGAGCTTTTCCATCGTCTCTTCCCACAGATGTGGTCAATTTGATTTCTTTGTGTTCCATCTGGCGAGAGCCATGTGTATAGTCACTGTTTATGTTGGTGAAAGAAGGTATTTGCAATGAAGACGTCGTTGGTCTTGCAAAATCCTATCATTCAATCTCCGGCATTGTTTCTATCACCAAGGCCATATTTTCCAACTACTGATCCTTCTTCACTTCCAACTTTTGCATTCCAATCACCAGTAACTATCAATGCATCTTGATTGCATGCTTGATCAATTTCAGACTGCAGAAGCTGATTAAAAAAAAAAAAAAAAAACCTTCAATTTCTTCATCTTTGGCCTTAGTGATTGGTGCATAAATTTGAATAACAGTCATATTATCTGGTCTTCCTTGTACGCGTATGGATATTATCCCATCACTGACAATGTTGTACTTCGGGATAGATCTTGAAACGTTCTTTTTGACAATGAATGCAACACCATTCCTCTTCAAGTTGTCGTTCCTGGCATAGTAGACTATATGATTATCCAATTCAAAATGGCCAATACCAGTCCATTTCAGCTCACTAATGCCTAGGATATCGATGTTTCTGTGTTCCATTATATTTTTGACAATTTCCAATTTTCCTAGATTCATACTTCGTACATTCCAGGTTCCAATTATTAATGGATGTTTGCAGCTGTTTCTTCTCATTTTGAGTCGTGCCACATCAGCGAACGAAGATCCCGAAAGCTCTACTCCACCTACGTCATTAAAGTCAACTCTACTTTGAGGAGGCAGCTCTTCCCCAGTCATTGTTTGAGTGCTTTCCAACCTGGGGGGCTCATCTTCAAGCACTATACCAGGCAATGTTCTGCTGCTATTCATAACGTTTTCACTGGCTAATGCTTTTCAGAAGTAGACTGCCGGGTCCTTCTTCCGAGTCTGTCTTAGTCTGGAAGCTCAGCTGAAACCTGTCCTCCGTGGGTGACCCTGCTGGTATCTGATTACCAGTGGCATAGCTTCCAGCATCACAGCAACATGCAAGCCCCCACAGTACAACAAACTGACAGGCACTAGTGCATAGCACAACAACGCTTCCCAGCCCCTCCCCTTCAGCTGGACCTGCTCTGCTGCAACATATCTCAGTTACTAGCCCTGACCATTAAACAAGGAGGTGAAAAGTATCATAACCACAGATGAGAAAACAAAAAAGAACACACAGCCAGCCTGCTCAGAAATAACAAAATGAAACAAAAAAGCAGGATGGAACAAACAGATCTACAATCAATAAACAAAGAAAATACCTATTGAATGCCCTGAAGACAGCAGACAATATCAAAACATAAAAAGAAAACAGGACAGGATGGTTCCAGTAGGCATCCAAAATAAAACACCAGATGACTTTCCAGTAGAACAAAAGGCACTAAAACTACCTGACAGGGAATTCAGACCTCTTATATATATATTTTTTTTTATTATTTATTTAGAGATATCCAAGAGTTGAAGCAAAAAACTGATAAAAATGAGGAAAAAATTGACAAATTCATGGAAAATGCAGACCAAAAAATGGAAAAATTTTGGAAAACAATACAAGAGCAAAATGCCAAAACAAACTCACAACTAGAAATCATACAAAAACAACAATTAGAAATCTAAAAGATAAACATCACGATTTCCCAAATGGACAGTGTCATAGAAGGGCTGAGGAGCAGGTTTGAAATGATGGAAGACAGGGTCAGCGAAACTGAAGACAAATACTTGGATATAACTCTGTTTGAGGAAAAATTCAAAAAAAAAAAAAAAAAAAGAATGAAGGAAAATGAAGAAACCCTGAGAATTATGTCAGATACAATCAAAAGCAAAAATTTGTGAGCGATCAGCATTCCAGAACAGAGGGAGAAAACAGAAAACACAGAGAGGATCATTAAAGAACTGCTGACAGAAAAGTTCCCTAATGTCATGAAAGATGCAAAGCTGATATCCAAGAAGCTCAATGAATCCCATATAGGATAGACCCCAAAAGAAAATCACAAAGGAATATCATAATCACACTTGCTAAAACCAGAGACAAAGAAAAAGTCCTGAGAGCAGCTCAAGAAAAACGAAAGGTCACATACAGAGGAGAAACAGTAAGGCTAAACTCTGATTATAAAGCAAAAACCATGCAGTCAAGAAGACAATGGGATGACATACATAAAACCTTGAAGGAAAAAAACTGCCAACCAAGAATAGTATATCCTGCAAAACTCTTATTCAAATATGGTGGTAAAATTAGAACATTTTCAGGTGAGCAGAAATTAAGAGAATATGTAAGAACTAAACCAAGCTTACAAGAATTATTAAAGGGAGTCCTTCAGTCTGAGAACAAACGACATGAGACCACAACCTGAATCTGGGACACAAGATTGTACCACCAGACACCAACCTAGGAAATGAACTCTCAAGGACTATCCAAAACCAAAAGAATTACAACAGGGAACCAGAGAGGTTAATCAGTAAATGACAACAACAGCAGAAAAATAAAAGAGGGAAAAACAGTGCAGGTATAGAACTATCCAATGGAAAGGAAGGCAAGGCAATACCAGGTAATAATATACTGGTTCAAATCTAAAAAGATAAGGATAAATTTCAAGGTAACCACAAATAAAATTAACAAATCTACTCATCAAAGTAAAGAAGAAAAACAAAGTCTCAATAAAAACAAAATCTACGAAAACAAAAGAAACCTACAAACAAAAGGAATTCAGCACAGGAGAGTAAGAAGAGCAAAGAAAATGTCAGCACCACATAAAAAACCGCTACAAAATGACAGCAATAAACTCACACCTAACAATAATTACACTGAATGTAAATGGCCTAAATGCACCCATAAGGAGACAAAGAATGGATAAAAAAACAGGATCCATCAATCTGCTATCTACAAGAGATACACCTTAGGAAAAAAGATGTAAATTTATTAAAAATCAAAGGATGGAAAAAATATATATCAAGCAAATGACTACCAAAAAAGAGCAGGAATGTCAATACTAATCTCAGATAAAATAGATTTTAAAACAAAATCGACCATCAAAGACAAGGAAAGGCACTATATAATGATTAAAGGGACGATCCGTCATGAAGACTTAACCATAAATAAACATCTACACACCCAATGACAGGGCTCCAAAATACATAAAACAAACTCTAACAGCACTGAAAACAGAAATTGACAGTTCCACAATAATAGTAGAAGGCTTCAGCACATCACTCTCAGTAAAGGGCAGAACATCTAGAAAGAAACTCAACAAAGATACAGAAGAGCTAAAGGGTACAATCACCCAACTTGACCTCGTAGACATATATAGAACACTCCACCCAACAGCTGCGAAGTACACATTCTTTTCCAAAGCACATGGAACATTCTCCAGAATAGATCACATCTTACACCACGGAGCAACCCTCAACAAAATCCAAAACACTGAGATAATACAAAGTATCTTCTCTGACCACAGTGCCATCCAAGTGGAAATTAACAACAGGAAGAACAAGGACAAAAAATCAATTACATGGAACTGAATGATGCCTTGCTTAAAAACCACTGGGTAACAGAAGAAACCAGAGATGGAATCAAAAATTCCTAGAATCAAACAATAATGAAAACACAACATACAAAAAAACCTTTGGGACACAGCAAAGGCAGTCTTCAGAAGTCAATTTATAGCAATACATGCTCACATCAAAAATGACGAAATGGAAAAAATCAAAACATTAGCTACACATCTTGAACAAATTGAAAGTGAACAGAAAAAGAAGCCCACAGCCACCAGAAGAAAGGAAGTAATAAAAATCAGAGCAGAAATAAATGAAATAGAGAAGAGAAAAGCAATAGAAAGAATCAACAAACCCAAGAGTTGGTTCTTTGAAAGGATCAAAAAGATCAACAAACCGCTGACTGAACTGACAAAAGAAAAACAGGAGAGAGCACAAATAACCCAAATAAGAAATGAAATGGGAGACATTAAAACAGACCCAACTGAAATAAAAACGATCATGACAGAGTATTATGAAAAACCATACTCCAACAAATTTGAAAACATAGAGGAACTAGACAAATTTCTAGAAACGCACTACCTACACAAACTAATACAAAATGATGTTGAAAATCTGATCATACCTGTAACAAGAGAAGAAATTGAAAAGGTAATTTAAAAAAAAAAAAAAAAACTCCTAACAAAAAAAAAGCCCTGGCCTAGATGGCTTCACTGGAGAATTCTACCAAACATTCAGAGAAGACCTTACACAACTAATACTCAAACTATTTCATAACATGAAAAAGGAATATTTCCAAATTCATTCTATGATGCCAACATAACCTTGATACTGAAACCAGGTAAAGACACAACAAAAAAAGAAAATTACCAATCTCTCTCATGAATATAGATGCAAATATTTTCAACAAAATTCTAGCCAACAGAATTCAGCATCATATCAAAAAAATAATACACCACAACCAAGTGGGATTCATACCAGGTATGCAAGGATGGTTTAACATTAAAATCAATCAATGTAATCCACCACATAAAAAAAAGGAAAGAAAAGAATCACACGATCACCTCAATTGATGCAGAAAAGGCATTCAACAAAGTTCAACACCCATTCCTGATAAAAACTCTCAATAAAATAGGTATGGAAACTCTGGTGGCATAGTGCTTAAGTGCTTCGGCTCCTAAACAAAAGATCAGCAGTTCAAATCCACCAGGCACTCCTTGGAAGCTCTAAGGGGTAGTTCTACTCTGTCCTACAGGATCACTATGAGTCAGAATTGACTCAATGGCAACAGGTTTAAAATAGATATACAAGGGAAATTTCTCAATATAATGATGGGCATCTATGCAAAACCAATGCCAACATCATTCTTAATGGAGAGAGGCTGAAAACATTCTCCTGGAGAACAGGAACAAGACAAGGATACCCTTTATCACCACTCCTATTTAACATTGTGCTGAAAGTCCTACCTAGAGCAGAAAGGCAAGAAAAATAAATAAAGGGCATCCAAATCAGTAATGAAGAAGTAAAACTGTCCCTATTTGTGGATGATATGATACTGTACATAGAAAACCCAAAAGCCTCCACGAGAAAACTACTGGAACTAATAGAAATATTCAGTAGAGTAGCATGATACAAGACAAACATAAAAAAATCAGTTGGATTCTTATATACCAATAAATAGAACGATGAAAAGAAAATCACAAAAACAATACCATTTATAATAGCCCCTCAAAAAATAAAATACTTACGAATAAATCTAACCAGGGATGGAAAGGACCTATACAAAGAAAACTACAAAACACTACTACAAGAAACCAAAAGAGATCTGCATAAATGGAAAAACATACCATGCACATGGATAGGTAGACTCAACATTGTGAAAATGACAATTCTACCCAAAATGATTTACAAATACAATGCAAGCCCGATGCAAATCCTTGAAGAAATGGAAAAACTTATCATTAATTTTATATGGAAAGGAAAGAAGCTCTGGATAAGTAAAGAAGAATACAGTAGGTGGACTCACACTACCTGACCTCAGAATCTACTATACAGCTACGGTAGTCAAAACAGCCTGGTACTTGTACAGCAAAAGACACACTGACCGGTGGAACAGAATTGAGAATCCAGATATAAATTCATCCACCTATGGCCACCAGATCTTTAACAAGGGCCCAAAGTCCATCAATGCGGAAAAGACAGTCTTTTTAACAAATGGTGCTGGCAAAACTGGATGTCTATGTGGAAAAAAAATGAAACAGAACCCATACCTCACACCATGTACAAAAACTAATTCAAAATGGATCAAAGACCTAAATATAAAGCCAAAAACTATGAAGTTCATAGAAGAAAAACACTAGAGGTCCTAACACAGGCATTAACAGGATATAAACCAGAACCAACAACACACAAACTCCAGAAGATAAGCTAGGTAACTGGGATCTTGTAAAAATTAAACACTTACGTTCATCAGAAGACTTCACCAAATGAGAAAAAAGAGAATCTACAGACTGGGAAAAAACTTTTCGCTCTTACAAATCAGGCAAAGGTCTAATCTCTAAAATCTACAAGAAAATCCAATACCTCCACAACAAAAAGACAAATAATCCAATGTAAAAATGGGCAATGGAAATGAACAGACACTTCACCAAAGAAGACATTCAAGTGGCCAGGAGACACAGGAGGAAACCCTTGTGATTACCGGCCATTAGAGAAATGCAAATCAAAACTAAAGTGAGATACCATCTCACCCCAGCATTACTGGCATGAACCAAAATATAGGAAAAAACAAATGTTGGAGGGGTTTCAGGAAGATCTGAACTCTTATGCACTGCTGGTGGGATTGAAAAATGATACATGCATTTTGAAAAACGATATGGCACTTCCTTAGAAAGCTAATAAAAGAAATACCATATGGTCCAGCAATCCCAGTGAAATAAGAGTCGTCACATGAATAGACATATGCACATCCATGTTCATTGCAGCATTGTTCACAATAGCAAAAAAAAATGGAAAAGGCTAGATGCCCATCAACAGATGAATGGACAAACTGTGGTACATACACACAATGGAGTATGACGCAACAATAAAGAACAATGATGAATCTGTGAAGCATCTGATAATATGGATAAATCTGGAGGACATTATGCTGAGTGAAATAAGTCAATCACAAAAGGACAAATATTGTATGAGACTACTACTGTACAAACTCATGAAAAGGTTTACACACAAAAGGAAACAATCTTTGATGCTTACGAGGCAGGGGAGAGGTTGGGACGGCAAAGCACTAAATAGACAGTAGATTAGTGGGAACTTTGGTGAAGGGTAAGACAGTACACAATACTGGGGAAGCCAGCACAACTTGTATAAGGAAAGGTCATGGAAGCTCCATAGACACGTCCAAACTCCCTGAAGAACAGGGTTGCTGGACTGAGAGCTGTGAGGTCCGTGGTCTCTGGGAACATCTAGCTCAACTGGCATAACATAGGAAAATGTTCTACATTCTACTTTGGCGCGTAGCACCTGGGGTCTTCAAAGCCTGTGAGCAGCCATCTAGGATACTCCACTGGTCTCGCCCCTTCAGGGGAAAGGAATAATGAAGAAAACTAAAGATACAAGAGAAAGATTAGACCAAAGGACTAACTGACCATATCCACCACGGCCTCTACCAGACTGAGTCCAGAACAACTAGATGGTGCCCAGCTATCACCACTGACTGCTGTGACATGGATCACAATAGAGGGTCCTGGACAGAGCTGGAGAAAAATGTAGAACAAAACTCTAACTCAAAAAGAAAGACCAAACTTGCTGGCCTGACAGAGACTGGAGAAACCTTGAGAGTATGGCCCCTGGACACCTTTTCAGCCCAGTATTGAAGTCAGTCCTGAGGTTCACCCTTCAGCCGAAGATTGGACAGGCCCATAAAACAAAACGAGACTGAAGGGGTACACCAGCCCAGGGGCAAGGACTAGAAGGCAGGAGCAGACAGGAAAGCTGGTAATAGGGAACACAAGGTTGAGACTGAATAGGTATGGTGAAAGGATACAACCCTGAGGCACATCTTTCCTGACTTTAAACCACTCAGTGCCTCCTTGTTCTGTCCAAACAACTGCCTCATGATTTATGTAAAGGTTCCTCAGGAGCACAATTAGGTGTTCTAGAATTCTCATTCTTCATAATGTTCTCCATAATTTATTACAATCCACACAGTCAAATACCTTTGCACAGTCAATAAAACATAAGTAAAAATCCTTCTGATATTCCCTGCTTTCAGCCAGGATCCATCTGACATCAGCAATGATATCCCTGGTTCCACGTCCTCTTCTGAAACTGGCCTGAACTTCTGGCAGTTCCCTGTCAATATACTGCTGCAGCCGTTTTTGAATGATCTTCAGCAAAATTTTGCTTGCATGTGATATTAATGATAAAATATTGTTCTATAATTTGCACATTCAGTTGGATCACCTTGCTTGGGAATAGGCATAAATATGGATCTCTTCCAGTCAGTTGGCTAGGAAGCAGTCTTCCATATTTCTCGGCATAGACAAGTAAGCACCTCCAGCACTGCATCTGTTTGTTGAAACATCTCAATTGATATTCCATCCATTCCTAGAGCCTTCTTTTTCACCAATGCCTTCAGAACAGCTTGGACTTCTTCCTTCAGTACCATCGGTTCCTGATCATATGCCACCTCTTGAAATGGTTGAACACTGACTAATTCTTTTTAGTGTAATGACTCTGTGTATTTCTTCCACTTCTTTTGATACTTCCTGTGTCACTTAATATTTTCCCCGTAGAATCCCTCACTATTGCAACTCAAGGCTTCAATTTTTTCTTCAGTTCTTTCCACTTGAGAAATGCCAAGCATGGTCTTCCCTTTTGATTTTCTATCTCCAGCTCTTTGCACATGTCATTGTAATACTATACTTTGTCTTCTTGAGCCACCCTTTGAAATCTTCTGTTCAGTTCTTTTACTTCATCATTTCTTCCTTTTGCTTTAGCTGCTCGATGCTCAAGAGTAAGTTTCAGAGTCTCCTCTGACATCCATCTTGGCCTTTTCTTTCTTTCCTGTCTTTTCAATGACCTCTTGCTTTCTTCATGGATGATGTCCTTGATGTCATTCCACAACTCATCTGGTCTTTGGTCATTAGTGTTCAACGCATCAAATCTATTCTTGAGATGGTCTCTAAATTCAGGTGGGATATACTCAAGGTCATACTTTGGCTCTCGTGGACTTGCTTTGATTCTTTTCAGTTTCAGCTTGAACTTGCACAGGAGCAATTGATGGTCTGTTCCACAGTTGATCCCTGGCCCTGTTCTGACTGATGATGTTGAGCTTTTCCATCATCTCTTTCCACACATGTAGTCAATTTGATTCCTGTGTATTCCATCTGGCACGTTCCAGGTGTACAGTTGCCATTTCTGTTGGTGAAAAAACGTATTTGCAATGAAGAAGTCGTTGGTCTTGCAAAATTCTATCATTCGATCTCCAGCACTGTTTCTATCACCAAGGCCATATTTTCCAACTACTGATCCTTTTTCACTTCCAACTTTTGCATTCCAATCACCAGTAACTATCAATGCATCCTGATTGCATGTTTGATCAATTTCAGACTGCAGAAGCTGATAAAAAAAAAACCTTCAATTTCTTCATCTTTGGCCTTAGTGGTTGGTGTGTAAATTTGAATAACAGTCATATTAACTGGTCTTCCTTGTAGGCGTATGGATATTATCCTATCACTGACAGTGTTGTACTTCAGGATAGATTTTGAAATGTTCTTTTTGATGATGAATGCAACACCATTCCTCTTCAAGTTGTCATTCCCAGCATAGTAGACTATATGATTGTCCAGTTCAAAATGGCCAATGCCAGTCCATTTGAGCTCACTAATGCCTAAGATATTGATGTTTATGTGTTCCATTTAAAGTAATCCACGAAGCTGGACTATATGAAGAAGATTGATGCATCAGGATTGGAGGAAGACTCATTAACAACCTGCATTATGCAGATGACACAACCTTACTTGCTGAAAGTGAAGAGGACTTAAAGCACTTACTAACCTACCAACTTACTAATGAAGATCAAAAACCACAGCCTTCAGTATGGATTACACTTCAACATAAAGAAAACAAAAATCCTCACAACTGGACCAATAAGCATCATTATGATAAACAGAGAAAAAATTGAAGTTGTCAAGGATCTCATTTCACTTGGATCCACAGTCAAAACCCACGGAAGCAGCAGTCAAGAAATCAAAAGATACATTGCATTGGGCAAATCTGCTGCAAAGGACCTCTTTAAAGTGTTGAAAAGCAAAGACGTCACCTTGAAGACTAAGATGCACCTGACCCAAGCCATGGTATTTTCAATCATATCATATGCATGTGAAAGCTGGACAGTGAATTAGGAAGACAGAAGAAGAACTGACGCCTTTGAATTGTGGTGCTGGCGAAGAATATTGAATATACCATGGACTGCCAAAAGAATGAACACTTCTGTCTTGGAAGAAGTACAGCCAGAATGCTCCTTAGAGGCAAGGATGGCGAGACTGCATCTTACATATTTTGGACAAGTTGTCAGGAGGAATCAGTTCCTGGAGAAGGGCATCATGCTTGGCAAAGTAAGGGTCAGCAAAAACGAGGCAGACCCTCCAGGAGATGGACTGACACAGTGGCTAAAACAATGAGCTCGAGCATAACAACGATTGTAAGGATGGCATGGGATCAGGCAGTGTTTCGTTCTGTTGTGTATAGGGTCGCTGTGAGTTGGAACCAACTCGAGGGCACCTAACAACAACAACAACTAGGTTGAGAAGGGAGAGTGCTGACATGTCGTGGGGTTGTTAACCAATGTTATAAAACAATATGCATACTGTTTAATAAGAAACTAGTTTGTTCTGTAAACCTTCATCTAAAGTACAATTAAAAAAAAAAAAGAAAGAGGATATTAACACTCTCAAAGTACCTCACCAAAAGATACGTTTTAATGACAAAAGAGACAATACTAACTTTACAGTGGCAAAACTAGGCAGATGCCTCCTTAACAAACTGATCCAGGTTAATTAATATCATTGCTAAATGAGACAAGTAGACATCATGTGCCTTTATGACACACTGAGGAAACAAAATCACTTTTGTAGTATTCTACAATACCTGAATCTAATAATGAAGAAATATTAGATAAAGTCTACTAAAGGAGAAAAAAAAATTTTTAAACATAATCATGACTCATATTCAGATATAAAATGAACATGTATTACAGATTTTATTTATCTCATTAATTAATAAGAGAATCAGTAAGATTTTATAACCAGTTCAAAGGAAAATCCAAAGTACCACCCAAAACCCATTGCCATCTAGTCTATTCCGACTCATAGCAACCCTATAGGTCAGAGAAGAACTGCCCCATAGTTTCCAAGGGGCAGCTGGTGGATTCCAACTGCCATCCTTTTGGTTAGCAGCATGAGCTCTTAACCACTGAGTCACCAGGGCTCCAAGGTACCACCCACATACAGTCAATTTCCTGATTTTGATCAATACGCTCTGGTTCCCTAAGAGAATGTCTCTTTTTTAGAAAACACACTCAAGTATTTAAGGTTAGCAGCAGCATGTCTTTAACTTAATCTCAAACTATTGAGGAAAAATACATATAACTTATTGAGAGAGAATGATAAAGCAATGTAGTAAAATGTTAACATTTGGGGAATCTGGGAGACAGTATACAGCAATTTTTTTTTTACTATTATTTGACTTTTCCATAAATCTAAAATTATTTCAAAATAAAGTTTTGTTTTGTTTTTTTAAAGAAGAAATATTACCTTATGCTTCACTAGGTTCTCTGTTTGTTAAGATTAATGATAGTACCTGGCCTTGAGGAGTATAAAAGTACAGCAGAAGAAAAAGACAGGTTAAAAAAAAAATTACCATACAAAGTAATAAGTGGCCGTGCCAAACAAATACAGCCCTTTCGGAGTACAAAGAATGGGAACCCCCGTGGCGCAGTGGTTAAGAGCTTGACTGCTGCTACCCAAAAGGCTGGCAATTCAAATCCACCAGCAGCTCCTTGGACAACTACAGGGAAGTTCTACTCCGCCCTATAGACTTGCTATGAGTTGGAATCCACTTGATGGTAACAGGTGAATGGGTGAGAGAACGTGGGTAGTAGACAAATGCGTAAGGGGGAAAGTGCATTAGAGGCCATCACCCATCTGTCAGTTTGTCCTGCTGGGGTGATCTGCATTGTTGCCACAATGCTGGAAGCTATGCCACTGGTATTTCAAATACCAGCAGTCACCCACCTGTAGACAAGTTTTAGGAGAACTTCTAGATTAAAACAGACTAGGAAGAAAGACCTAGCAATCTACTTCTGAAAATCAGATAATGAAAATCCTATGGATTATAACAGGATATTGTCCAATACAGTTCTGGGAGATGAGCCCCCTTAGATTGGAAAGCACTCAAAATACACCGTAGCCACTGCAACCGAATTGAGCACACCCGCGATCTTGAAGACGGCACAGCACCAGGGCACACCCGCGATCTTGAAGATGGCACAGCACCAGGGCACACCCGCGATCTTGAAGATGGCACAGCACCAGGGCACACCCGCGATCTTGAAGATGGCACAGCACCAGGGCACACCCGCGATCTTGAAGATGGCACAGCACCGGCAACACCTTGTTCTGTTGTACAGGGGTCACCTCGAGTCTGAGCCAACTTGACAGCAACTAACAGCAACAATGCATTACAGAAGGCTCCCTGAAGAGGCAACAGTTTGGTTGAATTTTAAAGGATGATGTCAAAGTAGGGTGAGACAAAGAATTCCAGGCAAATAGGGTGAAAAGGATCAGATTGTTACACTCAGAAAATTACTAGTAATTAGATGAGAAAGCGGGGTAAGAGCCTGGGAGGTAATCAAACCCAGATCTTCAATGATCGTATGCACCATGTTGAAGGATGGGGCCCTTAACACAGAGGCAGTGGGTGTGTTTAAGGATGGAATGATATCATCAGTTTTGCATTTGATTAAGTTCACTGAGAAGAGTATGGAAGATAGGTTGTAGGAGAGCAGAGCAGCAAGAGCTCTCACGGGAGGCTATTGTAGTACACCTAGACAGAAATGCTGAGGATACGTTAGTGGTGGATACAAAGAAGAAAGTCAAATCAACAGGAATTAGTGGCCAATTAAATGTAGGAAAGGGGGAGAAGAACACAATACCTCCCAGTTTTCTGGGCTTAGATACTCTGCTAACCTCTACAGGATTTAATGCTGTTTCTGCCTATAAAAACCACATACAGGTGAAAAGTTCAAATTCTACTGAATCTGAACTCTTAAAAATTAGATTTATAAGCTCTGCAAACAGAAGCAGAGTGAAGTGTTAACAGCAGAGTCAGAATGAGTTTCCTAGAATGTGTTTTAATAAAATGATTTTGAGTTATCAAACTTTGTGTCATTTTCCCAGACTAGTTCAGGAAGATAGCCTATTCCTGATAGCTGCTCCTTGGCCAAGAGGATTACCCTACAATATTCTTACCTTTGAAATTCAAAGGCATGGAGGCTATAAAAGGAAACAAGGAAAGTAATTTTCTTTAAGAAAATAAAGAACCAAAATGCACAGTCCTTTTTCTAAACTTGACACTTAATTCTCTAGCAATGAAGCAATTTGACTATAATTTGGGAAGTATCACTCTGGGCTGGTCACCAGGAAAACCCTGCCTCTTAAAATAAACTTATTGTAAGTATGTACCCAAAAAAGAGTATAATGAACATTTTCAATATGAAAACAAAAGCACTACAAAGATCACAATGTTAAAGGGGGAATTGGCCAAAGTACTTCTTGATGCAAATTGCCGATTCTGGTGCTCTGACTGCAATTTTGACTTAAAATCTTTTTTTTTTTTTTTTTCCTAACAGCAGCATTAGTAACAGAACTTGAGAAACAAATTAATGACTACAGTGAATGAAATGGATTTTACTAAAGACTGATTCTCAGAACACCTGACGGTGACCACGTGGCTCGCTGTGAGGGTCGATGAATTAAAATTTCAGGAAAGAAGACATGTATTTCCAGTCTGACATTATGACCCTGGGCAAGTCTCCTATTCTGTTTTCTCTGTAGTATCAGGACACCCAGAATGAAATTACAGAAAAGATTAATTTTTAAAACTAATTTAAGATTAATTGGTCATTGATATGTATTTTTATTGTAATTTGTATGAGTTGCTGTTTTATGCTTCACTTTTATCATCTGCAAATTGAGGATAATAACATAATTCATGGCAAAGGATTGTTTTGAGAATTGACTAGGTATTCAATAATTATTAGTTATTACTATTCTTACTGTTATATTTGAGAATTTAATATATGTTAAAAATGACATTTCAAAGTACAAATGTAATTGCCACTGGGGGAAAGGTATATTTAAACCCTTATTTTGCTCTTTTCACCATAGTAAATTACTCGTAGATCAGAAATTCAAATGTAAAAACAAAACCATAACTATATTAAGGGTCTTGGAAAATAAAGTCATAATAGTGAAAATAAAAATAATAGATCCATTTAAAAGTATAATGAAAAAAGAACTGAAGAGCCAATTAGTGATTAGGAAGAAAAAGGTCAATCCATTAGGAAGACATAAAAATTCTAAACATATATGCATCTCAGAACCGAGTACCAAAATATATGAAGCAAAAACCGACTAAAGGTAAAAAGAGACAATTCAACGATAATAGTAGGAAACTTCCGTACCCCACATTCAATAATATACAGAACAACCAAACCAAAGATTAACAAGGATATGGAAGATCTGAACAACACTGTACACTAACTGGGTCTAATCGTCGTCTACTGAGCGCTCCACCCAACAGCAGCAGGATATGCGTTCTTCTCAAGGGCACACGGAACAGTCTGCACGTGCTCTGTGCTGTACGCTAACCCAGAAGACAAACCTCAAAACATTCAAAAGGCTTGAATTAATACAAAGTGTGATGTCCAACGACAGTGGCATTAAATTAGAGACCAATAACAGAAAGAAAAATTTGGGAAGCTCACAAATATGTGGAAATTAAACAACACACTTGTAAATAACCAATTTGTCAATGAAAAAATCACAAGGAAAACTATAAAATACTTTGAGATGAATGAAAATGAAGACATAACATGGCAAAAACTTATTAAAGTGGCAAAATCAATACCTAGAAGGAAATTTAAGACATACATGCCTACATTTCAAAAAAGCTCTCAAATCAATAACCTAACCTTCCATATTAATACACTGGCAGAAAGAAAAGCAAAATAAACCTAAAGGAAACAAACCCAATGCCGTCGAGCAGGCTCCAACTCAGAGCGGTCCTGTCGGACAGAGTAGAACTGCCCCATGGGGTTTCCAAGGAGCAGCTGATGAATTCACGCTGCAGACCTTTTGGTTAGCAGCTGAGCTCTTAACCACTGGGCCATCAGGGCTCCAAAGGAAATAAAAAAAAAAAAAATTTTTTTTAATTTTTTTTTTATAGAAAGAAGGAAATAATAAAAATTAGAGCATTAATAAAAATAAAGAATAGAAAAACAATGCAACCATGAGATTGGTTATTTGAATAGGTCAACAAAATTGACAAACCTTTAGCTAGACGGACCATAACAAAAAGAGAGGAGACTCAAATTATTAGAATCAGAAATAAAAGAAGGAATATTACTACTGACCTTACAGAAATAAAAAGGATTATGAAGGAATACGATTAACAACTGTACACCAATAAATTAGATAATGTAAATAAAATGGAAAAATTCCAAGAAAGACACAGACCACCAAAACTGACTGAGCAGAAATAGAAAATCTGAATAGACCTATAGAAGTAAACAGATTGAAATGGTTATTTAAAAAAGAAAAAAAGAACCCAAGAAAAAAGCCCAAGCCTAGACAGCTTCACAGGTGAATTCTAACACATATTTAAAGAAGAATTAATACCAGTTCTTCACCAACTCTTCCATAATATGGAATAGGAAGGAACACTTCCCAATTTCTTTTATGAAGTCAGTCTTACCCTGATATCAAAACCAAAGACACTACAGGAAAACTACAGATATTCCTTATGTACATAGATGAAAAAATTTTGCAACAATCCTCAGCGAAATACTAGCAAACTGAATTCAGCAACATATAAAAAGAATTACACAGAGAAAAATATGCCTCATGAATAAAACCAAACCAAACCCATTGCCATCGAGTCAATTCCAACTCATAGTGACCCTATACGACAGAGGAGGACTGCCCCACTGAGTTTCCATGGAGCGCCTGGTGGATTTGAACTGCCAACCTTTTGGTCGGCAGCCAAGCTCATAACCACTGCACTACCGGGGCTCTGCCTTAAGAATACAGATGCAAAATCCCTCACTTCATAGATATAAACAGACATAAATCTAATCCCCAAAATGTCCTGCACCATCCCCGTGATTGGTTGTGGATTAGACCCTTGGGCTCCATAGGGTTTTAACTGGCTGATTTTGGACGTAGATCACCAGGCCTTTTTTCCTGCTCTTAGTCTAGAAGCTCCGCTGGAACCTGTTCAGTGTCACAGTAACACACAAACCTTCACTGGCAGCTGAATGGTGGCTGTACGTGAGGCACATTGGCCAGGAATGGAGCCAGGTCCCCTGCACGGAAGGCGAGAATTCTACTACTGAACCACCACTGCCTCCATTACTAACCCTCCTAAAATGAATACATGGCTTAAAAAGATTCCTGCAAACAAAACTAATACTTACTGAAGCTCATGCTTACATCGCACGCACCGGTGAAAACGGCAGAGCACGCACTCACTGAACTCCTATCACGATTTCTTCACATACCACATATAAGGCTCAGCTATGAATAGTTCAAACACTGAATAATAATTTAATTTAAAAATACAATTTAACTACATTCGGAAGGGGAAAAGAGGTAGAGACTTAGAGACAATCATCTTCCAAATAGGAATTTAAACATATTATTTAGAAAGGTGGAGATAAATGCCTGAAGAAATACCCTCCGGATCTATTACATAACCTGTCAAATTAATGTACGTACTGGTGTCATTTATCATCTGCCTTCCCTGATAATATTTAAATTCCACGGAAAAGCTTTGTCTGTATGTCCACCATTTGCCCAGCACATAGCATCCAATGAATATCTGTTGAATGCATAAATACTGTAAAAATCATGAAAGGCAGGAAGCAACACTAAGGAAATGTAGTCAACAATTCTTCGATGTCTGTACAGGTACGAGTTACCATCATCCCCCTCCCCACATGTTAACTATGGAAACGTTGCTCCTTTTGATTAAAATTGTATAAAATGGAGACAAAGAAGGAATCTATAAGTGGAAAATGTTTTTCTGTAAAAGACTAAACTACAGGGGACTAGATTATTTTCATGTAACAAATCCCTCATGATTATCTGAAGGTGTCTTTAACAAAGTGCCCTAATTCATTCAAATAACGTAAAGGCCAAGACTACCGTGTAAGAGGCTCCAGAGAACACGTTAAGACATTCAGAGACACTTAGAGTTAGCTCCATGCTGCGCTGGTCCCAACAGGCAAAACCTGTTTCTTTCTGGTAACAAAAGATATACTGTTTGATAGCTTAAGGGTAAAACAGCAATTCCAAGTTTTACAAAGCCATAACATTGTCAACTTTCACATGACTGTAATAAACCAGGAAGTAGGGAGAGTTTGAGGACTTGGTATTAGAGAAAACAAGTTAACAGGGAAAAAAAAAAAAGTAAACATTAGAACAGCAAAGGGGAAGAGAAGCCAACTTTGAAGAAGCTGTTGGGGTGATGTAGCAGGTGAGAAACTTCATTCTAAGAAATTTCAGTCTTCTATGTCAAAATGTATTTCTACAAAATATCTGCAAAAAAATGCCCTTAAATGAAAACATTCTCCACTAGGCTTCACTAAACTACTTGTAGGTAAATACTGGCAGATTAATTCCTTAAGTGGCAGTTCGAAGAGTCCCTGATTTTTTTTAAGAGGGTGCAAAGACCAAGGTTTTTATTTCTGTTGTTGTGGTTTGTTTGTTTGTTTGTTAGGGATGCTATTTAGAAAGGGAACTTTGAAAAAGCACCATCGTCAAAGGAGCCCTGGTGTTGCAGTAGCTAAGCGCTTGGCTTCTAACAAAAAGATGGGCAGTTTGCACTCAGCAGCAGCCCTGCAGGAGAAGTTAGGGCAGACGTAGCCGTCTGCTTCCCTGAATCAGACTACGGCCTCGGAAACCCGTTCTCCTCTATCCTGTAGGCTCACTCTGAGTCCGAATCGACTTGAGGGCAAACGTTTTGCTTTTGGTTTTGTACCCGCTGGCAGTCAAGACAAAGCGTGAAGGAGTTCAAAGTTGATTTGCACACTTCTGCTAGAGCCCAGTACCACCTTCAACAAGGGGAGAATTTGCACGGAGGCGGCAAAATACAAGAACCTTTGGTAGCAAAGTGTAAAGTGTTTGCGGCATGGTCTTGCAAGTCCAGTCCACGCCTTATAAAATCCCAAGGGCTCTGTCTGCTGCCGGGATCAACAGCAGCGTCCCAACCAAGCACCCAAAAGCTGTGGACCAGCGAACCCGGACGATCCCAAAGCGCGGGGTCTCCTCTGTCCCACCTGGGATATTCTGCCACCTGGACCCGACGCGTGGCAGGGCCCTCTGCAGCCATATTTCGCCAGATACTCCTTTCTTCTCCAGCTTCAACTGGAGAAGCAAGGCTCCCGAATCAGTCACGAGACGAGTGCGGTAGGAGCCGCTTTCTTCCGGGAGACCCTGGTCGGCACTCTGCGGAAATCCTGCAGCTTCGCTGAGGTGGCTGCTTCCAGGGCCCGCCTCCTGCTCCTCCTCCCCGGGTCGTGGCCTGGTGGCCGGCCGGGGCAGCTGTCAGGCCCCGCCGCAGGGTAGAGCCCCCGGGTGTCCTCGGCGTCCAGACAGACAGACAGCCGGGGCAGCTGTCAGGCCCCGCCGCAGGGTAGAGCCCCCGGGTGTCCTCGGCGCCCAGACAGACAGACAGCCGGGGCTGGCCGGAGCGCCCTGCGCTGCGCACTCGCGAAGCTGACCAGGGAGTGGTCTTTCTGCGCCCTGCGGATAAGCCTGAGCAGCGTGGTGACCCGGCGCCCCTCACACACCGCTGTCGTCTGAGCTATCTCAGGCTACCTTTTCCCCTGCCCCCAGGGCGCCACAGAGGAAGCGCTGCTTTTTTTTTTTTTTTAAGTTGTTAGGGTTTTTTTCTTCTTCTTCTTCTTCGATAACCAACAACCCTAAAACGTTTAGTTATTGTTTCTTACTGGTTGTGCATAGGGTCGCTATGAGTCAGAGCCGACTGCACGGCACCTAACAACAACTGTGCGTTGTCTCCATAAATCTGACGCAGCTCTTGATTTAAACGTATGTTTTTTTATTATTATTATTATTTAATTCCAGAATGGAGGCATTCGGGGGGGGGGGCTTCCTAAAACACAATTCATAAAAGATTTTAAAAAAAAAAAAAAAGGGAAATACATGCTTTTAAGTCTGCAACATTCAGTTCAACTCCGTTTTTGAGTTACCCAGAGAAATCCCATTCCTGTGTAAGGCGGAGCGCCGCCCTCTGGCCACCACTCTGCATAGCACCCTGTGTAAGGCGGAGCGCCGCCCTCTGGCCACCACTCTGCATAGCACCCTGTGTAAGGCGGAGCGCCGCCCTCTGGCCACCACTCTGCATAGCACCCTGTGTAAGGCGGAGCGCCGCCCTCTGGCCACCACTCTGCATAGCACCCTGTGTAAGGCGGAGCGCCGCCCTCTGGCCACCACTCTGCATAGCACCCTGTGTGAGGCGGAGCGCCGCCCTCTGGCCACCACTCTGCATAGTACCCTGTTTTCTCCCTATCATGGTTCTCAATTCAAGCACAGATTACCCAATAAGCAAGCTTATCAGCAAATCAGGGGCACCATTGTCCAAAGCAAAGACCCATAGATGCCAGGCAGACAGGACGCAGGGAAAAGCGAGCGCTGCAGTGGAAGGAGACTGGCAGGGCACTAAGAGAAACCGGTACCAGCTCCAGTGCCCGAGAGGGGCCAGCAGGAAATAAAGTTCACACCGGGTCCCCAGAGCACCCACCAGGGAGGTTTAAGCCAGGAGGCCCCGACCACTTCAACACCTTCACTGACGTCTGTCAATCTAGCTTATGTTTAATATAATAGTAACATTTGTAATAATTCAATACTAACATAGCAAGCCTCAAAAAATACTGGAAATATGAATATCTAACATGAAAAGTTTTAATTTATGTATCGTTTCTTTTTTATTGTCTATTGCATGGAACACAATGCTTGATATTAACTATATATGCTAATAAACAAGGCATTGGCACAGTAAGAGGATGAAAAATTCAATATTTATCAAGCAAAATATATTTTTGTTTTGCAACAATGAGTATGTTTCTAAATTTGTACTCCAAGAAAGCAACAAAGGGCGTTTATCAGAACATTACATTTATATTTTATCAGAATATTTAGGTATCTCTGTGTAAGGAAATTGAACAAGTCCTTGATGAAGTAAATTAATATTTAGATAATAAAAATTACATAAATATATTTTATTTCCCATTTCCCTTCAGACTGACTTTCTTTTAAAACATCGATATTGTTATGATTCGCAAAACAAACTTGCTCATAGAGAAGCGGTGCTGTGGTTGCATCAATTGTGTATATATCTCCAAATATGGGAGTTGAACAATTCCACAAAGAAATAAAATGTAGATTTTATAAATTTTGCATATGAAAACAATTACATATTCCGTTGCATTTCAGACCGATCAGGTATAACCTCACATTCAGTTCTCTGTTGTCCACCACATGAGAACACACAAGCAGCACTATAATCACATGACTCGGGGACGTATCTGGTCCTGTCCTGCACAAGGCGAACCAAAATGTTTTTTCAGATTGAGCACACCCTTGTGTTTGTGTCATGCTCTTTGTGACCGCTCTCCCCCCACAGGGTATCAGCAATAGTCCAATGAACTGTGAACATGCAGCATCAACGAATAGAAAGTGAGTGCACAAGTGTTTAAATATTATTTCAAGATGAAAAATACTCACAGAGATCCGTGAAGGGCCGGCCAACAAACACAGTACAACAAACGAATGAAATTATTTCCGACTGCTTTGTAAGTACTATTTTTTTAGCTATCTGAGACCTGAAGAATGAAATTACATGTTCCAAATCAATTTTTTATTTACTAATTTTCATATATAAAGTTTTGTGTTAATATCCAAATTCAAATGTAAATTTTATAAATTTTATGCGTAGATTTTATTTTCAACTATTCAAATTTATTTGCTACAGTAAAACCAAATTTCAAAAAGTGACATAATTTTATATCCAGGTAAAATGAAACAGCAACAACTAAGTGGAGCAAAAAAACAAAAGCTTGCAGAAGATAAAAAGACAAGGATTCGTGAATCCCTAAAGGCAATTCCAAAATTAACTTCCTTTTTAAAACATGGAAACCCTGTGGCATAGTGGTTAAGACCTATGGCAGTTCGAATCCACCAGGTACTCCTTGGAAATCCTATGGGGGCAGTTCTACTCTGTCCTATAGGGTCGCTATGAGTCAGAATCAACTTGACGGCAACAGGTTTCGTTTTGGGTGGTTTTTTAAAAAACGTAATTAATCAGAAGAGATTTCTTCCATTGAACACTCGAGTTTAATGGGTGCAAATCATTGTACTTAGTACAGCTAGTGCTGAAATTACTAATAGTAGTATGAATATAACAAATTTGCCCCAAACCCTGCAGCCATTCCTCGCTGTAGTAAGAAAATTAATGGTGTAGAAAGTGAAACTATTTTAGAATCTGAAATTGCCACATCTGCAGACCCCATAAAGAACAGAAATACAGATCCTGCTTTGTGGAATAATTTTTCTTCTAATGATATAAATTATTTGGTCAAAAAGGGACAAGTGATTGTCAACACCACAGTGGACCATTTGAAAATTTGTGTCAAAAATTTCTGGATGGAGATCACTGCCCTGACAGGGAATACAACAGAGAATGTCTGATGGAGCAGGAGAATAGCGGGCTGCAGATCTTAAATTCTTGCAAAAAGACCAGGCTTAATGGTCTGACTGAGACTGGAAGGACCCTGACGGTCATCGCCCTGGACCCTTTGACAGCCCAAGATTGGAAGCATTCCTGAAACCAACTCCACAGACAGGGATTGGCCTGGACTATAAGTTGGACAGTGATGCTGGTAAGGAGTGAACTTCGTGGCTCGAGTAGACACATGAGACTATGCGAGCGACTCCTGTCTGGTGGCAAGATGAGAAGGAAGAAGGGGTCAGGAGCTGGTTGAATGGACACCAGGAATATGGGGTGGAAAGGAGGAACATGCTGTCTCATTAAGGAGAGAGCGGGTGGGAGTGCACGTCAGGGCGGGTATGGCTTTTTGTATGAGAGACTGACTTGATTTGTAAACTTTCACCTAAAGCACAATAAATAAATTTAAAAAAAAAAATTCTGGATGGTAAACAAACAAGGTTCTGTGCCAGAATATATTTCTAGGCTGCAAAGCTAATGGCAAAAATTATAAGAGGGAGTGCCTACTGTATGTTGGCACTGTATGTTGTTTTGTGTGCAAACTATTCACTTCTAAATCATTTAATTCTTGATTTGCTATGGATGGATTTAGTGATTGGTGCAACTCAAACATGATTGATAAACATGAAAACAGTTCAATTCACAGAGATTATATGTTGTCATATTTAAACTGAAGATGTGGTTTTGGTTTAACTCATAAACTGGAAGCAGAAATTAATGAAGAAAGTCAGTACTGAAAAGCTGTTCTGCAATGCATTGTTGCTGTCATTATAACAATCACTGAATGTGGACTATCTTTTTGAGGAAGAAATGAAGTGTGTGGGTCCCCATAAAATGGAAATTTTGGGGGTTTACTCGAACTTGTTGCTCAGTTTGTTCCATTTTTAGCAGGTCACATCTCAAAATATGGTAACACAGGAAAGAGCAACCCATCATATATGTCTAAAACAATGTGTGAAGAATTAATAAATTTAATAAGTGATAAAGTTCGATCAATTATTTTCAGTGAAATAAGTATAGCTCAATATACGGATCAGCTAAGTATTGTTTTAAGATATTTATCTCCAACAGATGGAAAACCTGTTCAGTGATCTATCACATTTACTAGCTTAAAAGGTCGTACCAGTGAAGAAATTGTAAATCAAGTACTTCACTGTTTACGTGAAGTTTGCAAAATTGATTTTTCTAAATGCAGAAGCCAGTCCTATGACAATGCTGCCAATATGTCAGGGCATTATAAAGGCACCCAAACCCAGTGCTGTCGAGTCGATTCCGACTCATAGCGACCCTATAGGACAGAGTAGAACTGCCCCATAGAGCTTCCAAGGAGCACCTGGTGGATTCGAACTGCTGACCCTTTGGTTAGCAGCCATAGCACGCAGCAGAAAATTTTAGAACATAATGAATATGCCATTTTCATACCATGTACAGCTCATTCCCTTAATCTTGTAGGGCACAGTGCAGTAGATTGTCGTCTGGAAGCAACTGATTTTTTTTCAACTGTTCAGTTAATCTACACATTTTTTGCCACCTCTACTCACTGATGGGCAGTTCTTAAAATACATTTAGGCAATGATTGAATATTAAAACATCTTTATAATACTCATAGGGAAGCGCATGCTGTAGCAATGAGTGCAATCCTGGAATCATACACTCAGATCCAAATGCCTTAGAAAATATTGCTGAAGACCAGACACAAAAAAGAGATACCAAAAGAGAAGCTGAAAATATCGCCAAAAAAATGCAAACTCTAGAGTAGGCATTTGTGTTGGTTATGTGGAATAATACATTGCAGCATTTTCATCAGGCAAGTCAACCTCTCCAAGATTCAGAATTAAATTTAAAGACATGTACAGGTCTCCACCAGTCATTAACATGGTATTTACATAATTCAAGAGAAATTTTGGAAACACGACAAAACAAACACTGCCAAAAACTGATTATCAAGCAGTTCACTGTCGCAGAAGCATTAGAAAGAAACAATGACAGAAGTGCTCCAGAAGTACTGAGTGCCACGGATTAATGTCACGTAAGCACATACTACACCATCATTGACACGCTTGAATCTTGCATGAAAAGAAGGATGAAAGTGAATGAAGTTCTTTCACAGAGATTTGCCTTCTTAAGCAAAGTGGATATACCTGATGAAGGACGCATGAAGGCACCCAGGAAATTCGTGCAGGCCTATCCCGATGACTTCGATACGAATCTTGACAGAGAAGTGTGGCAATTTCATTCTTGTACGAGAGCTAAGTCTACAGACTCAGGAAGACAAATTTTACCTGTGTAGGCATATATGATTCCGTAATAGAAGAGAAAATGCTATGTGTATTTCCCAATGTTGAAATTGCTTTACTCATGTTCCTAACGTTAATGATCACAAACTGCACAAAAGAATGTTCATTTTCATCCCTAAAGAGACTCAAAAACCCTCAGCATACAATGATTCAGGAAAGGCCCGATTCATTGTCCTTACTATGTATGGCAGTAAATGTTGCTTGGCAACTTAACTGTGACAAAATCATTGAAGACTTTGTAAGAGCAAAGAACAGCAAGGAATGTTTTCAGTCACAACATACTAAAGATGAAAGGATGTATCTAAAAATAAAATATAATAATTTGTTGTAATATTTGTTTTCTGATCATCAAATTTTCTTTTATAATATCTTTTTACTTATTCATTTATAATTATAGCATTTATTAGGAAACTAGCATCAAAATTGAAGTATGAGCTGTTTAAAGCAAAATTAATCAAAGTCAAATTTTTCTTGTGGGAGAAAAACAATTTTACATTGTTGAAACAACTAAGTTCACTGACTCATTTTCTTTGTTGTAGAATATGTAGAATATTCTTTTCACAGAAAAATGTAAATAGTAAAAATCTTAATATCCCGCATCCACTAAAAACTTTATAATCCATATGCCGCTTTTGCTTTCAATTGCTAATATTATAGTTGCATTTAAAAAGGAGCTACATTATGGATAGCTAAGACTCACACATGTACATACATGTACGTACATGTATAACTCACATATCCTGTTTGAATGTGTGAATAAGCGGGGGGGGGGCACAACAGATTCTTAGTGTTTAGGGCCCTCACATGCCTTAATCCAGCCCTGGTTCTAATAATTATAAAAAATTACTCTGCATATTTATTTTCTTATGCATTTACTATCTGTCTCACCACCTCCACCATCACACCACCGGAAGGTAAGCTTCTTGAAGGCAGCAGTTTTGTATCCCCCATACCTAGAACAGTGCCTGGCAGATAAGCCTTTTAATAAATGAGTGAGGTAAACTGAATCAACAACCGAAAGGTAAAGTGACCTGCCTAAGGTCTCACTGCTAATAGGCAGCAAAACTCAAATTAAAATTCAGGTCTATTAACTCTCAATTTAGTGCACCTTGCACTTCAGGATGCTGAGATTAAACCCAAATGAAGCCAGCTGGCAATATACCTATTCTATATGGTCAATATGAGTCAGAATCGACTCGATGGCAACAGGTTTGGTTTTCTGGTAAGGTTTCCTGGGTGAGGAGGGTTGGGCCAATATTCTCAAAACACTAGTGGTAGTAATAACCCAAACAATAAAAAAGTTGCCAGCCTACCACTTCTATAGGTGTGTGTGTTTAAGTGTGGCAGGGAAGTGAGAGAGCACTAACGTGTAAAAGTGTGGCCAAAGGGTGGAAAGCCCCTTGGCATCCTCTTGGGTTATCACTATAACAGGTACACAATAAAAACAAATAACTCTGGTCTCAAGCCTACTTTCTTACTATTACTTTAGCCTCTCATTATTTTCAACTGAAAAGACTACATTTTCTTCCATTTGTACCCAAATAAGTCTCAGTATGGTGTTTACTTTTTGTAAATAGGTTTGAATAAAGAAGGGGGATGTAAGAGGGGAAAAAACAGTAAAGTTTTTAGGAATGCCAGTAAATATGGGAAAAGATAACAACTTTTTTTCAAATTTTCCCTAACATATGCTTCTATTTTACAGTAATTAAAAAATTTTGAAGTTTTACAAATTTTGTTTTTAAAATAGTCTAAAATAAACTCATATAGTGTATGTCTTAGTTATCTAGTGCTGTTATAACAGAAATACAAGTGAATGGCTTTAACAAATAGAAATTTATTCTCTCAGAGTTTAGGAGGCTGGAAGTCTGAATTCAGAGTCCCAGCTCCAGGCGAAGGCTTTCTTTTTCTCTGTTGGCTCTGGGGAAAGGTTCTTGTCATCAGTCTTCCCCTGGTCTCGTTGTTTCTCAGCATAGGCACCCTGGGTCCAAAACACACGCTATTCTCCTGGCTCTTCTTTCTTGGTGGTATGAGGTCCCCCTCCTCTCTGCTTGCTTCTCTCTTTCATATCTCAAAAGAGATTGACTCAAGATACAACCAAATCCTGTAGATTGTGTCCAGCCTCATTAACATAACTGCCTCTAATCCTACCTCATTAATATCATAAACCAAAACCACACCCATTTCCGTCAAGTCAATTCCGACCCATAGCGATCCTACACAGCAGAGTAGAACTGCTGCGTAGGGTTTCCAAGGAGTGACTGGTAGATTCAAACTGCCAACCTTTTGGTTGGTAGCCGAGCTCTTAACCACTATGCCACCAGCGCTTCTATTAACATCATAGATGTTAGGATTTACAACACATAGGAAAACCACATCAGATCACAAAATGGAGGATAATCACACAATACTGGGAATCATGATCTAGCCAAGATGACACACATTGTTGGAGAACACAATTCAATCCATAGCAGTATTAAAAAAAAATCAACACACACATAAAAAATGAACACAATGACTATGGAAAATCTGTGTCATAAAGAAGTACTTCCTATTACATGTATACATGATAACCAAATAATTGAACTTTGCTAAATGAAACCCAATGTCAAACCATTAGTTTTGATCTTGAATACATTTCTGTTGCAATCTCAGTAAACTGATGCATACAAATTCATAGCATCTTAGAAGCAGAAAGCAGCTAACAAAGCAACTAGTAAAATTCCCTTTTTTGAAATGATTGGCCCAAAGTAAAAGAGTAATGGAATAGCGGGGCCAGAATTAAAACCCAAGTCTCCAGAATCACAGCCCAGAATCCATACTACCTCCGAATGTGTGATGTTTGATGAGACCACCAGTGACATATGTTTAAAAACAAACTATTGAAATAATTAGTAATTCTTGTTCCAGAATTAAAATGTATATAATTTTCATAAATGTTCCTAAAATAACCTGTTCTCAAACTACTAAAAATAAATAACCACTTACTCTGGAGTCGACTCTAAGTCATTGTGAACACGTGTGTCAGAGCAGAACTGTGCAACATAGGGTTTCCAATGGCTTATTTTTCAGAACTAGACTGCCAGGCCTTTCTTCAGAAGTGCATCTGGGTGGACTTTGGAGGACTCGAACCTCCCAAACTTTTGGTTAGCAGCCGAGCATGATAACCATTCATATCACTGAAGCACTCCCTCAAACTACAAGAAAACCCCGAAAAGACACCAAAAAATAAAACTAGTAATACTTCCTTATACTGTCTTCCTTACGCTAAATTAGCATTTTACACATACTGTTATCACTTTAAGTCTTCTCAACAATCATGTGGGATAGAAAAAGGTTTGTTTTGTTTTTTTAATTATAAGAATTCACTCCTTTGGTTCTTATTAGACATATCTAACAGAAAAAAGGTTTAAATTTTATAGCTTTTTTTTTATTTTCACACATCTTGAAGCTCTTGGATTTTTTATTTGTATTTTTTTTCACTCAGGCATACTTACAATAATGTTTACAGTCGAAATTATACACTAACAGACTTCACGATACCAAACCAAAAACCAAACCCGTTGCTATCAAGTCAATTCTGGCTCATAGTGACCCTATACGAGTGAGTAGAACTGACCCATATGGTTTCCATGGAGCACCTGGTGGATTTGAACTGCCGACGTTTTGGCTAGCAGCCATAACTCTTAGCCACTATGCCACTAAGGCTTCCAATTTCATTACGTTTCTTCTCAAAGGATACTCATTTCTGTTCAAAGAAATTATAGTAAACCAAACAAAAACAAAATGACATAAAACAAAAACTTGATCCAAAGTAGAAATAAAAGCATGTTAGAGTCATACACACCTAGCTAACGCCTACGTGCATTTAGGTCTCAGCCGAGAAATGGTTTCCTACGAGTGGTTTTGGCCCGTTCATAGTAACCGTCCCTCCTCTTTGTTTTCTTATGTGTCTAGAAAAGAAACATCAGCTTTAGCAGGGAATTTAATTAAATGTAGCATCTTGAGCCCAGACCTACTGAATCAGAATCTATAATGCAAGCCAAGTATGTATTTTTTTTAATTTTCTAGAAGCCATTTTAAAAAGAATAAAGACAAGATTAATGTAGTTAATACCATTAAGCTGTACACCAAAAAGTATTGAATTGGCAAATGATGTGTTATACATATTTTTACAACAATAAAAAAATCAATTTGAAAGAGTAAAAAAAATCAAGTAAAATTAATTTTAATAATATGTTTAACCCAATTCAGGTAGTCGCTGACTGACAACGCATTCGAGTGCAGACAAACCGCGCTTACAACCATACTTTGTTTTTTTCACCCCTCATCATTAGCGATACGCACTACATACAGTGTTGCCGCATGTAATTTGCTGATGTTATCATTCTCAGGTGTTCAATTTTATGTTTTACTGTTCAGAACACTGCCGTATGGGTTTAGTTTTCTAAACTAAATCGGGCACCTCAGTTGCTCGAGACATGGACCTAAACACTGATTGCTTTGCTAAATCAGTAGGCAGATTCGGGAAGTTGTGAGATGTTATCGAGAAATATATGAAGAAAGAAAGAAAAGGACCATACAGAAAACTCTCACTAGTTTTCTTAATAGAAACGCCACCCAATTCCCAGGGATAATTCAGATGATCTAGAACTTTCCATAAGTGGAGTTATTGCCGCAACTGACAAAATGTCAATGTTGTCCAACTCTTCTTCAACGTCAGAGTAAATTTTCATGATTTGTGTATTTTTTAATGATTGTATGTATTAAAATATATCTGTAAGTTTATATGTAATGCTTCCAACCCCCAAAGACAATAAAGATAGGATTTATAAAGATGCTGATAATAAAAGGCAATAATAATGAAAACTTTTAAAAAAAAATGAGGTATTCAACTTAGATCAGAACCAACTTACAACAGAGTCATCCGAACGAAACTCTGTCATAAGTAGGGGACTACCTGTATATCCAAAATGCCATCATTTCAAAATGTAATCAACATAAAAATACTGACACCTTTTACTTTTTTTACACTGAATCTTTAAAACCTAATATATATTTTACATTTACAGTGCATCTCAATTCAGACTAGAAGCAAGTAGCTGCCCTACTGGTCAGTACAGATTTAGAACAAAGCTCCCTGAAAGCAGGGATTGTTTACAGAATCTGGCTCAGTGTCTAACAGGTACTCGAATGCTTAATGAAGGAATAAACTAGTGAACCTGAATTAGATTGGTTCAATGGCTTATTAACTTTGTGACTCTGGGCACATAACAACTGCTCAGAGTCTGAAATTTCTCCTCCATAAAAGGGAGATAACAATACCTACTTCAGCTGCCAAAAGTTGGAAGCAACCAAGATGCCCTTCAACAGGCGAGTGAATAAACAAACTGTGGTACACACACAATTTAGTATTATTCAACAATAAAAGGAAATGAGCTACCAAGCTATGAAAAGACATGGAGGTACCTTACATTCATATTGATAAATGAAAGAGGCCAGTCTAAAAAAGCTAAATACTGTATAATTCCAAATATATGACATTTTGGAAAAAAAAGCAAAGTTATAGAGGCAGAAGGATCAGTGGTTGCCAGGAGTTCAGAGGGAGAAGGATGAATACATGAAGCACAAAGCATTTTAAGGGCAGTGAAGCTCTCCTGGATGGTACTGTAATGATGGGCACACATTTGTCAAAACCTACTGAACTGTACAACACAGAGTGAACCCTAGTGTAAACTATGAACTTCAGCTAAAAATAATGTATCAATATTGGTTGATCAATTGTAACGGATGTACTGCATTGTTGCAAGGTGTTAATAATAGCAGAAACTATGCAGTGGAGAGAGAAATTTTATATGGATTCTCTACAAAATTTTTCTGGAAACAAAAACTATTCTAAAAGACAAAGTATTTACACACCTATGGTCAATTGATTTTTGACAAGGGTGACAAGTCCACTCACTGGGGAAATAATAATCTCTTCAATAAGTGGTGCAGGAAAACTTGTATCTGTGTAGGCAAAAGAATGAAGCTGGATCGATACCTCACACCATATTTAAAAAACTACTTCAGAATGAATCAATGACCTAAATGTAAGACACAAACCATAGCACATTAGAAGAAAACATAGGTATAAAGTTTAGGGATCCAGTTTTTGACAATGGACCCTTAGCTATGGCACCAAAAACTATGAGCAACAAGACACAAAATAGATAAATCAGATTTCATAAAACTTAAAACATTTGTGCATCAAAGGTCTTTATCAAGAACATGAAGAGATAACCCACATAAAAAAAAAAAAAAAATCAACCTACATAGCAGGTGGAAATATCTGGCAGCCATATATCTAATAAGGGCTTAATATCCAGAATACATAATGAACACCTACAACTCAGCAACAAAAAGACAAACAACACATTTAAAAAATGGGCAAATGACTTGAATAGACGTTTCTCCAGTGAAGACATATAAATGGCCAACAAGCACTCAAAAAAATGCTCAAAATCATTAGTCACTTCAGAAATGCAAATCAAAACCACAATGAGACACCACTTTATACCCACTAAGATAGCTATTATCAGAAATATAAAAAATAACAAGTGTTTGCAGGGATGTAGATAAATTGGAAATTTCATCCATTGCTGATAGAAATGTAAAATGGTGCAGTTACTATGGAAAACATTTTGGCTATTCATCAAAAAGTTAAAAGGAATTACCATATGACACAGTAATTCCACTCCCAGATGTATACCCAAAAGACTTGAAAGCAGGAACTCAGACACATGTACACCAATGTTCTTTGCAGCATTATTCACAATAGCAAAAAGGTAAAAACAGCCCTAATGTCCACGAATACATGAATGGAAAAACAATGTGGTCTATACATACATGCATAAATATGTACATATATATGCATATACATACATATATATTTATATATATATACATATATGTATATATATAGTGGAGCCCTGGTGGCACAGTGGTTATGAGCTTGGTTGGTAACCAAAACGTCAGCAGTTCCAATCCACCAGCCGCTCCATGGAAACCCTACAGGGCAGTTCTACTCAGTCCTATAGTGTCGCTATGAGTTGGAATCGACTTGACGGCAACGCGTTTGGTTTTTGGTTTTTTTATATATGAATATTACTCAGCAATAAAGAAAAATGAAGTTCTGACACATACTATGACATGAATGAACCTTAAAAGCAGTATGTTGAGTGGAATAAGTGAGACACAAAAGGACAAATATTCTATGTTGTTGTTGTTAGATGCCGTCGAGTCGGTTCCAACTCGTACCGAAACTATGCACAACGGAACAAAACACTGCCCGGTCCTGTGCCATCCTTACAATCGTTGTTATGCTTGAGCTCATTGTTGGAGCCACTGTGTCAATCTACCTCTTTGAGGGTCTTCCTTTTTTCCATTGACCCCGTACTTTCTCAAGCATGACGTGCTTCTCCAGGGACTGATCCCTCCTGACATGTCCAAAGTATGTAAGATGCAGTCTCACCATCCTTGCTTCTGAGGAGCATTCTGGTTGCACTTCTTTCAAGACAGATATGTTCATTCTTTTGGCAGTCCATGGCATATTCAATATTATTCCCCAACACCACAATTCAAAGGCATCAACTCTTCTTCGGTCTTCCTTATTCATTGTCCAGCTTTCACATGCATATGATGCAAATGAAAATACCATGGCTTGGGTCAGGCGCACCTTAGTCTTCAAGGTGACATCTTTGCTCTTCAACACTTTAAAGAGGTCCTTTGCAGCAGATTTACCCAATGCAATGCGTCTTTCTTGCCTGCTGCTTCCATGGGTGTTGATTATGGGTCCAAGTAAAATGAAATCCTTGACAACTTCAATCTTTTCTCCACTTATCATGATGCTGTTCATTGGTCTAGTTGTGAGGATTTTTGTTTTCTTTATGTTGAGGTGTAATCCATACTGAAGGCTGTGCTCTCTACTCTTCATTAGTAAGTGCTTCAAGTGAAGAGGACTTGAAAAAAAAAAATTTTTTTTTCAAGTCCTCTTCACTTTCAGCAAGTAAGGTTGTGTCATCTGCATAATGCAGGTTGTTAATGAGTCTTCCTCCAATCCTGATGCCCTGTTCTTCTTCATACAGTCCAGCTTCTCGGATTATTTGCTCAGCATACAGATTGAATAGGTATGGTGAAAGGATACAACCCTGACGCACACATTTCCTGACTTTAAACCACTCAGTATCCCCTTGTTCTGTCCGAACAACAGCCTCTTGATCTATGTAAAGGTTCCTCATGAGCACAATTAAGTGTTCTGGAATTCCCATTCTTTGCAACGTTATCCATAATTTGTCATGATCCACACAGTCAAAAACCTTTGCATAGTCAATAAAACACAGGTAACACCCTTCTGGTATTTTCTGTTTTTAGCCACGATCCATCTGATGTCAGCAATGATATCCCTGGTTCCACCTCCTCTCCTGAAACCAGCCTGAATTTCAGGCAGTTCCCTGTCAATATACTGCTGTGGCCATTTTTGAATGATCTTCAGCAAAATTTTGCTTGTGTGTGAGATTAATGATATTGTTCTATAATTTCTGCATTTGGTTGGATCACCTTTTTTGGGAATAGGCATAAATATGGATCTCTTCCAGTCAGTTGGCCAGGAAGCTGCCTTCTCAATATCATCAGTCAGAACAAGGCTAGGGGCTGACTGTGGAACAGACTATCAACTGTTCATATGCAAGTTCAAGCTGAAACTGAAGAAAATCAGAGCAACTCCACGAGAGCCAAAATATGACCTTGAATATATTCCACCTGAATTTAGAGACCATCTGAAGAATAGATTTGACGCATTGAACACTAGTGACTGAAGACCAGACGAGTTGTGGAATGACATCAAGGGCATCATCCATGAAGAAAGCAAGAGGTCACTGAAAAGACAGGAAAGAAAGAAAAGGCCAAGATGGATGTCAGAGGAGACTCTGAAACTTGATCTTGTACATCAAGCAGCTAAAGCAAAAGGAAGAATTGGTGAAGTAAAAGAACTGAACAGAAGATTTCAAAGGGTGGCTCGAGAAGACAAAGTATTACAATGACATGTGCAAAGAGCTGGAGATGGAAAACCAAAATGGAAAAACATGCTTGGTGTTTCTCAAGCTGAAAGAACTGAGGAAAAAATTCAAGCCTTGAGTTGCAATAGTGAAGGATTCTATAGAGAAATTATTAAACGACACAGGAAGCAACAAAAGAAGATGGAAGGAATACACAGAGTCATTATACCAAAACAAATTAGTTGATGTTGAACCATTTCAGGAGGTAGCATATGATCAGGAACCCATGGTACTGAAGGAAGAAGTCCAAGCTGCTCTGAAGGCATTGGTGAAAAACAAGGCTCCAGGAATTGACGCAATATCAATTGAGATGTTTCAACAAACAGATGCAGTGCTGGAGGTGCTCACTTGTCTAATATTATATGGTTCCCATATATGGAATATCTAGAAGTCCCTGGGTGGCACAAACAGTTAAGCACTCAACTCCTAGCTGAAAGAAAGGCTGGCAGTTTGAACCCACCCAGAGGTGCCTCAGAATACAGGCCTGGCAATCTGCATACGGAAGATCACAGCCTTGAAAACCCTATGGAGTGCAGTTCTACTCTGATATACACATGGCCACCATGAGTCAGAATCAACCCAATGGCAACTAACAGCAACATATGAAATATCTAGAAGAGGCAAATGCACAGGGACAAAAGTTTATTAGTGGTTACAAGGGGCTTGGGAGAGGGGGTAATGAGAAGCTGTTGCTAAAAGGGTACTGAGTTTCTGTTTGTTGTTGTTAGCTGCGGTTGAATCAGCATCTGACTCACGGCGACCCCCTGTGTGTCAGAATAGAACTGTGATCCACAGGGTGTTCATTGCCTGATTTTCCGAAGTAGATCACCAAGCCTTTCTTCTTAGTCTGAAAGCTCTGCTGAAACCCGTTCAGCATCACAGCAGTACACAAGCCTCCACCGACAGACAGGGGGTGGTTCCACATGAGGTGCATAGGCCAGGTACCAAACCTGTGTCTCCAGCATGGAAGGTGAGCATTCTACCACTGAACCAACAACGCTGAGTTTGTCTTTACAGTGATGAAAACATTTGGAAATGGATAGCGCTGACAGTTGCACAACATGGTAAATGTAATTAATGTCAGGTAATATATATATACTTAAAAATGGTTAAAATGGCCAACATTTTGTTGTCTATATTTTACCACACTAAAATTTTTCAAAAGAACATGCCTTGGAAAAAGACAATAAATTGAAGAGGAATGATGTCACATTCATTGTCAAAAAGAACACTTCGAGATCTATCCCAAAGTATCATGCTGTTAATGATAGGTTAATATCCACATATCTACAAGGAAGACCAGTTAATATGACTATTATCCAAATTTATACACCAACCACTAATGCCAAAGATGAGGAATTTGAATATTTTTACAAACTGCTGCAGTCTGAAATTGATCAAACATGCAATCAAGTTGCATTGGTAATTCTGGCGATTGGAACACAAAAGTTAGAAACAAAAAAGAAGAATCACTGTGGGAAAATATGGCATTGATGACAGGAACAATACCCAAGATCGCGTGATAGAATTTTGCAAGATAAATGACTTATTTATCAGAAATACATTTTTTTAACAACACAAATGACAACGATACATGTGGACCTCACCAGATGGTTTACACAAGAATCAAATTGACTACGTCTGTGAAAAGAGACAATGAAGAACCTCAATATTATTAGTCAAGACAAAGCCAGAGACTGACTGTGGAACAGACCATCAGTTGCTCATGTGCAAGTTCAAGCTGAAGCTGAAGAAAATCAAAGCAAGTCCAAGCAAGCCAAAGTACAACTTTCATACATCCTCCCTGGATTTAGAGATCGTCTCAGGAATAGATCTGATGTACTGACCTCTCATGACTAAAGACCAGCTAAAGCAACCAGAGGAAATGATGAAGTAGGAGAGCTGAACAGAAGATTTCAAAAGGTGGCTTCAGAAGTCAAAGTAAAGTATTACAATGGAATGTGCAAAGACCTGGAATCAGAAAACCACAATCAGCATCTCTCAACCCAAAAGAACGGAAGAAAAAATTCAAGGCTTGAGTCGTAATACTGAAGGATTCTATGGGCAAAAGAAAATTGCATGACACAGTAAGTTTCAAAAGAAGATGGAACAAATACACAGAGACACTGTACCAAGAAGAACTGGTCGACATTCAACCAATTCAAGAGGCGGCATATGATTGAGAATCACTGGTACTGAAGGAAGAAGTACAAGCCACACTGAAGGCACTAGAGAAAAACAAGGCTCCAGGAACTGATGGACTACCAACGGAGATGCTTCAACAGACAGATACAGTGCTGGAAGTCCTTACTTACCTATGTCAAGAAATTTGGAAGACAGCTACCTGGCCAATTGACTGGAAGACATGCGTATTCTTACCCATCCAAAGAAAAGCAATCAAATAGAATGTGGGAGTTACTGAGCAATACCATTAATATCACAGACTAGCAAAATTTTGCTGAAGATAATTCAAAATGGCTGCAGCCATACATCATGAGGGAACTGTCAGAAGATCAAGCATGATTTAGGAGACTGAACAAGGGATATCATTGCTGATGTCATATGGATCTTGGCCAAAAGCAAAGAATACCAGAAATGCTTACTTGTATTTTATCAACTATGTGAAGGCATTCAACTGTGTGGCTCACAACAAATTATGGCTAATAGGTGCTCAGGGAGAACCTGTATATGGATCAAGAGGCACTTATTTGAACAGAACAAGGGGATACTGCATGGTTTAAAATTGGAAAACAGATGCAGCAGGATTGTATTCTTTCACCTTACGTATTTAATCTATATGCTAAACAAATAATCCAAGAAGCTGAACTATCTAAGAAGAATGAAATATCAGGATTGGAGAAAGACTCATTAACAACCTGCAATATGCAGATGACACAACCTTGCTTGCTCAAAGTGAAGACAACTTAAGCACTTATTGATGAAGGTCAAAGACAACAACCTTCAGTATGGATTTCACCTCAACATAAAGAAAATGAATATCCTTACAGCTGGACCCATAAAAAAATATCGTGAGAAATGGTAAAGAAATTGAAGTTGCCAAAAATTTCATTCTTCTTTGATCAACAATCAATGCCAATGAAAGCAGCGGTCAAAAAAACCTAATGACATATTGCATTTGGCAAATCTGCTGCAAAAGACATCTTTAAAATATTCAAAAACAAAGATAGGACTTTGATGACTAAAGTGCGCCTTACCCAAGCTATAGTCTTTTCAATCCCCTCATACGCAACCAAAAGCTGGACAATGAAAATGCAAGGCCAAAGAAGAATTGATGCATTCAAGTTGTAGTGCCGGCAAAGAGTAATGAATATACCATGGGCTACCAGAAGAACGAACAAATCAGTCTTGGAAGAAGTACAGACAGAATGCTACTTAGAAGTGAGGATGGTGAGACACTGTCTCGCTTATTTTGGACGTGTCATCAGGAGGAACCAATCAACGGAGAAAGACATCATGCTTGGTGAAGCAGAGGGTTAGTGAAAAGTGGGGAGACCCTCAACAAGATGGATTGGCACAGTGGCTGCAACAATGGGCTCAAATACAGCAATAATTGTGAGGATGATAAAGGACCGGACAACATTTTGTTGTTATGCATATGGTCGCTATGCATTGGAGCTGACTCGAGGGCACCTAACAACAACAAAAACAATTTTAAAAAATACCTGCTTCATAGGGCTGCTGTGAACATTTTAAAAACCACCCCAACTCCCACTTCTACTCATTCTCTAGTCCCTAAGCCTGGTTTGTTATCTTTATGGCTATCTGAAATTACATTAGTTATTGATTTTTGTATTTATTATCTGTTTCCTCCACATGAATTTATATTCCATGTTTCATGCATTGTTCTATCATTGTTTATTCATTTAAGAAACACTTATTGAATGCTACTAAGTTCTAAGAGTCCTGGTGGCACAGTGGTTGTGACGTCGGCTGCTAACCAAAAGGTCAGTGGTTCGAATTCACCAGCCACTCCTTGGAAACCCTATGGGACAGTTCTACTCTGTCCTATAGGGCCACTATGAGTCAGAATCAACTCAACAGCAGTGGGTTTAGTTTTGTTTTTTACTATATTCTAAGCACTATTAAAGGCACTGGAAAAATAACAGCAAAATTAATAAAAATTAATGTTATTGTGGTAATTAATATTAGTTGAATAAATATATGAATTAATGAAATTCAAAAAAATTTTTAAATGGGCCTAAACACTGTATACAGTATGTATTTCATTGTTAAAATGAAATCTAATAAAGAAATGTGTAGATTAACTTCATTTTGAAACTAAAAGTCTGCATTTTAAGTTTATAGTATACATTAGGTTCAGAGGACCAAACTGTAGATAAATTGACCCAAAAACTATACATTGTTTTTTTTTTCTTTTTTCTTGATCCAAAAACTAAATATAGTACCAAGGTTGTTCATATTCGACACCTTATCTTGTCATAACCACCCAAAGTTGCCCATCTTAAGCAAATTTGGGGGGGGGGGGTATAGGTTTTTTTATTTTTTTTAGGAGTGGGCAGGGCCAAGATAGCAGAATAGTCAGATGCTTCCTGTCATCCCTCTTACAATAAAGACCTGAAAGAACAAATAAATAGATTATATATGACAATCTTGGAGCCCTAATCATCAAAGACAAAGCTGAAGAGTCGGTCTGAGCAGCAGGGGGAAGGGGAGACAATCCAAAAGCAGGGAAGAAGTGCCAGTCGCGAAGTCGCCGGCACCCTGCTGGCTGGGTTGGCTGGGCACACGCAGGTGAGCTGAGGCGAGCAGTAGCGTTTGGGTGAAGTCTCAGCATGCTGGGTGAGGCCAGGCAGAGGTGAGTCTGCACATGCCTCTGGAATTGGTTGGAAGGAGCCCTAGACCTGCGAAAGTGCAAGCCTCTAACCTACCTCATAGGGACAAAACAACCACTCCCCCTCCCAGAGTCTCATAGCAGAGAAGTGCCTCTTTGTCCTCACCCATCCCACCCTGCTCTGCTCAGAAACCCTTCCTGCAGTATTCAACAACTGCCACACCCCCTGAGCTGGAACTCAGGGCTATCCACACACAAACCAGACTCTCAGATTTAAAAAACACCACACCCCCAACCCAGGAACACAGGGCAGGTCAGGAGGCCCTGCCCTTTTGCCTAGGCACTGCCATAGGAGGTCCATGGACTTGTAACGCCTTTCACCCCTGCCTATACCTATGTGGGCCAATTCAATGCCTCATGCCCTCATTAGCATAAAATAACAGCGCATAAACCAGAAGCCTATTTTCAACTGCAGCAGCCAAGAGGGAGCTACAGATTCATGAAATTTGACATCGCCCTGCCCCTGGTGCTGTAGTGGTTAAGTGCTACAGCTGCTAACCAAAGGGTCGGCAGTTCAAATCCACCAGGCGCTCCTTGGAAACTCTATGAGGCAGTTCTATTCTGTCCTATAGGGTCGCTATGAGTCAGAATCAACTCGATGGCACTGGGTTTGGTTTTGGGTTTTTTTTTTTTTTCTGCTCCTTAAGCAGGGACCTCACCCACCCACATCAGGGGCCCAAGGGCTGGCAATACTAACCACTCCATCCACCCATCCATGACAGGGGGCTGAGAATAAGTGGTGCCTCCCAGTCCCTCCAGCCAACAGCATAGGGTGCCCAAGGACTGGCTGCATTACCCACCTTCGTATGCACTCTAGGGGACAAGGACACGACCTTCACCCTGGAACATGGGGACATCCATCAGCCCCCTGCTTTGCTCCACATATAGCCCCTATTGCAGCCAGATATTTGTGCCTGCTCCAAACACCCCTATGCAGCCCTGCTCATCTAGGACTGTAGGGGAGATTCTGTACCACACTCTTGGTGACTGACAACCTGGACACGTGTACCATAACCGCACAAGAAAAGTGACCCGAATCCTGGGCTCATACACCTAGTAGCCACTCTAATCTCCTGGAGAAAGGATGTAACAGCTTCAACGACACCAATAACCAAAGCAGCTCACACATCCACCCTACTAGGGCATATCAAAAGGAAACAAAAAGCTAGGACGCAGTAAATAAACATACAATAAATATAATAACTTATTGATGGCTCAGAGACAATGGTCAATATCAAATCACATAAAGAAGCAGGTCAAGATGACTCTAGCAAGTGACCAAAATAAAGAACCAGAAAACCTTCTGTAGGAAGATAAGGTCATGAAATTACTGGACATAGAATTCAAAAGATTAATATACAGAGCTTTCCAAAGGAACAGGAAGTAGATTAGGCAAAATTCAGACCAAGCCAAGGAATACACATATAAGCAATAGAGGAATTCAGAAAAAAAAATACAAGACCAGGATGACAAATTTAACAGACTTCCAGAAACAACAGAGAGACAGAACTATAAATACAAAAGATTAACAATAAAATATTAGAATTAGACAACTCCATAGAAGGTCATAGGAGCAAAATTCAGACAATGGAAGTCAGAATTAGTGAGATTGAAGATAAGTCCCTTAATGCCAATTTATTTGATGAAAATTCAGGAAAAAGAATTTTAAAAAATGAAGAAAGCCTAAGAATTACGTGGCACTCTTATCAAGAGAAATAACCTACAAGTGACTGGAGTACCAGAACAGGGAGGGACAACAGAAAACACAGAGAGAATTCTTGAAAATTTGCTGGCAGAAAACTTGCCTGATATCGTGACAGATGAGAAGATACCTACCCAAGAAGCTCAATGAACCCCACACACTCTAAAGTCCAAAAGAAAGTCACCAAGACATGTTATAATCAAACTTGCCAAAACCAGCCACAAAGATAGAATCTTAAGAATAAGTAGTTTGGGATAAATGAAAAGTCACCTACAAAGGAGAGCCAATAAAACTAAATTCTGACTATTCAACAGAAACCATGTGGGCAAGAAAGCAATAGGATGACATATATAAAGCCCTGAAGGAAAAAAATTACCAGCCAAGAATTATATATACAACAAAACTGTTTCTCAAATACAATGGTGAAATCAGGGCATATCCAGATAAACAGAAGTTGAGAGAATTTGTAAAAACCAAACCAAAATTACAAGAAATATTAAAGAGAGTCCTCCAGTTAGAAAATCAACAATATTAGGCAACAACCCAAGACTAAAACACAGGACAGAACAACCAGTGAGAGACAGGACAACACAGATTAAGGAAGTCACAAAAACAAATCAAAGCTAAAAGACTGAAAATGGGGAAACAGACACATCAATAATGTAAACAATGAAAACCTCAAAACAAAAAAGCCCTCTTTATGAATACTGTAGTCATAGAAGTTCCAAATGGAGAAAAAGTTAAGGCAGTTATTAAGAAATAAAAGATCAATTTAAACTTAGAAAAATACAGGTTAAATTTTAAGGTAAGAACAATGGAAGTTAATAAATCTACTCATCAAAATAAAAAAGAAGAGAAACAAACACTCAGCAAACATGAAATCAACAAGAATGAAAAAAATGAAAAGAAAACACATAAAGAAAAACAGCTCAGCAGAGAAAATTAAGTGGAACAAAGAAACTGTCAACACCACCACAAAAAAAAATACATCAAAACAATGCACTAAATTCATACCTATCAATAATCACATTAAATGTAAATGGACTAAATGTACCAATAAAGAGACAGAGAGTGGCAGAATGGATAAAAAACATGATCCATCTATATTCTGACTACAAGAGACACACCTTAGACTCAAAGATACAAATAAAAACTCAAAGGATGGAAAATATATATATACCAAGCAAACGACAACCAAAAAAGGGAAGTAGCAACATTAATCTCTGACAAAACAGATTTTAAAGTAAAATCCACCACAAAGGAAAAGGAAGGACACATATAATGACTAAAGGAACAGAACACCATGAGGACATAACCATAATAAACATATACGCACCCAATGACAGGGTTCCAAAATACATAAAACAAACTCCAACAACACTGAAGACAGAAATAGACAGCTCCACAATAATAGTAGGAAACTTCAACACACCACTTTTGTTGAAGGACAGAACATCCAGAAAGAAACTCAATAAAGACACGGAAGATGTAAATGCCACAATCAATCAACTGCACCTCACAGACATATACAGAACAATCAGCAACCAAGTATATACTCTTTTCCAATGTATATGGAACATGCTCCAGAACAGATCACATTTTAGGCCCAAAGCAAGCCTTAACAGAAACAAAAACATCGAAATATTACAAAGAATCTTTTCTGACCATAAAGCCGTAAATGTAAAAACCAGTAACAGAAACAAAAAGGAAAAAAAAATCTAATACATGGAAACAACAACATCTTGCTCAAAAACTACCCGATTATAGAAGAAATTAAAGATAGGATGAAGAAATTCATAAAATAAAATGAGAATGAAAACACATCTTACCAGAACTTTTCAGACATAGCAAAAGCAATTCTTAGAGTTCAGTTTATGCACATATAAAAAAAAAATTTTTTTTTTTTTTTTAGAAGGGCCAAAATCAAAACATTAATGCTACAACTCAAACAAATAGGAAAACAGCAGCAAAAGAAGCCCTTGGGCAGAAGAAAGGAAATGATAAATACGAGAAGACTCAACTGAAAATGAGAACAGCGGCAAACATCCATTAATAATCAGAACCTGGAATGTCCAAAGTATGAATCTAGGAAAATTGGAAATCATCAAAAATGAAATGAAACGCATAAAGATCGATATCCTAGGCATTACTGAACTCAAATGGACTGGTATTGGCCATTTTGAATCGGACAATCATATAGTCTACTATGCCGGGAATGGCAACTTGAAGAGGAATGGTGTTGCATTCATCGTCAAAAAGAACATTTCAAGACCTATCCTGAAGTACAACACTGTCAGTGATAGGATAATATCTATACACCTACAAGGAAAATCAGTTAATAAGACTATTATTCAAATTTATGCACCAACCACAAAGGCCAAAGATGAAGAAATTGTAGGTTTTTATCAGCTGCTGCAGTCTGAAATTGACTGAACATGCAATCAGGATGCACTGATAATCACTGGTGACTGGAATATGAAAGTTGGAAACAAAAAAGAAGGATCAATAGTTGGAAAATATGGCCTTGGTGATAGAAACAATGCCAGAAATCAAATGATAGAATTTTGCAAGAATGACTTCTTCATTGCAAAACTTTATCTCACCAACATAAATGGCAACTACACACATGCACCTCGCCAGATGGAATACACAAGAATCAAACTGACTACATCTGTGGAAAGATGCACTAGAAAAGCTCAGTATCATCAGTCAGAACAAGGCCAGGGGCTGACTGTGGAACAGACCATCAATTGCTTATATGCAAGTTCAAGCTGAAACTGAAGAAAATCAGAGCAAGTCCACAAAGGCCAAAATATGACTTTGAGTATATCCCACCTGAACTTAGAGACCATCTGAAGAATAGATTTGATGCAGTGGAAGCTAGTGACCGAAGACCAGACGAGTTCTGGAATGACATCAAGGACATCATACATGAAGAAAGCAAGACATCATTGAAAAGACCAAAATGGATGTCAGAGGAGACTCTGAAACTTGCTCTAAAATGTCGAGCGGAACGAAGAAATGATGAAGTAAAAGAACTGAACAGAAGATTTCAAAGGGCGGCTTAAGAAGGCAAAGTAAAGTATTACAGTGACATGTGCAAAGAGCTGGAGATAGAAGACCAAAAGGGACAGACACTCTTGGAATTTCTCAAGCTGAAAGAACTGAAGAAAAAATTCAAGACTCGAGTTGCAAGAGTGAAGGATTCTATGGGGAAAATATTAAACGACACAAGAAGCATTAAAAGAAGATGGAAGGAATACACAGAGTCATTATACCAAAAAGAATCAGTCGACATTCAACCATTTCAAGAGGTAGCATATGATCAGAAACCAATGGTTCTGAAGGAAGAAGTCCAAGCTGCACTGAAGCCACTGGCGAAAAACAAGGCTCCAGGAATTGACGGAATATCAACTGAGATGTTTCAACAAACGGATGCAGCTCCAGAAGCACTCACTCGTCTATGCCAAGAAATACGGAGGACAGCTACCTGGCCAACTGACTGCAAGAGATCCATATTTATGACTATTTCTAAGAAATATGATACAACTGATTACAGAAATGATAGAACAATATCATTAATATCATACGCAAGCAAAATTTTGCTGAAAAGTGGCTGCAGCAGTATATCGACAGGGAACTGTTAGAAATTCAGGCCAGATTCAGAAGAGGACATGGAACGAGGGATATCATTGCTAATGTTAAATGGATCTTAGGTGAAAGCAGAGAATACCAGAAGGATGCTTACCTGTGTTTTATCGACTACGCAAACGCATTTGACTGTGCAGATGATAAAAAATTATGGATAACATTGCAAAGAATGGGATTTCCGGAACACTTAATTGTGCTCATGAGGAATCTGTACATGAATCAAGAGGCAGTTGTTCAAATAGAACAAGGGGATACTGAGTAGTTTAAAGTCAGGAAAGCTGTGCATCAGGGTTGTATCCTTTCACCATACCTCTTCAATCTGTATGCTGACCAAATAATATTAGAAGCTGGACTATATCAAGAACGGGGCATCAGGATTGGAGGAAGACTAATTAACAACCTGCATTATAAAGATGACACAACCTTGCTTGCTGAAAGTGAAGAGGACTTGAAGCACTTGCTGATGAAGATCAGAGACTACAGCCTTCAGTATGGATTACGCCTCAACATAAAGAAAACAAAAATCCTCACAACTGGACTAATAAGCAACGTCATGATAAACAAAGAAAAGATCAAAGTTGTCAAGGATTTCATTTTACTTGGATCCACAATCAACACCCATGGAAGCAGTACTCAAGAAATCAAAAGACATATCACATTTGGCAAATCTGCTGGAAAGGACTGCTTTAAAGTATTGAAAAGTAAAGATGCCACCTTGAAGACTAAGGTGTGCCCGACCCAAGTCATGGTATTTTCAATCGCATCATATGCATGTGAAAGCTGGACGATGAATAAGGAAGACCAAAGAAGAATTAATACCTTTGAATTGTGGTGTTGGTGAAGAATATTGAATATACCATGGACTGCCAAAAGAACAAACAAATCTGTCTTGGAAGAAGTACAGCCAGAATACTCCTTAGAAGCAAGGATGGTGAGACTACGTCTTACATACTTTGGACATGTTGTCAGGAGGGATCAGTCCCTTGAGAAGGACATCATGCTTCGTAAAGTATAGGAATCAGCAGAAAAGGGGACAATCAACAAGATGGGTTGACACAGTGGCTGCAATAATGGGCTCAAGCATAACAGTAGTTGTGAGCATGATGCAGGACCAGGCAGTGTTTCGTTCTGTGGTACATAAGGTCACTATGAGTTGGAACTGACTTGACAGCACCCAACAACAACAACAACAGAGCAGAAATAAATGAAATAGAGAAGAGAAAAACAATTGAAACAGTCAACAAGACCAAAAGTTGGTTCTTTGAAAAATCAACAAAATTGACAAACCATTGGCCAAACTGACAAAAGAACAGAAGAGGAAGCAGATAACCCAAATAATTGAGATGGGGGACATCACAACACACCCAACTGAAATTAAAAGAACCATAACAGAATACTATGAAATTGTACTCCAACAAATTTGAAAACATAGAGGAAATGGAAACAAATTTCTGGAAAAACACTACCTACCTAAACTAACACAAACCAAGGTAGAAAAACTAAATATACCCATAACAAAGGAAGAGATTGAACAGATAATAAAAAAAAAGTCCCAACAACAACAACAACAAAAAAGCCCTGGCCCTGATGGCTTCACTGGAGAATTCTACCAAGCTTTCAGAGAAGAGTTAACACCAGTACTACTAAAGGTATTTCAGAGCATAGAGAAGGATAGAACACTCCCAAAATTATTCTATGAAGCCAGCATAACCCTGATAAAATAGCCAGGTAAAGACACCACAAAAAAAGGAAATTACAGACCAGTATCCCTCATGAACATAGATGCAAAAATTCACAACAAAATTCTAGCCAATAGAATTCAACAATATATCAAAAAATGATTTATTATGACCAAGTGGATACCAGATATGCAGGGATAGTTCGACATCAGAAAAACAATGAATGTAATTCATCACATAAATAAAACAAAAGAACCACATGATCTTATCACTTAATGCAGAAAAGGCATTTGACAATGTCCAACAGCATTCCTGATAAAACCTCTCAGCAAAATAGGAGTAGAAGGGAAATTCCTTGACATAATAAAGGGCATTTATACAACAGCCAACATCATTCTAAATGGACAGAGTCTGAAAGCATTTCCCTTAAGAATGAGAACCAGACAAGGATGCCTTTTATCACCACTCTTATTCAACATAGTGGTAGAGGTCCTAGTCAGAGCAATAAGGCAAGAAAAAGAAATAAAGGGCATCCAAATTGGTAAGGAAGAAGTAAAAGTATCCCTACTTGCAGATGATATGATCTTATACACAGAAGACCCCAAAGAATCCATAAGAAAACTACTGGAAGTAATAGAAGATTTCAGCAAAGTATCACAATAAAAGATGACCATACAAAAATCAGTTGGATTCCTCTACACCAACAAAGAGAACTTCAAAAAGGAAATCACCAAATCAATACCATTTATAATAGCCGCCAAGAAGATAAAGTACTTAGGAATAAATCTAACCAGAGATGTAAAAGTCCTATACAAAGAAAACTACAAACCACTACTGCAAGAAACCAAAAGAGACCTACATAAGTGGAAAAACATATCATGCTCATGGATAGGAAGACTCAACACTGTGAAAATATCAGTTCTACCCAAAGCGATCTACAGATACAATGCAATCCCGATCCAAATTCCAGTGGCATCTTTTAACGAAATGGAGAAACAAATCACCAATTTCATATGGAAAGGGTAGAGGCCCTGGATAAGTTAAGCATTACTGAAGAAAAAGAACAAAGTGGGAGGCCTCACAGTACCTGATTTTAGCAACTATTATACCACCACTGTAGTCAAAACAGCCTGGTACTAGTACAATAACAGATAAAAGACTTCACCAAAAGAGTAAAAAGAGATCCTACAGACTGGGAAAAATTTTTGGCTACAACATATCCAGTAAGGGTCTAATATTTAAAATCTACAAGATACTACAAAACCTCAACAACAAAAAGACAAATAACCCAATTAAAAAATGGGCAATGGATATAACAGGCACTTCACCAAAGAAGACATTCAAGCAGGTAACAGATAAACGAGGAAATGCTCACTATCCTTAGCCGTTAGAGAAATGCAAATCAAAACTACAATGAGATATCATCTCACGCAACAAAAAAAAAAAATAGGGTACCACTAAACCAAAAACACAAAGTAATAAATGTTGGAGAGATTGTGGAGAGACTGGAACACCTATATACTGCTAGTGGGAAGGTAAAATGGTACAATCACTTTGGAAAACAATTTGTTGCTTCCTTAAAAAGCTAGAAACAGAAGTACCATATGATCCAGCAATCCTACTCCTTGAAACATAACCTCAAGAAATAACAGCCATCACATGAATAGATATATGCACACCCATGATCACTGCAGCGTTGTTCACAATAGCAAAAAGATGGAAACAACCTAGGTGGCCATCAACAGACGAAAGGATAAACAAATTTTGGTACATGCACACAATGAAATACTATGCAACAATAAAGAACAATGATGAATCTGTTAAACAGCTCACAACATGGATGAACCTGGAGGGCATTACGCTGAGGAAAATTAATCAAGTCACAAAAGAACAAATAGTGTATGAGGCCACAATTATAAGAACTCAAGAAAAGGTTTAAACACAGAAAAAAGCATTCTTTGATGGTTTGAGGAGGGAGGGGAATTCACTAATAGTAAATAAGGATCATCCTCGGTGAAGGGAAGGACAACACACAATACAGGGAAAGTCAGCACAACTGGACTAAACCAAAAGCTAAGAAGTTTCCTGAATACATCCAAACACTTAGAAGGATAGAGTAGCTGGGGTTGGGGCCTGGAGACCATAGTTTCAGGGGACACCTAGGTCAACTGACATAACAAATTTATTAAGAAAATGTTCTGCATCCCACTTTGATGAGTGGCATCTGGGGTCTTTAAAGCTTGTGAGCAGCCATCTTAGATGCATCAATTGATCCCAACCCCCTTGGAGCCAATGAGAATGAAGAACACCGAAGACACAAGGAAAATATTAGCCTAAGAGACTGAAAAAAAAAAGCCCACATAAACCAGAGACTCCACAAGCCTGAGGCCAGAAGAACTAGACGGTGCCCAGATACCACCAATGACTGCCCTGACAAGGAACACAACAGAGTACCTGATGGAGAAGGAGAAAGTGTGGAGCAGAACTCAAATTCATGTAAAAAGACCAGACTTAATGGTCTGACAGAGACTGGATGAACCTCTGAAACAATGGCACCCTGACGCTCTGTTAACCCAGAACTGAAACCGTTCCCAAAGCCCACCCTTCAGACAAAGATTAGACAGGACTATAAAATAAATAAATAAAAATACACGTGAGGAGTGTGCTTCTTACTTCAATCAGGTACACCAAATGGGTGGCTCCTTTCCAGAGGCAGGATAAGGAGGCAGGAAGGGTCAGGAACTGGTTGAATGGACACAGGGAACCTGGGGTGGAAAGGCGGAGTGTGCTGTCACATTGTAGGAACTGCAGCTAATGTCACAAACCAATATGTGTATAAATTTTTGTATGAGAAATTAACTAGAGCTGTAAACTTTCACCTAAAGAGAGGCAGAGTCAACATGGTGCTATAGACAGAAGCACCACGCCGACCCGTCACAGTAAAGACCTGAGAAACTAAGTAAAAAAGAGACAAACATCAACCCTGGAACCCGAAGTGTCAAATGAAGAGATAAAGAGCTCAACTAAGCACTGAATGGAATAAGAAACTGTCAGAGAACAAATACTAAGGAGAGATACAGAGTGGAGGTTCCCTATCAGCTAACGTGGCAGGGATTCACAACCTCGAACCTCTCAGCCGCTGAGATCAGAGGACAGGGACTACGGGAAGGCAGCTTCGCAGAGATCCCAGGATGAGTCAGAGCACCTGATAATCAGTGATACGTGCTTTACAATCCCCCACCCTTCTTCCCCTGCTCTGCATCTGCTGCTTCCTGGCAGGCCATGATCCCTCAGCAAGGGAAACACTGGCTCCATGCCACTTTGATTTGCCCAGCCCAAACCAGCTGGCTCCTTCTTTTATTGCTGTTGTTGCATTTTTGGTTTCTTCTCTCTCTTGCCTCCTTCCCCTTCTTTCTCTTGAACACCTGGCTCCATTTGCCATCTCTACTTCTTGACAGGCTGGGGAACCGCTTCACCAGCCTTCTCTGCCATGCCGGTGGGATTGGGGGCTTTTTTTTTTTTTTTGGTCTATTTTTCCTTTTTGTTTTTCTTTATTTCTCGGTTTCTCATCTCTCTACTCTCCTTCTCTCTCCTGAATACCTGGTGCTGTGTGCAATCTCTGCCCCTTCTAGATGGGTTGTGCAGTGCCATGCTGCTGGGGAGTCACTATTCTGGTCCGTGCCACGACACCAGTGGGCTCCCTTGCTCCCTTAGGGATTTTTTTTTTCTTTTCTCAATTTCTTGTCTCTCTCCACTATCCTTCCCTTGTTTTCTCCTAAACACCCGGTGCTGTGTGCCATCTCTGCTCCTTCTAGGTGGGCTGTACAGTGCCACGCAGCTGAGGAGCCACTTCCCCAGTCCACACCACCACACCAGTGGACTCCCTCGGGGCATCTTTTATTTTCCTCTCTTCTTTTCTTTTCTTGATTTCTTGTCTCCCTCTACCTTCCTTCCTTACCCTTCTGAACATGTGATGCTGTGTGCCACCTCTGCTCCTTTCTTGACAGGCCACTTGCCACTTGGCTGGGGACCCGCTTCTGGTGAGTTCCCTTGGGGCATTTTTTCTTTTTTCTCTTTACTTTCTTTCTTCTTTTTTTTCTCAGTTTCTTGTCTCTACCTTCCTTCCTTACCCTTCTCCTGGACACCTGGTGCCATGTGCCATCTCTGCTCCTTCTTGACAGGTTGTGCAGTACAGCTCAGCTGGGGACCCAGTCCTGGTGGGCTCCTCTGGGGCATTTTTTTTTCTGTTTTTCTTCTTTTTTTGTTTTTCTTGGTTTCTTGTCTCTCTCTACCTCCCTTCCTTGCCTTTCTGAACACCTGGCGCTGCATGCCATCTCCACGCCTTCTGAATGGGCTGTGTAGTGCTGATTGGCTGGGAACCCACTTCTGGTGGTGTATTTTTTCTTCTTTCTTCCTTTTTTTTTTTTTTTCTAGGTCTCTTTTCTCTCTCTACCTCCCTTCCTTTCCTTCCTCTCAACCACCTGGAATCTTTTTTTTCCCCCTTCTTTTTTTCCTCAGTTTCTTGTCTTTCTCTACATTCAGTCCATTCCTTTCTCCCAACCACCTAGCCACATGTGGCTTTCTCTCTCCTTTTTTTTAAATCTAGTTTCTTATCTCTCTCTCTACCTTCCTTTCCTTTCCCCTGCCCATCTACCTCTGCGTGCCGTTATCTGCCCCTTCTGTGTCTCACCACCTGGCTAGAAAGCCACCAGCACTCCAATAGCAGGTTCCCTCAGCACTTTTTTTTTTTGCTCCTGTTTCTCTTTCTCCTTTCTCTTCTTTCCCACAGCCACTTACCTCCACACATCACAACCCCCCACACCCTCCAGCCTATCTGCACCATGCACTGAACATTGCAACCCTTAGCAGCACAGTCTACTAGAACCTGCCCTGCACTGACCCCTGGCCCTTCCCTGTTGTCCCCACTATGTGCCACAAACAACTCATCCCAGCGCCTCCTCTTCAGCTGCACCTGCCCTACTGCACTACAGCTGAGCAACTGGCCCTGCCAATTGGACAAAGTGGTGAGAAGTACCATGCCCACATACAAGTAAACAACAAAGAACACACAGTCCTCCTGCTCAGACATAACCAAATAAAACAAAAAAGCAGAACAAAACAAACAAATCTACAATCAATAAACGAAGAAAATAACTACTGAATGTCCCAAAGACAGCAGACAATATCAAAACATTAAAAAAAAAGAGGGACAGGATCGCGCCAGTAAGCATCCAAAATAAACACCAGATGACCTTCCAGCAGAAGAAACGACAGAGGGACTAAGTGATAGGGGAATTCAAATCTCCAATAATCAGAACTATCGAAGAGTTGAAGGAAAAAGCAGACAAAAATGAGGGAAAAAATTTGCCAAAAATAATGAAAAAGGATGACAAAATCATGGAAAAGACAGATAAAACAATGGAAGAATTCAGGAAAATAATAGAGGAAAAAAAATGTCAAAATAAGTTTACAAACAGAAATCATAAAAAAAAAAAAAACAGCAATTAGAAATCCAAAAGGTAAACAGGAAGATTTCAGAAATGGACAGTGTCACAGAAAGGCTGAGGAGCAGGTTAGAAACAAAGGAAGAAATGATCAGTGAAATTGAAGACAAATACTTGAATACCACTTTGTTTGAGGAAAAATCAGAGAAGAGAATGAAGAAAATGAAATCCTGAGAATGATGTGGGATACAATCAAAAGCAAAAATTTGTGATTGATCAGCATTCAAGAACAGGGGAAAAATGGAAAACACAGAGAGGATCATTGAAAAATTGCTGACAGAAAGCTTCCTTATTATCATGAAAGATGAAAAGCTGACCATCCAAGAAGCTCAACAAACCCCTATATAGGACAGACCCCAAAAGAAAATCACCAAGGCATATCATAATCACGCTTTCTAAAACCAGAGTCAAAGAAAGAATCCTGAGAGCAGCTATAGAAAAACAAAAACTCACCTATGGAGGGGAAACAATATCACTAGGCTCTGATTACTCATCAGAAACCGTGCAGGCAAGAACGCAATGACCTTAAAAGAAAAAAATTGCCAACCGAGAATAATATACCCTACAAAACTCTTGCTGAAATGTGATGATGAAATTAGGACATTTCCAGATAAACAGGAATTAAGGGAATATGTAAAAACCAAACCAATATTCCAAGAATTATTAAAGGGAGTCCTCTGGTTTACGAACAAACAACATCACATCACAGCCTGAATCTAGGATGCAAGACCACACCAGCCAGATACCAACCTAGGTAACGAACTCTCAAGGATTAGTTAAAACTAAAAGATTTACAACAGGGAACCAGAGAGATTAATCTGTAAATGACAACAAAGCCTGAACAATAAAAGAGGGAATAAACGGTGTGCATATAGAACTTTCAGATGGAGAGGAAAGCAAGGCAATACCAAGTAACAAAGACTGGTTCAAACTTGAACAGAGACAGAGAGTGACAGAATGGATTAAAAAGCAGGATCCATCAATATGCTGTCTACAAGAGACACACCTTAGAAACAAAGACATAAATTTATTGAAAATCAAAGGATGGAAAAAATATATATCGAGCAAATAAATACCAGAAAAGAGCAGGAGTGGCTATACTAATCACAGATAAAATAGACAGTAAAACAAAATCCACCATAAAAGACAAAGAAGGGCAGTAAAGGGACGGTCCGTCATGAAGATGTCCCAATAATAAATATCTACACACCCAATGACAGGGCTCCAAAATACATAAAACAAACTCTAATACCACTTAAAAGAGAAATTGACAGTTCCACAATAATAGTAGAGACTTCAACACGGCACTCTAGGTAAGGGACAGAACGTCTAGAAAGAAGCTCTAAAGGCCACAAACTTGACCTCAGGACATATATAGAACAATCTACCCAACAGCTGCAAAGTACACATTCTTTTCCAATGCACCTGGAACATACTCCAGAATAGACCACATCTTAGGCCACAAAGCAACTCTCAACAAAATCCAAAACTAGAGATAATATAAAGAATCTTCTCTGATCACAGTGCCATAAAAGTAGAAATTAACAACAGAAAGAGCAAGCAAAAAAAATCAATTACACGGAAACTGAATAACACCCTGCTTAAAAACCACTGGGGTAATAGAAGAAATCAAAGATGGAATCAAAAAATTCCTAGAATCAAACAAGACTGAAAACACATCATACCAAATCCTTTGGGACACTGCAAAGGCAGTGCTCAGAGGTCAATTTATAGCAAAAGATGCACACATCAAAAAAGAAGGGACAAAATTAAAACATTAGCTACATAACTCAAACAAATAGAACAGCAAAAGAAGCCCACAGCAACCAAGCTCATAACCACTGGGCCACCAGCACCGTGGCTAACAGTTCAGCTGCTAACCAAAAAAGTCAGCAGTTTGAATCCACGAGGCGCTCCTTGGAAACCCTATGGGGCAGCTCTACTCTGGCCTATAGGATTGCTATGAGTTGGAACCGACTCGGCGGCAACAGGTTTTTGGTTTAGTAGCCTCCAAGAGGGAAAGGAGGTCGTGTGGAGAGTGGCAAAAGAAGTGCAGCTCAGCACTCCTGTGCACAAATTGTTCATGTCAATTGTCAATTACAACTGCTTTATTTCACAGGGGGAATCGCTGGGGGATTAATGCAAAAAAAAAAAAAAAAAAGGAAAGAATTTATGAATTTCACTAAAGAAATAGAGACAAGCTTAGAATTACAATATAACTATGTCAGCCTACTGCCTTGCTTCCACACCATACATCTTACTGAAATGCAGGTAGTCTCACAGAAATAGGGAGGTATGCCTAATATTTTGAGTAGGAATAAAAGCAAGTGAGCACTGCAGATACTGAAATAGCAAATAACAATAAAGTTGCTAAAATTGTCTTATTCTATTTTCCAAAAATTAGAGGCATTTTTACAAAGTAGATAGTCAATATAAAGAATGAAAACTTCAAGAATTCATTATGCCTAATCATCTTCTATTTGCCTACTCCTCCCATGGCAATTTTGGAGACAAAAGGTATAACTGCAGCATGGAGTATTCTGAAGGCTTAGTATGAGTGTTGACTGAGGTAAAGATGATCCATCTACTGAGTATTTACTAAGCATCATATATTTACATCTTTTCACTTAACCTAAAGAGACTGAATCAGATTAAAGGGGAGCTAACCAGAAAATAGAAGCCCTCTGGTTGCACAGTGGTAGAAGTGCTTGGCTGCTAACCGAAAGGGTGGCAGTTCAAACCCACCAGTCACTTAGTGGGGAAAAAAGTGTGGCAGCCTGCTTCCATAAAGATTACACCCTCGGAAACTCTATGGGGCATTTCTACTCACAGGGTAGCTATGAGTTAGAATCAACTTGATGGCAATGGATTTTGGGTTTTTTTTTTTTTTTTTTAAAAAAAAAAAAACAGGAAATGCTTGGGCACAAATCTATAAGGTGCACTAACATATCAGTGGAAATGTAATGAGATTCTGAAAACTATGCTTACCAAAACTTCTGTAAGGAAGAATTGGATATTAAATGTAAGTGGAAATAACATTTTTGACAAACCACATAGGTTAGGAGGTAAGATCATGGGATGTGCTCCAGATGGCCACCAGTTTGCATTGAGAGAGAATTCCCTCTCTGAGTGAGGTATACAATTTGTGCTATAGTTGAACTGCATGAGATACATTGTGCTGTTTAATCCCCGTTTGACTCCAGGATCCATTCTCCATCCTTCTCTATGTTCCCGGAGGCTGATGTCTTTGGATTGCACCTGGGCTCCCTTACTTGACTTCTGGTTGGATTTGGTCAGTGGGAAGCAATGGCAGAAGATTAGAGGGCAACAGAAGAAAGAAGCTGGGGTATTTATCCCTCCCTTTCCCCACCTCCACTCCACCTTTGCCATGGTTCTGGCAGTGGCTGTGTTTCTCTACAACCATGGCTGCTGTTAGGAGGCCCATCTTCCATGGCTCCCACTCTTGTTGGGCTCTGGAAAAATCATTTCTTTTCTTTGCCTCCTCAGGCCTTAAGAGATGGTAATGATGACTGTTCTTAAAGGGATTACAATAGAGGTTCACAGACAGAGCTGGAGAAAAACGTAGAATAAAATTCCAACTCAAAAAAAAAAAAAAAAACAGACAGCGGTGAGACAGAGACTAGAGAAACTCCAAGAGTATGGCCTCTGGATACACTTTTATCTCAGTAATGAAATCACTCCTGAGGTTCACCCTTCAGCCTGAGATTCCAAAAGCCCATTGCTGTCAAGGCAATTCCAACTCATAGCGACCCTACAGAACGGAGTAGAACTGCCCCATAGGGTTTCCAAGGAGCAATTGGTGAATTCAAACTGCCAACCTTTTGGTTAGCAGCCATAGCTCTTAACCAGACAGGCCCATAAAACCAAGTGAGACTAAGCAGGCACACCAGCCCAAGGACAAGGACAAGAAGGCAGGAGAGGACAGGAAAGCTGGTAACAGAGAACCCAAGGTTGAGAAGGGGAGAATATCAACATGTCATGGGGCTGGCAACCAATGTCACAAAATGCGTGTACTAATTGTTTAATGAGAAACTAGTTTGTTCTATAAACCTCCATCTAAAGTACAATTAAAAAGCACACACACACATACTCACCCATACACATTTGCCCAATGCACACACACACGAAGAGATGATAATGACTTTGAATTTGCTCCTGGTTTCTGATGCTGCACCATCTCTTGGTGGTTCCTGTGTGGAAGAATTATGTCCCCCAAAAAAGATGTGTTGAAGTCCTAATCCCTGTACCTGTGAATGTGACCTTACTTGGAAACAGGGTCTCTGCAGATGTAAACCTATTGCAATCAAGTTAAGATGTAATCAAGATCAAACGTAACAAAATTAAGATGAGGTCGAAACTAATATGATGACTGACATCCTTATATCTGAACAAATAAAACTGTTGCTGTTGAGTCAATTCTGACTCATAGCAACCCTATAGAACAGAGTGGAACTGCCCTATAGGGTTTCCAAGGCCATAATCTTTATGGAAGCACACTGCCACATCTTTCTCCCGTGGAGCAAGTGGTGGGTTCGAAATGCCAATTTTTTGGTTTCAGTTAGTAGGCAAGAATTTAAACACTATGCCACCAGGGCCTCTTGATTGCTGATATAAAACCCACTGCCACCAAGTCTTTATAAAAAGAGTGAAATTTGGACAAAAGAGACAGAGACACATAGGGAGACCACCATATGATGGGATAAGCAGAGATTGGAGTGATGCTGCCACAAGCCAAGAAACCCCAAGAATTGCCAGGAATCATCAAAAACTAGAAGATTCTTCCCTAAAGCCTTTGGAGTAAGCATGGACCTACCAACACACTGATTTCAGACTTCTAGCGTCAGAGCTGTGAGAGAATAAATTTCTATTGTTTTAAGCCACTCTGTAGTACAGTTCCAGGACTTCCCTTGGATACCAAAATCCACGGATGCTCCAGTCCTTTATATAAAATGGCATAGTATTTGCATATAACCTCCGCACATCCTCCCGTATACTTTAAATCATCTCAAAATTATTTGTAATACCTAATACAATGTAAATGCTATGCAAATAGTCATTATATCATATTGTTATGGGAATGACAAAAAAAGTCGGTACATAATTCGTTATAAACTCAACCATCATAGGCCTAACTACACAGTGCACGTCAGCGACAATGCAATATTTTCTTTCTATCAACACCAACAGAGGCTACAGGAGGGTACGCCTACACATCATTTCATTTGCATGGCTTCAGCACTCAGCATAATGCTTAGTGGAGTACAGCAAATTCAAGTTTTGCTTTTTCAAACTTTCTTGTCATTTTCCGAATATTTTTGATAAGCGACTGGTTAAATCCAAGGATAAAGAACTTTGCTATGGTAGCCCTAGGAAGGTAATACCCTGCCCAGTTTTCTGTAGAGTCTGTTCATTAGAGTCTTTTCAGTTAAACACCCCGCCCCTCAACTACTATGCCATGAGCTTGCTGCTCAGATTTCAACAAACACAAAAGGAATCCCATTTTCTGCTCCTCTAAGACACAGTGAAGGATCCCTGGTGACGCATGGGTTAAGCATTCTGCTGCTAACTGAAAGGTCAGTGGTTCAAACCCACCAGTTGCTCCTAGTGAGAAAGCTGTAGCAGTTGGCCTCCCTAAGGATTGCTGTTGGTGGAGCTGGTTCTGGCTCACAGCAAACCTGTGTACGACAGTACGAAAGACTGTCCAGTCCTACGCCATCCTCACATCATCGCTCTTTGATCCAATTGTAGCAGCTACTGTGTCAACCCATCTCATTCCGGATCTTCCTCTTTTTCACTGACCCTCTACTTTACCAAGCATGATGCCCTTCTCCAGGGCCTGGTCCCTCCTAATAGCATGTCCAAAGCAGGTAAGATGAAGTCCCATTATCCTCGCTTCCAGGGAGCATTCTGGCTGTACTTCCTCCAAGACAGATTTGTTCGTTCTTTTGGTAGTCCATAGTATATTCCGTATTCTTCAACAACACCATAATTCAAAGGCATCAATTCTTCTTCCATCTTCCTTATTTATTGTCCAACTATCGCATGCATACGAGGCGACTGAAAATACCATGGCTCAGGCCAGGTGTACCTTAGTCTTCAAAGTGACATCTTCACTTTTTAACACTTTAAAGAGGTCTTTTACAGCAGATTTGCCCAATGCAATAAGTCATATGATTTCTTGACGTTGCTTCCATGGGCGTTGATTGTAGATCCAAGTAAAATGAAATCCTTAACAACTTCTATCTTTTCTCCGTTTATCACGATGTTGATTATTGGCTGTGGTGAGGATTTTTGTTTTCTTTATGTTGAGGTGTAATCCATACTGAAGGCAGTAGTTTTTGATCTTCCTCAGTAAGTGCTTCAAGTTCTCTTCGCTTTCAACAAGCAAGGTTGTGTCATCTGCATATCACCTTCCTCCAATCCTGATGTAACCCAATTATAAAATGAGCAAAAAAATAAAAATGAAGATACATGTCATGAAAAGAGATAAATGAATGACAAATAAATGTGTAAAAAACGCTCAACATTAGTCATGTAAATTAAAACCACAATGAGATACCACTACACTCCTGGCTAAATTTAAAAAGGTGGACCAAGTGTTGACAAGATGAGGAGCAACTAGAACTCTCATACATTGTTGGTGGAAATGCAAACTGGTAAAACCACTTAGGAAAACAATGTCTTAAAAAGTTAAGCATATGCCTAATGCCTACCGTATGACCCAATCATTACACTAGTAGGTATTTACCTCTTTTCATATACTATGCTGTGTAATAATATTACCGCAAATGTAGCAGCATAAAACAATACACATTTACTATCTCACACTTTCTGTGGTTCAGGAGTCAGGGCATGCCTTAGCTGGTTCTCTGTTTCAGGGTCTCACAAAGTCTTATCTGAGTTTGACAGGGGAAAGGTGTGTTTCCAGGATCACGTGGTTGTTAGCAGCATTTAGTTCCTGTGAATTGTGGAACTGAGGACCTCAGTTTCTTGCTGGCTGTCAGCTAGGCACCACCCTCAGTTCCTTGCCACTCTGTTCTTTCCAGCGTGGCCACTTGCTTCCTCAAATGCAGCTAGAGAGACTGTCTTTCCTAGCAAGACAAATTTATAATCTTATATACTATAATCATGTACACATAATCACATACATCATATTTGCCACATTTTATTGGTTAGAAGTAAGTCACAAGTCTGACCCACACTCAACGGAGAATTATTATACAAGGGTGAAGATAATGGAGGGCCACCTTAGAGTCTGTCCACCACATTATCCAAGAGAAATGAAATCTTATGTCTACACAATAACTTGTTCACAAATGTTCATAACTGCTTTATTTGTAGTAGCCAAACACAGGGGAAAAAATTCCAAAAAAAGTAAACCAATCTATAGGACACAAAGTGTACTAGTGGTTGCCTAGGAAAAGTAGAGGGGAAGAAGGTAATGAAGGATCAAAGGGCAATGAGGGAACTTCTACAGATGGTGAATATGTTCATTTCTTGATTGTGGTGATAGTTTCACGGGTGTATACATATGCCAACGTTCCGCTGCTATTCATAAGGTTTTCACTGGCCAATTGTATTAGAAGTAGATCACCAGGTCCTTCTTCCTAGTCTCTAAGTCTGGAAGCTCCATTGAAAACAGTCCACCACGGGTGATGCATTGAACACTAATGACTGAAGACCAGACGAGTTGTGGAATGACATCAAAGGCATCATATATGAAGAAAGAAAGAAGTCATTAAAAAGACAGGAAAGAAAGAAAAGACCAGAATGGATGTCAGAAGAGACTCTAAAACTTGCTCTTGAACGTAGAATAGCTAAAGCGAATAGAAGAAACGATGAAGTAAAAGAGCTGAATAAAAGATCTCAAACGGCAGCTCAGGAAGATAAAGTAAAGTTTTATAATGACATGTGCAAAGACCTGGAGTGAGAAAATCAAAAGTGAAGAACACGCTCAGCATTTCTTGAACTGAAAGAACTGAAGAAAAAACTCAAGCCTCGAGTAGCAATGTTGAAGAACTCTATAAGCAAAATACTGAATGATGCAGGAAGCCCCCCAAAAAGATAGAAGGAATACACAGAGTCACCATACCAAACAGAATTGGTCAAAGTTCAACCATTTCAGGAGGTAGCATGTGACCAAGAACTGATGGTACTGAGGGAAGAAGTCCAAGCTGCACTGCAGGCATTGGTGAAAAACAAGGCTCCAGGAATTGATGGAATACCAGTTGAGGTGTTTAAAAAATGTATGTAATGCTGGAAGCACTTCCTTGCCTATGCCAAGAATTTGGAAAACAGCTACCTGGCCAACCAACTGGAAGAGATCCATATTTATGCTCATTACAAAGAAAAGTGATACAAAGAGAAAGCGGAAAGTATTGAAAAATATCATTAATATCACACACAAGTAAGATTTTGCTGAAGATCATTCAAAAGTGGCTGTAGTAGTACATCAACAGGGAGCTGCCAGGAATTCAAGCCAATTCAGAAGAGGATGTGGAACCAGAGGTATCACTGCTGATGTCAGATGGATTTAGAGGAGGACGTGGAACCAGGGGTATCACTGCTGATGTCAGATGGATTCAAAAGAGGACGTGGAGCCAGGGGTATCATTGCTGATGTCAGATGGATTCAGAAGAGGACGTGGAACCAGGGGTATCATTACTGATGTCAGACGGATTCAGAAGAGGATGTGGAACCAGGAGTATCACTGCTGATGTCAGACGGATTCAAAAGAGGATGTGGAGCCAGGGGTATCGTTGCTGATGTCAGATGGATTCAGAAGAGGACGTGGAACCAGGGGTATCACTGCTGATGTCAGATGGATTCAGAAGAGGACGTGGAACCAGGGGTATCACTGCTGATGTCAGATGGATTCAGAAGAGGACGTGGAACCAGGGGTATCATTGCTGATGTCAGATGGATTCAGAAGAGGACATGGAACCAGGGGTATCATTGCTGATGTCAGATGGGTTCTAACCGAAAGCACAGGATACCAGAAAGACGTTCACCTGTGTTTTTTTTTCACCATACGAAGGCATTTGACTGTGTGGATGATAACAAATTATGGGTAACATTGTAAAGGATGGGCATTCCAGAACTCTTAACCTGTGCATAGACCAAGAAGCAGTCGTTCGAACAAAACAAGGGGATACTGCGTGGTTTAAAATCAGGAAAGGTATGAGTCAGGGTTGTATCCTTTCACCATGTTTATTCAATCTTTAAGCTGAGCAAATAATCTGAGAAGCTGGACTGTATCAAGAACGCAGCATCAGGATTTCCAGAAGGCTCATTAACAACCTACGATATGCAGATGACACAACTTTCTTTGTTGAAAGCAAAGAGGATTTCAAGCACTTACTGAAGAAGTTCAAAGACTACACCCTTCAGTAGGGATTACACTTCAACATAAAGAAAACAAAAATCCTCACAACTGGACCAATAAGCAACATCATGATAAATGAAGAAAAGATTGAAGTTGTCAAGGATTTCATTTTACATGGATCCACAATCAACACCCATGGAAGCAGCAGCAAAGAAACCAAACAATGTATTACATTGGGCAAATATGCTGCAAACACCTCTTTAAATCCTTAAAAACAAAGATGTCACTTTGAGGACTAAGGTGCACCTAACCCAAGTTATCGTATTTTCAATTGCTTCATATGTATTTGAAAGGTGGACAATGAAGAAAGAAGACAGAAGAAGAACAGGTGCCTTTGAAGTACAGTGTTGGTGAAGAACATCGACTGTATCACAGACTGCCAGGAGAAGGAACAAATCTATCTTGGAAGCAGTACAGTCAGAATGCTCCTTGCAGGTGAGGATGGCAAGACTTCATCTCATATACTTTAGACATATTACCAGGAGGGTCCAGTTCCTGGAAAAGGATATCGTGCTTGGTAAAGTAGAGGGTGAGTGAAAAAGACGAAGACCCTCAATGAGATGGAATGACACAGTTGCTGCAATAATGGGCTCAAACAAAGCAACAACTGTGACGATGGCACCGAGGCAGCCGCAGTGTTTGTTCTGTTGTACGTAGGTTCACTGTGAATCGGAACCGACTTGACAGCATCTGACAACAACAACACACATATGTCAAAACTCATCAAATTGTACACTTTAAGTACGTGCAGTTTCGTGTACCTCCAAACCAAATCCAAGCCAACCCCAGTGCCGTTGAGTTCTGACTCATAGCGACCCTATCGGACAGAGTAGAACTGCCCCATAGAGTTTCCAAGGAGCGCCTCGTGGATTCGAACTGCTGACCCTTTGGTTAGCAGCTGTAGCACTTAACCACTACGCCACCAGGGTTTCCTCACGTACCTCAGTATGCCATTAAATTATATTTCAATAAATTTGTTTAAAAAAAAAAAAACATAGGCTCCACTTTTAACAAGGGTACCATGTGACACCAATGCACTCTGTTAAAACATTTGTTAAATTATCTGCCATTGAACAAAACTGACGTCAAGAAAAAGAAAAGCGAATTATCATAATTGCACATAGTATTCAGGATAAGGCTATGTGAATTAGGTGACATTTAAATGGAGTTTTAAGGACAGAAAAATAAAAATTTGATAGGTGAAGATAGAAGGGAATTCTCTGCACAGAAACAATTTATTAGGTGTGTTTATTCAACATGCACTCATTAGCATTTGTGTATTCAAGCAGTATGCTTAGCAGTGTGACACCTTTTTCAACTGCTCTTAGCAAACCTCCAGGCTGGGTTTAATTAATTTGGGAATGGCTAAGGAAATTATGCTAAAAATTCAGCTGCGGTATCCTAGTGCTCCCAGTCTGCACCTCACCTAAGCAATTCTTTTCCCACTAAAGGAGTGAAGAATTACATTAAAAACAAAGAAAGTATGCAAAGAAACTTGCATCAACATACATCAACATACAGTTTTGTACATGGGATTAATATGCACATGGCTAATAGGTAATCCATTTCAGAATTGCTATCTTAAATGAAAAGCAAAACAACGTAGCTCTGATTATTCTAAGCAAATAACCCTCTTAATGACCTTGGGACTCTATTTGTCTTTTGAAGAATTATGGGTTACAGGTAGAGTAACCACGTAATTTATTGCCCAAACTTCTGAGAGTGATGAATGCTGTTAATTACAGTGAAACCTGTGAGAGTCAGAACCCTACAGGCTCCACGAGACCCCGGTTTTTCCAAGTCTCGCCAGTTATCCACCTTTGACTGGGTGCAGTCTTACCATTTTTCTCTCACTCATTTTAGTGGAAAATATTTATTTTTCCTTCTCTGACAGGTTTCCACCTTACACAGGCTCCGGCTTTCACAAGTTTTACACAGGACAACAGGAGTAAACCAGGTTTGTCCCAGGGAGGTTTAGGTTTGCTCTCTTTTAAGGTTAAAAGTACAGATTCCTGAGCTCCATCCCAGACCTACTGAATCAGAATCTCTGGTGTGTGCTTTCAGAAATTATAATCTAGTAAATTGCCATGTTTGGGAAGCTTTGACATCTAAATACGTATCATTAAAGGCTTTTCCAACTCTGAAGCTCAACATGTAATAGAGGAATTTTGAATATGGATGGGACGGTGGTAAATTACTAATAATTTTTTTATGTGTAAAAAAGATAGTGTAATTACATAGAAAGTTGTCCTTATTTTGAGGCGATACATGCAGATGCATTTAGGAGTGACGTGTCAAGATATGTGCATCTTAAATTGATTCAGAGATACTACACATATGGTATATAAGTACATATATATACCATACATACATGCATGCAGCCCCGGGTGGCGCAGTGGTTAACAGCTATGGCTGCTAACCAAAAAGTTGGCAATTCATATCCACTAGCCACTCCTTGGAAACTTTATAGGGCAGTTCTACTCTGTCCTATAGAGTTGCTATGAGTTGGAATCAACGGCAATGTTTTTGGTTTGCTTATCTACATATACACACATAATTAAATGAAGCAGATAGTACACTTGTTCACTGGACTATTCTTTCCATTTTTCTGTGTGTTTGAAATTTTTCTTAGTAAAACATTACAGGAAAAGACTATTAGGGAAAACATTTGTGTTTATAGGATCCACATGGAAAGACAGTATATTACTATAACTATGACTTTTAAGAACTATTACCAAAAAGATGTCAAATGAAATGATTTATAAAAAAATATAGCCTGTAATTCCTCTTCTTGGACTTTTTCCTAAATGAAAAATAAAGTGATAATTTTGTTTAAACTACAGAATTCTTTAAAATAGTGTTATTTTCACAACATCCTAAATGTAGAATAATGGTGTGATTAAGTAAATTATGGTAACATTAGTACCTTCAAGGGAAGGATTATTATTAGCCATTAAAATAATCATGTCCTATATACTGCTACATGGAAACCCTGGTGGCATAGTGGTTAAGAGCTACAGCTGCTAACCAAAAGGTTGGCAGTTCAAATCCACCAAGTGCTCCCTGGAAACCTTTTGGGGCAGTTCTACTCTGTCCTATAGGGTTACTATGAGTCAGAATTGACTCAATGGCAATGGGGTATACTGCTACATAACTAGGTGTAAAAAAGAATCCAAAATTATATTTATGCATTAACTATATAAAATTTATGGATTCATGGGGACAGAACTGGAAGTTTATACAGAAAATGCTATTTGAGAAGCAGGCTTTTTTTAATTTCAATTTCATTTCTTTTTATTTCGACTTCTGCTAATGATTTTGTGCAACAATAGTGTTTTTTTTTTTTAACTGATCTTTGACTACTACCTTACATTTTTGATCATGGGGTAGTAAAAGTCAGTTTATAATTCACTGAAAAACTGATTAAGACTTTAGGTGCCTCAGTTGATTGATGCTCACCTAATTTAGTATTACTTAATAATAACCACCCACCACTCATCTGCAGTGGCTTGCTCTTGAACACAGAGTAGCTAAAGTGCATGAAAGAAATGATGAAGTAAAAGAACTGAACAGAAGATTTCAAAGGGCCTCTCCAGATGACAAAGTGAAATGTAACAATGAAATGTGCCAAGACTTGGACTTAGAAAATCAAAAGGGAAGGACACACGCAGCATCTCTCAAGCTGAAAGAGCCGAAGAAAAAATTCAAGCCTCAAGTTGTCATTTTGAAGGACGCTATGGGCAAACTATTGAATGACGCAGGAAGCATCAAAAGCAGATGGAAGAAATACAAAGTCACCATATGAAAAAGAATTGGTCCACCTTCAGCCATTTCAGGAGGCAGCATATGATCAAGGACCGATGGTAGTGAAGGAAGAAGTCCAAGCTGCACTGAAGGCCCTGGTGAAAGACAAGGCTCCAGGACTTGATGGAATACCAATTGAGATGTTTCAACAAACGGATGCAGCACTGGAGGTGCTCACTCGTCTATGCCAAGAAATTTGGAAAAATCAAAGAAAGGCGTGCATCGGGGTTGCATCCTTTCACCATATTTATTTAATCTGTATCCTAAGCAAATAATCTGAGAAGCTGAACTATATGAAGAAGAACAGGCCATCAGGATTGGAGGAAGGCTCATTAACAATCTGTGATATGCAGATGACACAACCTTGCTTGCTGAAAGCGAAGAGGGCTTGAAGCACTTAGTGACGAAGATCAAAGACCACAGCCTTCAGTATGGATTACACCTCAACATAAAGAAAACAAAAATCCTCACAGCTGGACCAGTAACCAACATCACGATAAATGGAGAAAATATTGAAATTGTCAAGAATTTCATTTTATTTGGGTCAAAAATTACACCCATGGAAGCAGTAGTCAGGAAATCAAACGACTATTCCACTGGGCAAATCTGCTGCAAAAGACACCTTTAAAGTATTAAAACCAAAGATGTCACTTTGTGGACTAAGGTGTGCCTGGCCCAAGCCCTGATATTTTCAATCGTCTCATACACATATGAAAGCTGGACAATGGACGACGAAGACCGAAGAACTGACGCCTTTGAATTATGCTGTTGGTGAAGGCTACTAGCCATACTATATATTGGCAGAAGAATAACAAGTATCTCTGAAGAAATACAGCCGGAGCGCTCCTTGGAAGCGAGGATGGCGAGACTCGGACCAGTCCCTGGAGAAGGACATCGTCCTTGATAGAGAGTCAGAGAAGAGGAGGACCCTCAACGAGATGGACTGACACAGCGGCCGCACCAACGGGCTCAAACCCAGCCAGGACTCTGAGGACGGTGCAGGGCCAGCGGCCTTTCCTCCTGCTGCACGAGGGTCGCTGTGAGTCGGCACCGCGACGGCACTTAACGACGGTACCCCCAGAGCCGTTCTGTCAACTACAAACAGAACACACAACACGTGTAAAATGTGTTGCCGGACAGGTCTCCAAACGTCGCAGGAATACACGCCGCAACGTGTGCGTGAAATGCACACAGATTAACGACGGCAGAAACAACACTACCTGTCATATACAACGGCCATGTCAGCCTTTCCTCCGCGAAAGGCTTCTGGTCCCGGGCTGTCCCTTACTTTCCCTAGAAGAAGATGGTCCCAGTGTCCCAGGCAAGGGAGGAAACTGTTTCCTTGCGTGGGGGGCTGGAAACCGCCGGACAAGAGCGCGAGGTTTCCGAGGCCGCTCAATCGGAACACGCAGCGCCCGCTAAAAAGGAATCTACGATTCCGCAGCTGCTAGGCTACGTTGCTAAGGCACCAACCGTCTCTCAGGAAGAGGGGGCGGTGCGCTCCGTTTTTGGCGTCGTAGCGATTCCTCTCAAAGCCGAGCGCTTTTGTTCCGGGAGGAAGCCCTCGGCTCTGCTAAGAGCGACGGGAAGGCGAGGAGAAGCTGGGAGTGACGCTTCTGGGCCGCAAAGGATTGTGGGAGGAGGTTGTCTCCAATTTCTCCTCCTCTTCCCCCCCCCGGCCAAGATGTCTGACATGGAGGATGATTTCATGTGCGATGATGAGGAGGACTACGACCTGGTGAGGCGCAGGGAACGGAACTCTGGGGCTGGAGGCGGTGTCTGACTTTCGGGGCCGGGGCAGGGGTTGGCCGCGGCCTCTCTCCGTAGAGCATGTGCTCATTCCAGCCTCTCCCGGTGCAGTGACAGGACGGCCTTTCCTCCTCCTTTACCCGCACCCGGCCCGGGCCCTGCTTATCCGGCATGGGGGAGGGGACGGGAAGGGCGAGGTGGGGAGGGGGCGGGAGGGGAGAGGAGCGGTGGGGAGGGGAGGGGAGGCGAGGCAGCGTCGGTGGTCCGGAGCTTCGCGCTCCAAGCCCGAGCGCCGCCCCTGTTTACGCGGACGCCCGTGGCCTCAGGTGTCCGGTTCTCCGTGCCCCGACCTCCCCTGACCCCGTGCGGGCCGCCCCGGGGACCGTGCAGCGGCCTAGGCCCCGGCATTGCCCTTCGGGTCCCACGTTCTGGCTCCCTCTTCACACTCGAACTCGGTGAATGCGAGGTGCTAGGAGAAGGACCTGAAAACTGTGGGTCCTCACTGCTGCCGGGCCTGACTCGAAACGCCACTTGTGCGTTTCCAGGAGACATAGCTTAGAAAGTCTCGGTTTGGGGTACAGAGTGCGTTGGACGTGCAAGGATACGCCAAAAACCAAAAAACTTGTTCCCGTCGAGTCGACTCGGACTCACAGTGACCCTAAAGGACAAAGTAGAACTGCCCCATAGGGTTTCCAAGGCTGTAGTCCTTACGGAAGCTGACAGCCACATCTTTCTCCCGTGGAGCGCCTGGTGGTTTCGAACTGTCGCCCTTTCGGTTGGCGGTCGGGGGCTTGATACAGTGCTACCAAGGCTCCTTAGAGCAAGGATAGCTGAAAAAAAGAAAAAAGTAGTTAAGCTGCTGGTTCTGTTGTTTAAAGAGAAAAACTAGGTTTTGTTTGTTTGGGTCCCCCCCCCCCCCACCGCCCCGCCGCCACACCCCGGAGAGAGTAGATAAGAGGATTGACCCAGTGGCTTTTTCTTTGACTTAGAAATTTCACAGTATTCAAAGTTGAAAATGTCAACAGCCTAGAAATTAAGGAATTTATCAAGCTGAATGGTGATTTGTAAAGATTGAAGGTTGAGTTTATGAACGGATTTACAGGTTTAAAAAAGAATTCCCAAACGTTTCAGGTTGCTGTTCAAAAAGTATCTTTGTGGGAACTAAGAAGAGTTATCTGTACCGAGAATTAGCGTCAGCTTTGTTTGTTTTGGGGGCTCCTTTAGTGCCAGAGATTCTCAAGATATTAATATATTGTTTTGAATTAGTGGATGACTTCTTTGTATAGAGGTAATCCCTAAATCGTTTCTAGTTGATCATTCCATTTTAAAAGAAGGGACATTTGTAAAAAGGTGGAAATGCTTGCTATTAATTGAAAGTCATCGTAGAGGTTTTTTGTAATTCTGCAGCTTAAATGTAGACCTTCATTCATGGTTATAATTTCTGCCTTACGTCTTAATTTGTGCAAATCGAGCGAGTTATTGGTAGAATGTGTTGTGTTATTGAACGTATTTTTGTTTGTATATTTATATTACAGGTGTTTTTTGTAACCATTGACATGTTTCTTTCAAATGTGTTTGTATTTTTAGTTTACATTTTTAAATATTTCTGCTTATCTCTTTGCTAAGGAATACTTTGTTGAATACATGATTTACCAGCTCTGTGGTTAACTTAACAACTGTCATTAAGAATATATGTAGGAATAACAGTGAGAATCTTATTGCCCCATGGAGTACTCAGTTTTTGTAAGAATTTTAATTAAACATACAGTGTTTCAATTGACTGCTCTTCTCCAGTTTTTAAGTGCACTATAATAAAGTTGAATATGTAGTTTTAACTTATTTTTTATTCTTAGCCAAAAAAGCAAGATTTTACACTACTACAAAATTGAAGGAAATATTTTTCAGGATTCTGTCAAATAGTGTACATCTGCGTCTGTCTCTCTCTGACATAGACACCGTTCTGGACTCCCAGTCCTGTGTCCAATAGTGAAAGCATCTGTGTCTGTCTCCGACATAGACACCGTTCTGGACTCCCAATCCTGTGTCCAATAGTGAAAGCGTCTGTGTCTGTCTCCGACATAGACACCGTTCTGGACTCCCAATCCTGTGTCCAATAGTGAAAGCGTCTGTGTCTGTCTCCGACATAGACACCGTTCTGGAATCCCAATCCTGTGTCCAATAGTGAAAGCGTCTGTGTCTGTCTCCGACATAGACACCGTTCTGGAATCCCAATCCTGTGTCCAATAGTGAAAGCGTCTGTGTCTGTCTCCGACATAGACACCGTTCTGGACTCCCAATCCTGTGTCCAATAGTGAAAGCATCTGTGTCTGTCTCCGACATAGACACCGTTCTGGACTCCCAATCCTGTGTCCAATAGTGAAAGCATCTGTGTCTGTCTCCGACATAGACACCGTTCTGGACTCCCAATCCTGTGTCCAATAGTGAAAGCGTCTGTGTCTGTCTCCGACATAGACACCGTTCTGGAATCCCAATCCTGTGTCCAATAGTGAAAGCGTCTGTGTCTGTCTCCGACATAGACACCGTTCTGGACTCCCAATCCTGTGTCCAATAGTGAAAGCGTCTGTGTCTGTCTCCGACATAGACACCGTTCTGGACTCCCAATCCTGTGTCCAATAGTGAAAGCGTCTGTGTCTGTCTCCGACATAGACACCGTTCTGGACTCCCAATCCTGTGTCCAATAGTGAAAGCGTCTGTGTCTGTCTCCGACATAGACACCGTTCTGGACTCCCAATCCTGTGTCCAATAGTGAAAGCATCTGTGTCTGTCTCCGACATAGACACCGTTCTGGAATCCCAATCCTGTGTCCAATAGTGAAAGCATCTGTGTCTGTCTCCGACATAGACACCGTTCTGGAATCCCAATCCTGTGTCCAATAGTGAAAGCATCTGTGTCTGTCTCCGACATAGACACCGTTCTGGACTCCCAATCCTGTGTCCAATAGTGAAAGCATCTGTGTCTGTCTCCGACATAGACACCGTTCTGGACTCCCAATCCTGTGTCCAATAGTGAAAGCGTCTGTGTCTGTCTCCGACATAGACACCGTTCTGGACTCCCAATCCTGTGTCCAATAGTGAAAGCATCTGTGTCTGTCTCCGACATAGACACCGTTCTGGGATCCCAATCCTGTGTCCAATAGTGAAAGCGTCTGTGTCTGTCTCCGACATAGACACCGTTCTGGACTCCCAATCCTGTGTCCAATAGTGAAAGCGTCTGTGTCTGTCTCCGACATAGACACCGTTCTGGACTCCCAATCCTGTGTCCAATAGTGAAAGCGTCTGTGTCTGTCTCCGACATAGACACCGTTCTGGGATCCCAATCCTGTGTCCAATAGTGAAAGCATCTGTGTCTGTCTCTGACATAGACATCCTTCTGGACTCCCAATCCTGTGTCCAATAGTGAAAGCGTCTGTGTCTGTCTCCGACATAGACACCGTTCTGGGATCCCAATCCTGTGTCCAATAGTGAAAGCATCTGTGTCTGTCTCTGACATAGACATCCTTCTGGACTCCCAATCCTGTGTCCAATAGTGAAAGCATCTGTGTCTGTCTCCGACATAGACACCGTTCTGGACTCCCAATCCTGTGTCCAATAGTGAAAGCGTCTGTGTCTGTCTCCGACATAGACACCGTTCTGGACTCCCAATCCTGTGTCCAATAGTGAAAGCATCTGTGTCTGTCTCCGACATAGACACCGTTCTGGGATCCCAATCCTGTGTCCAATAGTGAAAGCGTCTGTGTCTGTCTCCGACATAGACACCGTTCTGGACTCCCAATCCTGTGTCCAATAGTGAAAGCGTCTGTGTCTGTCTCCGACATAGACACCGTTCTGGACTCCCAATCCTGTGTCCAATAGTGAAAGCGTCTGTGTCTGTCTCCGACATAGACACCGTTCTGGGATCCCAATCCTGTGTCCAATAGTGAAAGCATCTGTGTCTGTCTCTGACATAGACATCCTTCTGGACTCCCAATCCTGTGTCCAATAGTGAAAGCATCTGTGTCTGTCTCTGACATAGACATCCTTCTGGACTCCCAATCCTGTGTCCAATAGTGAAAGCGTCTGTGTCTGTCTCCGACATAGACACCGTTCTGGGATCCCAATCCTGTGTCCAATAGTGAAAGCATCTGTGTCTGTCTCTGACATAGACATCCTTCTGGACTCCCAATCCTGTGTCCAATAGTGAAAGCATCTGTGTCTGTCTCTGACATAGACATCCTTCTGGACTCCCAATCCTGTGTCCAATAGTGAAAGCATCTGTGTCTGTCTCTGACATAGACATCCTTCTGGACTCCCAATCCTGTGTCCAATAGTGAAAGCATCTGTGTCTGTCTCTGACATAGACATCCTTCTGGACTCCCAATCCTGTGTCCAATAGTGAAAGCATCTGTGTCTGTCTCTGACATAGACATCCTTCTGGACTCCCAATCCTGTGTCCAATAGTGAAAGCGTCTGTGTCTGTCTCCGACATAGACACCGTTCTGGGATCCCAATCCTGTGTCCAATAGTGAAAGCATCTGTGTCTGTCTCTGACATAGACATCCTTCTGGACTCCCAATCCTGTGTCCAATAGTGAAAGCATCTGTGTCTGTCTCCGACATAGACACCGTTCTGGACTCCCAATCCTGTGTCCAATAGTGAAAGCGTCTGTGTCTGTCTCCGACATAGACACCGTTCTGGACTCCCAATCCTGTGTCCAATAGTGAAAGCATCTGTGTCTGTCTCCGACATAGACACCGTTCTGGGATCCCAATCCTGTGTCCAATAGTGAAAGCGTCTGTGTCTGTCTCCGACATAGACACCGTTCTGGGATCCCAATCCTGTGTCCAATAGTGAAAGCGTCTGTGTCTGTCTCCGACATAGACACCGTTCTGGACTCCCAATCCTGTGTCCAATAGTGAAAGCGTCTGTGTCTGTCTCCGACATAGACACCGTTCTGGACTCCCAATCCTGTGTCCAATAGTGAAAGCGTCTGTGTCTGTCTCCGACATAGACACCGTTCTGGACTCCCAATCCTGTGTCCAATAGTGAAAGCGTCTGTGTCTGTCTCCGACATAGACACCGTTCTGGACTCCCAATCCTGTGTCCAATAGTGAAAGCGTCTGTGTCTGTCTCCGACATAGACACCGTTCTGGGATCCCAATCCTGTGTCCAATAGTGAAAGCGTCTGTGTCTGTCTCCGACATAGACACCGTTCTGGACTCCCAATCCTGTGTCCAATAGTGAAAGCATCTGTGTCTGTCTCCGACATAGACACCGTTCTGGGATCCCAATCCTGTGTCCAATAGTGAAAGCGTCTGTGTCTGTCTCCGACATAGACACCGTTCTGGACTCCCAATCCTGTGTCCAATAGTGAAAGCGTCTGTGTCTGTCTCCGACATAGACACCGTTCTGGACTCCCAATCCTGTGTCCAATAGTGAAAGCGTCTGTGTCTGTCTCCGACATAGACACCGTTCTGGGATCCCAATCCTGTGTCCAATAGTGAAAGCATCTGTGTCTGTCTCTGACATAGACATCCTTCTGGACTCCCAATCCTGTGTCCAATAGTGAAAGCATCTGTGTCTGTCTCTGACATAGACATCCTTCTGGACTCCCAATCCTGTGTCCAATAGTGAAAGCGTCTGTGTCTGTCTCCGACATAGACACCGTTCTGGGATCCCAATCCTGTGTCCAATAGTGAAAGCATCTGTGTCTGTCTCTGACATAGACATCCTTCTGGACTCCCAATCCTGTGTCCAATAGTGAAAGCATCTGTGTCTGTCTCCGACATAGACACCGTTCTGGAATCCCAATCCTGTGTCCAATAGTGAAAGCATCTGTGTCTGTCTCTGACATAGACATCCTTCTGGACTCCCAATCCTGTGTCCAATAGTGAAAGCATCTGTGTCTGTCTCCGACATAGACACCGTTCTGGAATCCCAATCCTGTGTCCAATAGTGAAAGCATCTGTGTCTGTCTCTGACATAGACATCCTTCTGGACTCCCAATCCTGTGTCCAATAGTGAAAGCATCTGTGTCTGTCTCCGACATAGACACCGTTCTGGACTCCCAATCCTGTGTCCAATAGTGAAAGCATCTGTGTCTGTCTCCGACATAGACACCGTTCTGGAATCCCAATCCTGTGTCCAATAGTGAAAGCATCTGTGTCTGTCTCCGACATAGACACCGTTCTGGAATCCCAATCCTGTGTCCAATAGTGAAAGCATCTGTGTCTGTCTCTGACATAGACATCCTTCTGGACTCCCAATCCTGTGTCCAATAGTGAAAGCATCTGTGTCTGTCTCCGACATAGACACCGTTCTGGAATCCCAATCCTGTGTCCAATAGTGAAAGCATCTGTGTCTGTCTCTGACATAGACATCCTTCTGGACTCCCAATCCTGTGTCCAATAGTGAAAGCATCTGTGTCTGTCTCCGACATAGACACCGTTCTGGACTCCCAATCCTGTGTCCAATAGTGAAAGCATCTGTGTCTGTCTCCGACATAGACACCGTTCTGGAATCCCAATCCTGTGTCCAATAGTGAAAGCATCTGTGTCTGTCTCCGACATAGACATCCTTCTGGACTCCCAATCCTGTGTCCAATAGTGAAAGCATCTGTGTCTGTCTCCGACATAGACACCGTTCTGGACTCCCAATCCTGTGTCCAATAGTGAAAGCATCTGTGTCTGTCTCCGACATAGACACCGTTCTGGAATCCCAATCCTGTGTCCAATAGTGAAAGCATCTGTGTCTGTCTCCGACATAGACACCGTTCGGGAATCCCAATCCTGTGTCCAATGGTGAAAGCATCTGTGTCTGTCTCCGACATAGACACCGTTCTGGGATCCCAATCCTGTGTCCAATAGTGAAAGCATCTGTGTCTGTCTCCGACACAGACACCGTTCTGGGATCCCAATCCTGTGTCCAATAGTGAAAGCATCTGTGTCTGTCTCCAACACAGACACCGTTCTGGACTCCCAATCCTGTGTCCAATAGTGAAAGCATCTGTGTCTGTCTCCGACATAGACACCGTTCTGGAATCCCAATCCTGTGTCCAATAGTGAAAGCATCTGTGTCTGTCTCCGACATAGACATCCTTCTGGACTCCCAATCCTGTGTCCAATAGTGAAAGCATCTGTGTCTGTCTCCGACATAGACACCGTTCTGGAATCCCAATCCTGTGTCCAATAGTGAAAGCATCTGTGTCTGTCTCCGACACAGACATCCTTCTGGACTCCCAATCCTGTGTCCAATAGTGAAAGCATCTGTGTCTGTCTCCGACATAGACACCGTTCTGGAATCCCAATCCTGTGTCCAATAGTGAAAGCATCTGTGTCTGTCTCCGACACAGACACCGTTCTGGAATCCCAATCCTGTGTCCAATAGTGAAAGCATCTGTGTCTGTCTCCGACATAGACACCGTTCTGGAATCCCAATCCTGTGTCCAATAGTGAAAGCATCTGTGTCTGTCTCCGACATAGACATCCTTCTGGACTCCCAATCCTGTGTCCAATAGTGAAAGCATCTGTGTCTGTCTCCGACATAGACACCGTTCTGGAATCCCAATCCTGTGTCCAATAGTGAAAGCATCTGTGTCTGTCTCCGACATAGACATCCTTCTGGACTCCCAATCCTGTGTCCAATAGTGAAAGCATCTGTGTCTGTCTCCGACATAGACACCGTTCTGGAATCCCAATCCTGTGTCCAATAGTGAAAGCATCTGTGTCTGTCTCCGACACAGACACCGTTCTGGACTCCCAATCCTGTGTCCAATAGTGAAAGCATCTGTGTCTGTCTCCGACATAGACACCGTTCTGGACTCCCAATCCTGTGTCCAATAGTGAAAGCATCTGTGTCTGTCTCCGACATAGACACCGTTCTGGAATCCCAATCCTGTGTCCAATAGTGAAAGCATCTGTGTCTGTCTCCGACATAGACACCGTTCTGGAATCCCAATCCTGTGTCCAATAGTGAAAGCATCTGTGTCTGTCTCTGACATAGACATCCTTCTGGACTCCCAATCCTGTGTCCAATAGTGAAAGCATCTGTGTCTGTCTCCGACATAGACACCGTTCTGGAATCCCAATCCTGTGTCCAATAGTGAAAGCATCTGTGTCTGTCTCTGACATAGACATCCTTCTGGACTCCCAATCCTGTGTCCAATAGTGAAAGCATCTGTGTCTGTCTCCGACATAGACACCGTTCTGGACTCCCAATCCTGTGTCCAATAGTGAAAGCATCTGTGTCTGTCTCCGACATAGACACCGTTCTGGAATCCCAATCCTGTGTCCAATAGTGAAAGCATCTGTGTCTGTCTCCGACATAGACATCCTTCTGGACTCCCAATCCTGTGTCCAATAGTGAAAGCATCTGTGTCTGTCTCCGACATAGACACCGTTCTGGACTCCCAATCCTGTGTCCAATAGTGAAAGCATCTGTGTCTGTCTCCGACATAGACACCGTTCTGGAATCCCAATCCTGTGTCCAATAGTGAAAGCATCTGTGTCTGTCTCCGACATAGACACCGTTCGGGAATCCCAATCCTGTGTCCAATGGTGAAAGCATCTGTGTCTGTCTCCGACATAGACACCGTTCTGGGATCCCAATCCTGTGTCCAATAGTGAAAGCATCTGTGTCTGTCTCCGACACAGACACCGTTCTGGGATCCCAATCCTGTGTCCAATAGTGAAAGCATCTGTGTCTGTCTCCAACACAGACACCGTTCTGGAATCCCAATCCTGTGTCCAATAGTGAAAGCATCTGTGTCTGTCTCCGACATAGACACCGTTCTGGAATCCCAATCCTGTGTCCAATAGTGAAAGCATCTGTGTCTGTCTCCGACATAGACATCCTTCTGGACTCCCAATCCTGTGTCCAATAGTGAAAGCATCTGTGTCTGTCTCCGACATAGACACCGTTCTGGAATCCCAATCCTGTGTCCAATAGTGAAAGCATCTGTGTCTGTCTCCGACACAGACATCCTTCTGGACTCCCAATCCTGTGTCCAATAGTGAAAGCATCTGTGTCTGTCTCCGACATAGACACCGTTCTGGAATCCCAATCCTGTGTCCAATAGTGAAAGCATCTGTGTCTGTCTCCGACACAGACACCGTTCTGGAATCCCAATCCTGTGTCCAATAGTGAAAGCATCTGTGTCTGTCTCCGACATAGACACCGTTCTGGAATCCCAATCCTGTGTCCAATAGTGAAAGCATCTGTGTCTGTCTCCGACATAGACATCCTTCTGGACTCCCAATCCTGTGTCCAATAGTGAAAGCATCTGTGTCTGTCTCCGACATAGACACCGTTCTGGAATCCCAATCCTGTGTCCAATAGTGAAAGCATCTGTGTCTGTCTCCGACATAGACATCCTTCTGGACTCCCAATCCTGTGTCCAATAGTGAAAGCATCTGTGTCTGTCTCCGACATAGACACCGTTCTGGAATCCCAATCCTGTGTCCAATAGTGAAAGCATCTGTGTCTGTCTCCGACACAGACACCGTTCTGGACTCCCAATCCTGTGTCCAATAGTGAAAGCTTTTTTACTCCATCTATTAACAGGTAAACTCTTCTGGTGGTGTAAAATTTCATTAGTGATTTGTGTTTGACTTCCTTAACCAATCTCCTTAAATCATTATATGTTAAAAAAGAAAAAAAAAAAGATTAAGGAGGCTGATTGCCATTCCGTGCTTACACAATGCCAAAAGAGAAGTTTGATTTTTGTTTTGTTTTGAAGTCTTTGTTTCTTAGAATTTAAAAGCCTACAGAATTGACTTGCTGTCTTAGGGAGACTTTTTTCCTGTACCGTTTGTTGGAAAATTTGCCATAACTCATTTTAGTCAAAATATTAACTAAAGCTGTAAGTGTTTCTATCTTTTATAGATTGTTTATTGATGAGTTCTAATACCCTAAATCACTTTTTGTCCTTGACCAGTCTGGTGGAGATAAGTAATTAGGATACCATCTCGAAGAGTGAAAATCTTTTCCTGTAAATATTTGTGCCCAATATCTAAAAAAAGAGGGAACAGACTTGATAAAAAGAGGAAGAAACAGAACCATATGTGGAAGAAATTCAGTATACTTGCTCTCTGATTCCGAAAATGTCTCATTTTTATTAGAGGCAGAAGCAGGCATTTTCTGAGCATGGCGATCTGTGTCACAGTGAGTGGGGAAGTGGGAGATGGTACTGGTAAACGCCATTTAGGCCAATGCTAGTTTTACAGATTTATAGTCTATTTGCTGGTCTGATAATAACATCTGTAGTATCATTCATTACGTTGAATAGCCATTGATAAGTTAACTGTATTGTAATTCCACAGTCCAGCCATTCCAGTATGAAGTTGCATAGTACTTCTATTTATCTTTTTAGAAAGGATTTAAGAGAAACTGGCATCAAATCAAAAATTATTCTTTAGTAGGACCTAGAAGTCCCAGGGTGGTGCAAAAGGTTAATATGCTCAGCTACTAACCCAAAGGTTGAAAGTTCGAGTCCACCCAGAGGTGCCTTGAAAGAAAGGCCTGGAGATCTACTTCTGAAAAATGCTATTGAAAACCCTGTGAAGTACACTTCTACTCTGACATACATAGGGTCGCCATGAATTGTAATCGATTCCATGACCACTGGTATTATAGGTAGGACATTTTATATTTGGATAAAATTATTTTAAAGTATTACGAGGAAAAAAATTGTCCGAAAGAAACAATTCCACTTGGTTAAATACATCATCAAGGTCTGAGCCCCGTTGTACTTGTTTAGTCAAGTTCATAGTTGGGATTACTGAATGGGTGTTACCAGTTTTGTTTTTCTTGTCTTAATAAATAGTACTTTTAAAGCCCTAAAATTCTACTTATGTTTTCTCTACTTTTTGGAGGGAAAACAGATGAGTCTCTGATCTTAGCTACAGGGTATCTTACAGGGTGTCTCTTATTTGTCAGCATTTTAACAAGATCATCGGGGAAATGATGGATCAAACTTTTCCATGTTCGAAATAACCATAGAACATGGTTTAGCAAGTTGAAAAATGGTGCTTTGATTTTTTTTAAAGATTTTTGGGTCGGTGTGAATATAAAATAATAAGCCTATTTGAAAAAGAACTGGTAGATGAAATAATATGGGACAAGGGCAAAGTAATAACCTTTAGGAATTTGTGTGTTTAATATAAGGACTCCTAACTTGTCACTCACTGTGTAGATATAGAGCATGGAGGTTATACATTATTTTCCCAATAATTTACTGTCTGACAACCAAAATGTTAAGGGACCTTCAAGAAGAGATTTTTCAGACATTATAATTTTATGGTCTGGGCCACTGTGCTGCACACACTTTTGAAATTTTGCATGTAGTCTTCATGAAGATGAAATCTGATTGTACAGTTTAGGTTTTTTAAGAAATAAAATGTTTCCAGTTGGACACTGTCTACTTAAAAGTAGTTATCTGGGATATTCGTAACAGTAATTTTTTATAATTGTGAGTAATTGGAAACGGCCTAAATTAGCAGTAGTAGGGGAATACTAATAATAATCGGGGAAGCAATTAGATCAATTATGGTATATCCATGTGATGGGATGTCATGCCAACATTTCAAACCATGCTTCAAACCATGAGTATTCTTTACAATATTCAATTACATTAAAAAAAAGTTTTGATAAGTATATCAGTCGGGACTCTTGGGTGTAAGTGACAGAAATACAAGTCAGACTAGTTTAAAAAGAGAATATATTTGCTCACATTACTAGGAAGTACCATGTGGCTGAATCGAAGGGCTCAGATGGTGGTGTCAGGGCCTTTTCTGTTTCTGCCTCTCCTCCTTGGGCTGCTTTCCTAACTGCGGCAGCCTAAGTGCCTGCTGCTGCAACAGGCATCCTCCAAGTATCATAGCCCCAAAAGCAAGTGAGCCTTATCCCCAGCAGGGAACTCCCAGGAAGAAATTTTACTGACCCAACTCAGGTCCGTGTGCCTTTCACTGTAGAAGGAGATGAGTTGCAGGTGCCCCGCTCTGGGATGGGTACTGTAATTGTAAACCCTCACCAGGACCATGTAGAAGGGGAGGGGTGAATCACCAGTGCTGTACACATGAATATGTATCCAGTAGAAACTTAAGTTTAAAAAAATGCTTGAGGCATGTAATCCTTATTATCCCACTTCTGTTCAGTGAGAAAAAGTCTGGAAATAGATTATGGGCAATTTTTGCTTTGTTTTTTAAATTTTTTATTTCTTCCAAACAGTGAACCTATATTACTTTTATAGCTGGAGGCAAGAGCTGCAATGTGCAAATGATGAACAAAAATGTTACTTTAATTTGGTCTTGGGAGACCAACAGTAATTCTGGCGTTGTTCAGAATTTAAGTTTCTCTTATGAAATTGTCTTCAGAACCCAAAGCATGTTTAAGCTGGCTTTTTAAATAGATAATGCATACACATGGTTCAAAACAGAAGATATAAAAAGGTATAGAGCCCAGGTGGTACAGCAATTAAGAGCTCGGCTGCTAACCAAAATGTCAGCAGTTTGCATCCACCAGCCGCACTTTGGAAACCCTATGCGGCAGTTCTGTGTCCTGTGGAGTCACTTGATGCAGAATCGACTTGACAGCAATGGGTTTGGTTTGGTTTATACATTAAAAGTTCCTTTTTTTCTTACTCGCCATATGCCCCGTTCCCATTCCTCCCTATCAGTAACGAAATATGTACTCTTATGCAACCCCCCTTTTTGTTTTTAACCAGAATGTAGCATATTATATATATTATTCTGCACTTGGCTGTTAAATTTGTCTTAGAGATTATTATGTAAGTATGCAAAGAGTTTACTTATCTCATTGCTTTTTACAGCTACATTGATTGTACGAGTGTACCATACTTTATTTAACTAGTTCTCTATCAATAGGCAGTTGGACTGTTTTCAGTTTTTTACTGTTATAAACTTTCTGCAGCTAAGTTTTTGTTTGTTTAACCACTTCAGCTGTAGCCAGGCTTTGTCCTCAGAGTAGGTTTAATTGAAAAATATATTCAGAATAAGGTTTCATAAATGGGGCCCTCAAACTGAATACTGCTGTTGTAGATTAGAAATACCGGACTCTAATGATGATTAAAAAAAAAAAAAAAAATTTTTTTTTAATGAATTAAATTGGTTTTCTTGAGAGTTCAGAAGTATTGTTAATAATCCATAGCTGTATCATTGTAATAATTTCATTGCCGACTAAAGTTACTACTTCATAGAAAAATATTGATTCAGAATATAAGTTTCGGTGAGCTGTCAAAAAGGCCTATTGCATTTCTTCATAGTTATACCGGGTATAATGAAATTATGTTGTTGTTGTCGTTAAGTGCCATCAATTTGGTTCCGACTCCTAGTGACCCTGTGTACAACAGAACGAAACACCGTCCGGTCCTGCACCATGCTCACAGTCATCGTTATGCTTGAGCCCATTGTTGCAGCCACTGTGTCAATCTGTCTCTTGGAGGGTCTTCATGTTTTCCACTGACCCTGTACTTAACCAAGCATGATGTTCCTCTTCAGGGACTCCTGACAACATGTCCAAAGTATGTAAGACGCAGTCTCGCCATCCTTGCCTCTAAGGAGCATTCTGGTTGTACTTCTTCCAAGACAGATTTGTTCTTTTGGTATTCCATGGTATATTTAATATTCTTCGCCAGCACCACAATTCAGAGGCATCAGTTCTTTGGTTTCTGCATTGTCCAGCTTTTGCATGCATATGATGTGTTTGACAATAGCATAGCTTGGGTCAGGCGCACCTTAGACTTCAAGGTGACGTCTTTGCTTTTCAGCACTCTAAAGAGGTCCTTTGCAGCAGATTTGCCCAATGAAATGTGTCTTTTGATTTCTTGACTGCTACTTCCATAGGTGTTGATTGGGGATCCAAGTAAAATGAAATCCTTGACAACTTGAGTCTTTTCTTCGTTTATCATGATGTTGCCTGTTGGTCTAGTTGTGAGGATTTTTGTTTTCTTTATGTTGAAGAATAATCCATACTGAAGGCTGTGGTCTTTGATCTTCATTAGCAAGTGCTTCAAGTCCTCTTCACTTTCAGCAAGCAAGGCTGTGTTATCTGCATAACACAGGTTGTTAATGAGTCTTCCTTGAATCCTGATGCATCGTTCTTCATACAGTCGAGTTTCTCAGATTATTTGCTCAGCATACAGATTGAATAGGTATGGTGAAAAGACACAACCCTGACACACACCTTTCCTGACTTTAAACCACGCAGTATACCCTTTTTCTGCCCAAACAACTGCTTCTTGATCTGTGTACAGGCTCCTCATGAGCACAAATAAGTGTGCTTCAATTCCCATTTCTCAATGTTATCCATAATTTGTTACGATCCACACAGTCGAATGCCTTTGCATAGTCAATAAAACACAGGTAAACATCCTTCTGTTATTCTCTGCTTTCAACCAGGATCAGTCTGACATCCGCAATGATATCCCTGGTTCCACATCCTCTTCTTAATCAGACCTGAATTTCTGGCAGTTCCTTGTCAATATACTGCTGCAGCCAGCCTCTTTTGAATGATCTTCGGCAAAATTTTACTTGCATGTGATATTAATGATATTGTTCTATAATTTCCATATTCAGTTAAATCACCTTTCTTGGGAATAGGCATAAATATGGATCTCTTCCAGTTGGTTGACCAAGAAGCTGTCTTCCATGTTTCTTGGCATAGACGAGCGAGCACTTCCAATGTTGCATCCGTTTATTGAAACATCTCAGTTGATACTCCCTTAATTCCTGGAGCCTTGTTTTTCACCAGTGCTTTCACTGCAGCTTGGACTTCTTCCTTCAGAACCATCGGTTCCTGATCACATGCTAACTCTTGAAATGATTGAACATAGACCAATTCTTTTTGGTGTGATGACTCTGTGTATTCCTTCCATCTTCTTTTGATCATTCCTGTGTCATTTAATATTTTTCCCATAAAATCCTTCACTGTTGCAACTCAAGGCTTGAATTTTTTCTTCAGTTCTTTCAGCTTGGGAAATCCCGAGCGTGTCCTTCCCTTTTGGTTTTCTGTCTCCAGCTCTTTGCACATGTCATTATAATGCTTTAACTTTGTCTTCTTGCGCCACCGTCTGAAACCTTCTGTTTAGCTCTTTTACTTCATCATTTCTTCCATTTGCTTTAGTTGCTCGGTGTTCAAGAGCAAGTTTCAGAGTCTCTTCTGACATCCATTTTGGTCTTTTCTTTCTATCCTTTCTTTTTAATGACTTCTTGCTTTCTTCATGTATGATGTCTTCGATATCATTCCACAACTCATCTGGTCTTCAATCGTTAGTGTTCAGTGCATCAACTCTATTCTTGAAATGGTCTCTAAATTCAGGTGGGATATACTAAAGGTCATACTTTGACTCTTGTCAACTTGTTATAATTTTCTTCGTTTTCAACTTGAATTTGCATACCAGCAATTGATGGTCTATTCCACAGTTAGTCCCTGGCCTTGTTCTAACTGATGACATTTAGCTTTCCCATCATCTCTTTCTACTGATATATTTGATTTGATTCCTGTGTATTCCATCTGGGAAGGTTCATGTGTATAGTTGCTGTTTATTTTGGGGGAAAAAGGTGTTTGCAGTGAAGAAGTCATTGGTCTTGCAACATGCAATCATGTGGTCTCCAGCATCGTTTCTATCACCAAGGCCATATTTTTCAGCTCTGGATCCTTCTTTGTTTCCAACTTTCACATTCCAATCACCAGTAATTATCAATGCATCCTGATTGCATGTTTGATCAATTTCAGACTGCAGAAACTGGTAAAAATCTTCAATTTCCTTATATTTGGCCTTAGCAGTTGGTGCATAAATTTGAATAATAGTCGTATTTACTGGTCTTCCTTGTAGGCATATGGATATTATCCTATCACTGACAATGTTGTACTTCAGGATAGATCTTGAAATGTTCTTTTTGACGATGAGCGCAATACCATTCCTCTTCAAGTTGTCATTCCCAGTGTAGTAGACCATATGATTGTCCAATTCAAAATGACCAATACCAGTCCATTTGAGGTCACTAATGCCTAGGATATGGGTGTTTATGCATTCCATTTCATTTTTGATGATTTCCAATTTTCCTAGATTCATACTTAATAATTCCACGTTCCAATTATTAATGGATGTTTGAAGCTATTTCTTCTCATATTGAGTCGTACCACATCAGCAAATGAAGGTCCCAAAAGCTTGACTCCGTTCCAAGTCATTAAGGTGGACTCTACTTTGAGGAGGCAGCTCTCCACCAGTCATCTTTTGAGTGCCTTCCAACCAGGGGGACTCATCTTCCAGTGCTATATCAGACAGTGTTCTGCTGCTATTCATAAGGTTTTCACTGGCTGTTTCTTTTCAGAAGTAGACTTCTGGGTCCTTTTTACTAGTCTGTCTTAGTCTGGAAGCTCAGCTGAAACCTGTCCTCCATGGGTGACCCTGCTGTTATCTGAACACAGGTGGCATAGCTTCCAGCATCACAGCACCAGGCAACCCTCCACAGTATGACAAACTGACAGACACATAGGGGAATTATAGTGAATTTAGGAAATTTCATTCATTATAGAATGAAATTATAGTGGTCTAAAAAAGGGTGATTAAAATGATAACTAATAGGAGCTTCTCTTGCATGCAAAGGATAAAATTAATTTAAGGCTTTTCTCTCTTAAATCTGTAAACTCTGAATATCCAATAAGTGAATTTATATGTCATATCTCAAAGTGAACTCATAGACCTCAGCAGATACAGATTAACCAATAAGCATGGTATGCATCAGCTTACAGTAAGCAAGGTACACACAGGCTTACTTGTGTTTACTTACTAATCTATAGTGAGCAATGTCACATGGGTTTCACCAGAAAATCAAGTGAAATTTTGCACTACGGATTAGTAAGCAAGTACAATTAAGCCCCTATATACCTTGCTTACTGGATAATCCATCCCTGGACTTCAGTGGGAATAAGAAACTTCCTCAGGGGTTCCATCTTCAAACTTGACAGAAGAACTAAAGCATTGAGAGTGAGTGGCTTACCTAAAGATACAGGACAAATTATTGGGAGAGTCAGAACTAGAGCCCAGGACTGTGAGTTTTATGATATCTCTCCGTGGTAAGTGTAATTTCAGGAGTGAATGTTTAGGACAAATAAAAGAGAGTTCTAATTTACTTCACAGATAACAAGTTAGTACCCATTAGCTTGAGTTGAATTTTTAAAAGTTTGAATAACTATGAGTGGCTAAACCACAAATGGCCACCCAGGACTTAGATTATATCCTGCACCTCTTAATGTGTCCACATCTTGCACAACTGACCAGAGATGGCCAGGCTTTAGGAAGCATTTGTTAATGGTTAGTCTTGTTCTCCTGGAGCACATTTCTTAGACTTTTGGCAAAAAATACGGAATAGGTGAACTGTGGAATTGACCTCAGCTGTTATGTGTTGGTGTTGTTTTGGAACTTTCACCTACTTTTCTTTTCAATTTAGCAAACAATTGAGCAGTTTCTATATCCCAGGCTCGGGGGAAGCTAAGATGTGTAAGAGAAAGTTCTTTCCAGAAGCTCACAGTGAGGCAGGTGGGGGAGGGAGTTGGAATGATAGACACAGCTCTGTGTTAGAGAGGTGCATGTCATACAGAGGCATGACTGAGAAAAACAGTATTTTGCTAAGTGGAGAAAGAATCATGAAGAAGGTGATCTTTTCAGGTAAGCCTTGATAAATACATTTCTTGGAAGTGTTAGGGCAGGGGGCATGGTAAGAAAAAAGTGGAAAGCTTGTTAGAAGGGAAGGTGATTTAGAATTCCTAGCAAAGAGCAGAGATTTCAAATTGTTTGGCATATTTGGGAAAAGGGAAAGAATAGGTTTGGGTGGTATGGGTGGATCACAGATTGCCTTGCGGAGATACCAGGACATGAGTGATTGTAAGTAGGTTAGGACTATTACTTTATTTAAATTTTGTTCGTTTTTTAATTCCTTTAACAATGTTTAAGTGTTTCTTTTTCATATATTACATAAACCCTTCTTTGTTTTTTGAGGCCGTCTTAATATATTGATTAGTTTCAGTTTCTGTTAATTATTTTGCTTAAACTTTTACAAATGATGGTTATCTTTTATTCATCTGTTGGTTGAATAGCCATCATCTTTTATTCATCTGATTTTGTTCAGCAATTTAATGCTTCACCTCATATATTTCCTGCTCTGATTAATGGCATCATATGTTACCAAGACAGAACCTGGGAGTCACTGTAGACTTTTCCCATTTTCTTATACCCATTTGGTTGGTCCCATTGATTTTGCATTCTTCGTGTCACTTAACGTCTTCCATATTTATCCCAAACCCTGCCTTTTCTCCCTGCTCAACTGCTTGGGGTCAGGCCTCCGTCGTCTCTTAGCTAGACTTGTAAGAGTTTCCAGTGTCTGCTCCACTGCCGCCGGTGTAGTCTCAGCACAGATCTGATTGTTTCCCTGTAAGATCTCTTAGTGGATCTCTCAGTCCATTGCCATCTAGTCATTTCCGACTCATAGCAACCCTAGAGGACAGAGTAGAACTGACCCGTGGGGTTTCCAAGGAGCAGCTGGTGGACTCAAACTGCCAACCTTTTGTTTAGCAGCTGAGTCTTAACCGCTGCACTACCAGGGCTCCATTTTGACCTGAATTCCTTGCCAGACTTCTGTTGTCCTGTTGCTGTTTGTTCTATACCAATTCATTGCCACCTCAGTCCTTGACACGCCTTCTGTGCTTCGGGTAATTCAGACTATTCGTGGCTGTCCCTGATGTGTCATGCTGTTTCAGGCTTTCATGTCTTTGCACACATCTTTTCCCAGATCTGTAATGGTGTTCAAGCCTTCATGTCTTCACACACATCTTTTCCCAGATGTATAATGCTGTCTCAAGCTTTCATGTCTTTGCACGCATCCTTCTTGCTTTGTTTCAGATACCCTTCCTCATCCGTGATAACTACTATTCACGCTTCTAGACCTGATTCTGGCGTCTTCTTCCTCAGACTCACTCAAGTGTAGTTGACTACTCCCCTGTGAGCTGCCACTGTTACCAACTGTGTGCCTCTGTAATTGCTTTGATTCTGTTAGACGGCACTTTGGCTTGTGTGTCTTCCTCTGAATAGACAGGACGTGAGCACCCATGAGTAGGACTGTTCATTTGCATTTGTGTAAAACAAAAAAACCAACCCCACTGCTGTCGAGTCAGTTCCAACTCAGTGAGCCTATAGGGCAGAGTAGAACTGCCCCCATGGAGTTTCCAAGGAGTGCCTGGTGGATTTGAACTGCAGACGTTTTGATTAGCAGCCGTAGCACTTAACCACTGCACCACCAGGGTTTCCACATTTGTGTGAGCAACACTTAATTGTCGGCATATAGTGAAGATCAGGGGAACCCTGGTGGCATAGTGGTTAAGTGCTACAGCTGCTAACCAAGAGATTGGCAGTTCAAACCCACCAGGCGGTCCTTGGAAACTCTATGGGGCAGTTCTACTCTGTCCTATAGGGTCACTATGAGTCGGAATCAACTCGACAGTAGTGGGTTTGGTTTGGGTTTTTAGTGACGATCATTATTGTAGAGTACAAATAATAGAAGCATTTAAACAACAGAACTGTTCTTCTAAAGACTTTTCAAGATATTAGTTTTAACAAATCATGCTAGTGTAATAACTGAAGAGCAGAGTGTTGTAGTACCCAGCTTGTGGGGATGGTGTGATTCTCTGAGCTGCAAGTGTCAGGGTAACTGGTTCAAAGCAGATAAACATGATGTTACGGATTGTAACAAGGGACTGCCTGTTCATAAGAAGCAAATCGATAACACAGTTGAGCCAGTTCTCATTTATACGTTTTAGCAATAACACTTAAGAGTCCAACTGCACTTTTGCAAAAAATATTATACATTCTGTTTGTTAATCCATATAATATGAAAAATGAAAAGACTGTACAGTAAAACCTGCAAAAGCAGTAAAACCTGCAAAAGCCAGAACCTGTGTAAGGCGGAAACCTATCAGAGAAGGAAAACTCATATTTTCCACTAAAAGGAGTGATAGAAAAGTGGTAAGATTGCACCCTGACAACGGCAGAAAACTTCCAAGACCCAGAAAAACAAAGCAGTCCCATCGAGTTCTGGCTCTCACAGATTTCACTGTATTCAGAAAATATTGAGGGCTTGTAGCAAGTTTGAGAGAATTTGGGTCTGATTAAGGAAAAAGATACGGTGCAGCATTGCACAACAAGCTATTCATTGGGGCTTACGCACTGACAGTGGCATACTAGGGGCTGTCCACCACAGCAGGAGGCCTTCTCCCCAAGGCCAGCCCTGCAAGGAGACACCAGAAGGGGAAGAAAACCACTTAAACCAAACCCATTGCCGTCGAGACAGTTCCAACACATAGCGACCCTATAGGACAGGGTAGAACTGCCCCATAGAGTTTCCAAGGAGCGGCTGGTAGATTTGAACTGCTGACCTATGTGGTTAGCATATGTGGTTAGCAGCCATAGCACTTAACCGCTACACCACCAGGGTTTCCGGAAGGGTGGGGGCATGAAAACACCTGGAAAGAGGAGGAGGGAGGCCTTATGTGTACCTTACTCAGTGTCTTCCTGCAGCTAGGTGGGAAGCCTTCTCTGGGCCAGAGAGCTGCAATGGCAGCAGCCCCTTAAGGTCCTTAAAACTACAAGATTTTATCTTATCTATGCCGATTAGATGTTGCTTGTGGTTTTCTGGGGTATGTAAAGCAGGCAGACTCTTAAGTGGCTAAGAATCTGCTTACTTGGGCTTTTTTTTTTTTTTTTTAACAATTGAATGTATATAGATTGGAGTTTGACATCAGCTGACTTTTTTGGGTTCGTGGGCCTCAGCTTGCTGTGAAGTAAACAACTTGGGATCAATACACAGAGGCCACCTTTTACTTCTTTTTATATCCGTGGATCAAGTCTTGTCTCATTCACTGTGATTTTTTTTTTTTTTTTTTTTTTTTTTTCGCTAGAACATCTAAAGTTTAGAAATACCATTAATCTGGAACAAATCAGGTCCCCGGTATTCCTGGTAGCTAGTCTTATACTATAACAGGTACTCAGTGATTGAATGATGAGCCATTGTGATAGACATGGCAGGAAACGTCAAAGTTTGTTTTCAACAATGTTATCATTGGTTTTGTAATTTCCGGATAATTGAGGTTAAAAAAAAAAAAAACTAGTCCCGTCGAGTCGATTCTGACTCATAGCGACATAACCTTCTTAATTCCTCAAGTAGCGTTTTCTGTTTCCCCGCTGCTGGCAACTCCACATCCTGCTGCTGTCATGTGTACCTCTCAGCTTCTTCTCCACTGTCCTTGTATCTTGGCCTAGTTGCTTCTTCAATTGTGGGCCGAGAAACGAAAAAAAATGGACATTGAGTCCAAATTCTTAGATTTTGTGAAAAATGTAAATCAGAAACATTGTTTGCTTTACTTTCAAGTCAGGGCTGCTTTCCTGAAGGTCTGGGTTGCTGAATACCCCATTTCTAGTTTAGCCACCTATTATCTTATGGAATGGTTTAAAAAAATAATTTCTTTTACATCTTAAATATAATTTCTTTGAAATGTTGGTTCGTTCCAGTTAATTCTTGTTGTTCGGTGCCATCGAGTCACTTCTGACTCATAGTGACCCTAAGTGCAGCAGAACGAAACACTGCCCAGTCCTGTGGCATCCTCACAATTGTTATGCATGAGCCCGAGCTGTGTCACAGCCACTGTGTCAGTCCATCTCGTCAGGGTCTTCCTCTTTTTCACTGACCCTGTACTTAACCAAGCATAATGTCCTTCTTCAGGGTCTTATCCATTCTGATAACATGCCCAAAATATGTGAGAGAAGTCTCACCATCCTTGCTTCTAAGGAGCATTCTGGTTATATTTTTCCAAGACAAATTTGTTCGTTCTTTTGGAGTCCGTGGTATATTCAGTATTCTTTGCCAATACTGAAATTCAAAGACATAAGTTATTCTTCCATCTTAGTTATTCATTGTCCAGCTTTCCCATGTATATGAAACAATTGAAACCACCATGGCTTGGGTCCAACCCCTGGTGGCACAGTGGTTAGGAGCTACAGCAAGCTACAGCTACTAACCAAAAGGTCGGCAGTTGGAACCCACCACCTGTTCCTTGGAAACCATATGAGGCAGTTCTGCTGTGTCCTGTAGGGTCAAACTGAGTCACACTGACTCGATGGTTTGAGTCAGGCATGCCTTAGTCCTTAAAGTGACATCTTTACTTTTTAACACTTTAAAGTTAAACAGAGGTCTCTTGTTTAAAGAGCAGATTTTCCCAAAGCAATGCATCCTTTGATTTCTTGACTGTTACATCCATGGGCATTGACTGTGTATCCAAGTAAAATGAAATTCTTTACAATTTCAGTATTTTCTCACTTCATCATGATATTATTTATTGGTCCAGTTGTGAGAATTTTTGTTTTCCTTCGTTGAGGTGCAATCCATAATGAAGGCTGTAGTCCCTGATCTTCATCAGTAGTAAGTGCTTCAAGTCCTCTTCACTTTGGGCAAGTAAGGGTGTGTCATCTGCATATCCCAAGTTGTTAATGAGCCTTCCTCCAATCCTGATGCCCCATTCTTCAGACAGTCCAGCTTCTCAGATTATTTGCTCAGCAAACAGATTGAATAGGTATGGTGAAAGGATACAACCCTGACACACACCTTTCCTGATTTTAAGCCACACAGTATCCCCTTGTTCTGTTTGAACGGCTTACTCTTGGTCTACATACAGGTTCCTCATGAGCACAATTAAGTGTTCTGGAATTCCCATTCTTCTCAATGTTATCCATAATTTATTGTGATCCACACAGTCACATGCCTTTGCGAAGTCAACAATACACAGGTAAACATCTTTCTGGTATTCTCTGTTTTCAGCCAAGATCCGTCTGACATCAGCCAGTGATACCTCTTGTTCCGCATCCTTTTCTGAATCCACCTTCAATTTCTGGCAGTTCCGTCAATGTACAGCTGCAACCACTTTTGAATGATCTTCGGCAAAAATTTATTTGTATGTGATATTAATGGTATTGTTCAATAATTTTTGCATTCTGTTGGATCACCTTCCTTTGGAATGAGCGTAAATAGGAATCTCTTCCAGTTGATTGGCCAGGTAGCTGTCTTCCAAATTTCTTAACGTAGACGAGTATTTCCCGCATCACATCCATTTTTTAAACATCTCAATTGGTAATTCCATCAATTCTAGAGCCTTGTTTTTTACCAGTGCCGTTAGTGCAGCTTGGACTTCTTCCTTCAGTATCATCAGTTCTTGATCAAATGCTGCTTCCTGAAATGATTGAACATCGACCAATTATTTTTTGGTACAGTGACTCAGTATTCCTTCCATCTTCTTTTAACGTTTCCTGTATGGTTTGACATTTTCCCTGTAGAATCCTTCAATATTGCAACTCGAGGCTTGAATTTTTTCTTCAATTCTTTCAGTTTGAGAAATGCTGAGCCTGTTCATCTCTGTTGGTTTTCTAACTCCAAGTCTTTGCACGTTTCGTTGTAATGCTTGCTCTGTCTTCTCAAGCCTCCCTTTGAAATCTTCTCTTCAGCTCTTTTACTTTATGTCTTTCTTTCACTTTGGCTACTGTACAAGAGCAAGCCTCCAAATCTCTTCAGACATCCATTTTGGACTTTTCCTTCTTTCCTTTCTTTTTAATGACCTCTTGCTTTTTTCATGTATGATATCCTTGATGTCATTCCTCAAGTCGTCTGGTCTTCAGTTATTAGTGTTCAGTGCATTAAATCTATTCTTTAGATGGTCTTCATATTCAGATGGGATATACTCAAGGTCATATTTTAGCTCTCACAGACTTACTTTAATTTTCTTCAACTTCAACTTGGATAGGAACAATTGATGGTCTTTTTTACAGTTGACCCTTGGCCTTGTTCTAACTGATGATGTTGAGCTTTTCCATTGTCTCTTTCTACAGATGTAGTTCACTTGATTCCCGTGTATTCTGTCTGGTGAGGTCCATGTGCATAGTTGCCGTTTATATTGATGAAAAAAGGTATTTGTGATAAAGATGTCATTGGTTTTGCAAAATTCTCTCACACAGTGGCATTTCTATCACCAAGGCCATATTTTCTAACTACTATTTTTTTTTAATCCTTAGTTTCAACTTTCACATTCCAATCGCCGGTAATTATCAGTGCATCTTGATATGTTTTTGATCAATTTCTGACTGCAGAAGCTGGTAAAAATCTTCAGTTTCTTCATCTTTGGCATTTAGTGGTTGATGCGTAAATTTGAGTAATAGTCATATTAACTGGTCTTCCTTGTAGGCGTATGGATATTATCCTTTCACTGACAGCGTTGTACTAAAGATGGATCTTGATATGTTCTCTTTAGTATTGAATGCAATGCCATTCCTCTTAAATGTTTTATTCCCGGATGGTAGACCATAGGATTGTCTGATTCAGAATGGCCAGTAGCAGTCCATTTTAGGATATTGATGTTTATGCCTTCATTTCATTTTTGGCGATTTCCAGTTTTCCTAGATTTATATTTCATACATTCCATGTTCTGGTTATTAATGGAAGATTGCAGCTGCTGCTTCTCATCTTGAGTCATGCCACATCAGCAAATGAAGGTCCCAGAAGCTTGACTCTATCCATGTCGTTAAAATCGACTCCAATTTGAGGAGACAGCCCCTCCCCCATCGTGTTTTGAGTGCCTTTCTACCCGAGGGGCTCATCTGCCAGCACTATATCAGAGAACATTTGCTGCTATTCTTAAGGTTTTCTCTGGCTAATTTTTTCAGAAGTAGCTCGCCAGGAGTCTGTCTTATTCTGTAAGCTCTGTTGAAACCTGTCCACCAAGGGTGACCCTGGTGGTATTTGAAATACTAATGGCAGAGCTTCCAGCATCACGGCAACATGCAAGGCACCACAGTACAATGAACTGACAGACACATGGGGCCAAGTTAATAAGACAGTTAGAAAAGGTGTAGAGTACATTTTGTAACTATGATTCTTTACCTCAGGACACTTAAAAAAGTTGGTTTTCCCTGAGGAGGTGACACTTAACGCTGAGATCTGAAATGAAGTGCAGTGATTAATCAGGTGAAGAGTTTGATCACTTGTGAGGTAAGGCCAGGGCTGGCTGCAGCAAAGCGAATGCAGGACAGCTTGATAGACGTAAGGTCGGACACATTTTGGGAGTCAGATGTTGAGGATTTTAAACTTAATTGTTAGAGCAATGGGAAGCCATTTTTAGGAGAGGAATAATACACATTTTATATGAAGATTACTCGGACTATTCACCATCAGAAGATCGGAACTTGAAGGTTAAAAAGGAGAAGGGGAAGGCTATTGTAGTCTATAAAGAAATGAAAGTGTGTTGGTGGGCTAGGGTGGTGGCAGAGGAAAGGGGGAGAGTGGATGGATTTAGGATTTATTTTGGAGGTAGAATCAATAGGGCTTTTTATGTTTTAGCAATATGATTTCTTTCAGTTCTTCAGTTACCTCCTGCATGTACTTTTAGAGATTGTCACATAAGCATGCAAAGAGTTTACTCATTTTGCCTAGCAAGAAAACTCCCACTTAGCTATCTTTTTTTTTCCCTCCCCCAATATTGTATTGTGTTCTAGGTCCTATAGGGTCGCTATGAGTCAGAATCGACTCGACGGCACTGAGTTTGGTTTTTTCGTTAGGTGAAAGTTTACATAGCAAATTAATTTTCCAATCAATGATTCATACACAGATTGTTTCATGACGTTGTTTGCAATCACTGCAATGTGTCAGCACTCTCATTTCCTCCCTGAGTTCTTTGTTTCCATTAGTTCGGTTTCCCTGTCCATCCCTATCTTCTCATCTGTGGTTTTGGGCAGATGTTGCCCTTTTGTTCTCATATAGTTGATTGTTCTAAGGAGCACATTTTTCACAGATGTTATCTTTTACTTTATATCCCCGTCTGTTATTGGGCTGGAAGGTGACCTTTAGGAGTATTTATAGTTTCATATTAGAAGATCTTCCCAGGGCAGTAGTCTCAGGGGTTCCTCCAGTCTCTTTCAGACCAGTGTGTCTGGTCCTTTTTTTTTTTTTTAATTTGAATTCTGTTCTACAGAGTGGTCGATAGTGGTGGTAGGGCACCATCTAGGTCTTCTGGTCTCAGGTTAGGGGAGGCTATGGTTCATGTGGGCCATTAGTCCTTTGGGCTAATTGCTTCCTTAAGTTGTCAGTTTTCTTCGTTCTCCTTTGCCCCAGATGGGAAGAGACTAGTTATTGCTTCTTAGATGGCTGCTCATAAGCTTTTAAGACCCCAGATGCTACTCACCAGGCTAGGATATAGAGCATTACCTTTATGAACTGTGTTTTGCAGTTCACCTAGATGTCCCCCAAGACTATGGTCCTTAGTCTTCATGTCCAGTATTTTAGTCCTGATCTAAGTACTTGGAAGCCCTGGTGGCATAGTGGTTAAGTGCTACAGCTGTGAACGAAACAGTCGGCAGTTCAAATCTGCTAGGCACTCCTTGGAAACTCTGTGGGGCAGTTCTACTCTGTCCTGTGGGGTCGCTATGAGTCAGAATCAACTCAACAGCACTGGGTTTGGTTTTGGTTTTTGTCTAAGTACTCACTTATCTTTCAAAACCCATCTCAGAAGCCATCACTATCACAGCATTATTTGGTATACAGTTGGCTTATTCATTCTTTATTAATTACTTTTTTGTTTGATTAGTTTCATTATAGTTGAACCTATAATACAAGGCTTAAGAAGTGATTGAGTGACTATGAAATTTATTTACTACCTCAAGTTTGATCTCATACCTAAGAGAGGCATTCCCAAGGAATTTCATGTTAAACATAACTGAATTCTGGTCTTAAATCTGTTAAGTCTGGGTGCCAGGGCTTCCTGTCCTCACACAAGGAAATTATTAGCCTTCAGAGGGCACATATTGTAAAAACACTATTTCAGTTGTTACTGTGCCAGGTAAAACCTGTTTTATACTAATATTGAACACCATCCTCCTACTGGTCATAGGAAAAAATTCGTCTTATATTGATGTGTTTTTGAACTTTCTAACACTGCACTTGTCACACCTTTCTTCTTTTGCCTTTATGAGACTTTGCAGATTTTCCATAAATACCTGTATAAAGAAATTTGTTAACTGTATTTGAATTTAGAAATATTCTGATTTAGAAATATGAACGTAATACCATTCTTGTCTTTTTGTGCTTACTTTTGGGTACTGTTCTTAACTTGACATAAACTTGTAATGACTGGTAGCTGAGAAGGAAATAATCTTTATCTTGTGTCCTCCTAAAATAATTTTTGTTGTTCTAATCCATGTGTGTTTTGTAATCCTTATTATTAGGTTGATTATCTTGGAGCTATTTTAAATTCTTATTTATGTGGTTTTACAAAATAGTTGTTTTATTTCTTATTTCCCTTCTGCCTTATTGTTCCAGTGCTGTTTTTCACTGAGAACTGAATTTATGTGATGGAAATCTCATAAAATTATATAAATCTGTTTTGTTTAACTTTTCATTTGTTATAAAGCTATTAAGTAAATTAAGCAGCTGTTGATTAATGAGGAATGTAGATAAAACAAATATTCCTGTTAACATAATCATACTTAGCAGTGAAGCGCTGTTGTCATCTGTGGATTATCATCCCAGGTGTGCAGACCATGTGAGAAGAATGGAATTGGGATTTAGAGAAGAGAGAAAGTTGGGTCACGGAACTAAAGATGGATCGTTAGATTTTTCTCAAGTTCCATGACCAACACAAGATTTACTACCACAGAATTGGGGGTCATTAGCCAATATTAGTTCTTTGTAGTCTTTTGTGTTGATTCTATAGGAATTGTAGTTTTGATCTGGAAGAAAGAAATTATCCTATTCTACTATCCACTTGATTTTTTAATAAACTAACCCAAACCAAACCCATTGTCATCGAGTTGATTCCAACTCATAGTCACCCTATGGGACAGAGTAGACCTGCCTCACAAGGTTTCCAAGGAGCAGTTGATGGATTCAAACTGCTGACCTTTTGGTTAGCAGCCAAGCTCTTAACCACTGCACCACTAGGGCTCCTGATATTTTAAGAATGGTATTTAAATATCAGTAGCATTTTACCTGTATGTTCAAGATTGTTTTGTTTTGTATAAATGTATGGTTTTTCCATTTTAACAACATTCACTTTTGATAGAGTAATGTGTGGTTTCTTTTCCTTTTTTTTAAATTCCTCTTTCTTTTCGATACACAGGAATACTCTGAAGATAGTAACTCCGAGCCAAATGTGGATTTGGAAAATCAGTACTATAATTCCAAAGCGTTAAAAGAAGATGATCCAAAAGCAGCGTTGAGCAGTTTCCAAAAGGTTCATATTTTTTTCCAGTTGATTCTGTGCCTTAAAGTTTATTTTTTAATGACGAATAAATCCCTAGTGATTTTATCCTAGAAATGTGTTTCAGGCATATAATGTGAAATTAATGACAAATCTAGACATTGGATGTCATTAGAAAATAGCATATTAGTATTCAGTTGGACTAAAAATGTCTTTCTTTTTTAGGTTTTGGAACTTGAAGGTGAAAAGGGAGAATGGGGATTTAAAGCACTGAAACAAATGATTAAGATTAACTTCAAATTGGTAAGCTTTATTTTGAGGAGAATTAAGCTAATAATGAAATTAAATAGGTAAAAACCTCTTGGCAGCAAATATAACCATATCTACTTCTCAAAAACAGTTCTCTGGATATGTTTCTATACTTAGCCTGCTTTGCAGTTATGACAATAGTAATTCTACTTAGTAGAAAAAATCTGCATAAGATACAAAAGTTTTCTGTTCAAGAAAACTTATCCTTTAAATACAAGGATAGTATTTAGCTGTATTATTATTAATAGAGTGGCTTTTCCACATTCTTTTAGTGTTTATTTTGAAGGTTTAAAATTTTGTTGTTCATAGGAGTTCCTCTTCCACTGACTAAAGCCAAAAATTGCAGTGTTGTTTTTGACTCATTTCTTTGTCTCTCACCCCACAAATAATCTATTAGCTAATCCAGGTGGCTTTATATATCTTCAAAATGTATCCATGTCTGACTGCTTCTTACCATTTCTACTTCTGCTACCCTGGTCTAAGCCAACATCATCTCTGACCTGGATTATTACAGCCACCTCCTAACTGGTCTTCTTACTTCCATCCTTGCCCTGCTACAGTTTGTTCTCCACAAGCATCAGAGTGATTCTTTTAAAATGTAAGTTTGATTATGTCATTCTTTTGCTCAGAATCTTCTAATGGTTTTCATCCCCCTCGATAAGATCCAAAATCCTTACCATGGTCTACAAGGCCATATGTAAGCTCACCCTTTTCTACCTTTCTGATCTTTTTTTCTGTGCTCTCCCTGGCTTGCATTTGGCTGCTTCCTCTGCCCAAATGCTCTTCTCCTGGAAAGCTAGCTATATGGCTCTTTTCCTCACTTGATTCAGGTGTCTATTCATATATCACCATATATCAGATCAAACCACACTATATGAAAGAGCATTCTTACCATCATCACTTTCACCTTACCCAGCTGTTTTTCTTCTTTGCGTATATCGCCACTTGCTCTTTACTTATTTATTGCCTCTCCCCCCTCACTCCATCCCACCCCTAGTAGATTATAAGCTCCACGAAAGCAGAACTTTGTTTGTTCACTCCTGGAACATACAATGGTAGCTGGCACCATTATTTTATTGAATGAACTCATAGATAAGCTGGAATTGTCATGATGTTATACTCTTATAGAATGTCAATCATCAGTACCATTGAACTCATCAAATGAAATTGAAGAGTACAAGGTAGACATGGACAGGAAGAGAAGCATTTAGGATATGAGACAAGGAATAGATAGCATCTTAGTTATCTAGTGCTACTATAACAGAAATACCACAAGTAGATGGCTTTAACAAAGAGAAACTTATTCTCTCACAGTTTAAGAGGCTAGAAGTCCGAATTCAGGGTGGCAACTCCAAGATAAAGTTTTCTCTTTCTGTTGGCTCTGGAGGAAGGTCCTTGTCATCAATCTTCTATGGTTAAGGAGCTTCTCAGCACAGGGACCCTGGGTCCAAAGGACGCACTATTCTCTTGGTTCTTGTTTATTGGTGGTATGAGTTTTCCCTGTCTCTGCTCACTTCTCTCTTTTATATCTCAAGAGAGATTGGCTTGAGATACAACTTAATCTTGTAGATTGAGTCCTGTCTCATTAACATCATAACCAAAACCCATTGCCAAGTCAATTCTGACTCATAGAGACCCTAGAGGACAGAGTAGAACTGCCCCACAGGGTTTCCAGGGAGCACCTGGTGGATTCAAACTGCCAACCTTTTGGTTAGCAGCCATAGCACTTAACCACTATGCCACCAGGATTTCCCGTTAACATAGAGGTAGGATGTACAACACATGGAAAAACCATTATCAGATGACAAAAAGGTGCAAAACCACACAATACTGGGAATCATGGCCTAGCCAAGTTGATATATATTTTGGGGGGACACAACTCAGTCCATGACAGATACAGATGTGAATTTTAGATTTTTTTTTAATGGTAGAGAAACTTTGAGAGAAGAGATAAAGTGAAGCTCGGATTACCAGAATTAAGCTCTCTAGCTGATATAAGAGCTATGACAAACAGAAGAATAGCCGATGATGTGTTACCACTATCTTTTTCCCCTGTTTCTGTATTTCTCATATGCCTGCTCCCTCTCCCCATTAGCGTCTCCATCCCATCCATCTGAAATTGAATTCCCTGAATTAACTAGTTAATTTCCAGTAATCTTGCATCCCACAGTTCTTGATGTAAGGGGCCCTCATGGCTTCTACCAAGATGATCTACAGGATGTTTTAGCTCATTTCTTCCCTCCCAAATATCAGGACTATCAAAACACGTTAAATGTCATTAAGTATATGTGTATTACATTTAACTCTAGTAAAAGGAGAAAAAGTATCTGTATTGCATTTACCCTCTCCAGTTCTACTGCTTTGGTGTATGCAAAGCACCTCTGTATTACACAAAGCCCCTGTGCTTTCCTTCCATTTATTGTTTGTAAAAATGCTAAACACAAATACATACTATATTTACATTAATAATTTAGAGGCCTATGGTAGTAGAATCATTTTTGTCAGGGGACAGAGATTTTGATTAAGTAGTAGTAGGAGCTAAATGTTCAACTCTTAAAATTGTGTGGTTTGAAATAATAACTGAGTCCTTTATACAAATCGGCTATCTTAACGTATTAGCAATGATTTAGTTTTTGAGCCCATTTAAACAATATGGTACCCTTAAGACGTCTATTGCCATTTCACCTGCAACAGAGGTGGGAAGGAAGAAGGGAAAAGTTTACTTGCAGTCTGCCTTCTTTATCTACCTTTTGCTTGTTCTGGTAACATCTGTGAATACATTGTAGTTCACAAGAGTAATTTCAGCTTCTATCCCTGCCCCCTCCCTCCCCTGTTCCTGGTTGGATTCCAAGTAGGGCCCACACTGCTATATCATGGTTTTGTTATCAACTGTGTGTTCACCACTGCAGATAAAACCAGAGATGATTACCTAACTTTCCCTCGATCTTTAATTACCATAACATAATTTTTTAAAAAATGAGCTTTAAATTTATGAAGGCATAGGGAAATGAAATCAAAACTATAACTTTTTATTAAAACTCCAATTCAGTACCAAGATAAAATCTCAGAGTGGGAACAATTATATATCCTTTTGTCACAAGATATGCTCTGTAACTTGAGTTTTGTAGCTCACTGATAAGATGCCACCTTTTATTTACCCCTTCATGGAACTTGCATAATTGGAGACAAAAGTAGTTTGATATATATATTCCCATTGTTCTACCCATTCTTTTTCCCCCACCAACCCTTTTTTTTTTTTAATTCAGTTTTTTCTTAGGAGATTTCAAAGATTCTTTTCACATTTACCTATCCCTTATATTGTATTCTAGGGCAGAATATAATCGTAAACAGGAAAATTACAGTATCATTAGTTTACTCCTCATCCTAATAAATGCACATGTTCAATTAATTAAGGAAAAAAGCATTATATCGGCCGTGCCCCATCTTCTTGATTTAAAGTATAGAGTACAACCTAGTAAAAAGAAGAATTAACAGTAGTTGAAGGTTATGGGAACCGTGGGTGCATGTTAATGAGGTTAGACTGATAAGTTGACTTAACCACTTGGAAGATGGTAACCTCCCCGAAAATACTTAACGGCTGAAAATTTTCCCAGTAGTGTTTTATTCAGTTCTTTCATGTAACCTGGAATAACATGGCATAGTATAAATAGTCCTATAAGGAAGAGCAATATTAATTATGTGTACTGTTGAGTAACCAAAACCAAACGCATTGCCATCGAGTTGATTCTGACTCATAGCGACCCTATAAGACAGAGTAGAACTGCCACACGGGGTTTCCAAGGAGCACCCGGTGGATTCAAACTGCTGACCTTTTGGTTAGCAGCCATAGCTCTTAACCACTACGCCAACAGGTTTTCAACTATTGAGTATATCCCACCAGAACTTACAGTGGTTAAGAACTCGGCTGCTAACCAAAAAAGGTTGGCATCTCGAATCTATCAGCCACTCCTTGGAAACCCCGTAGGGCAGTTCTACTCTATCCTCTAGGGTCACTATGAGTCACAGTCAACTTGACAGCAAAGGGATTGGTTTGGTTTTTGGTATCCAGAATAAATTTGACGCAATGAACACTAATAACCAAAGACCAGATAAGTTGTTGGAAAACATCAAGGACATCATACGTGAAGAAAGCAAAATTCATTAAAAAGAAAGAAAAGACCAAAATAGATGTCAGAAGAAACTCTGAAACATGCTCTTAAATGTAGAGTAGCTTAAGCGAATGAAAGAAATGATCACATAAAAGAACTGAGCAGAAGATTTCAAAGGGCAGCTCAAGAAGACAAAGTATTATATTGAAATGCACAAAGACTTGGAGTTAGACAACAGAAGAACACACTTGGCATTTCTCAGGCTGGAAGACTGAAGAAAAAATTCAAGCCTCGAGTTGCAGTATTGATGGATTCTATGGACAAAATGGAGCCCTGATGGCACAGTGCTTAAGAGCTTGGCTGCTAACCAAAAGATTGGCAGTTCACATCTACCAGCCCATCTTTGGAAACCCTATGGGGCAGTTCTACTCTGTCCTATAGAGTCGCCATGAGTCAGAATCGACTCAGTGGCAATGGAGTTTTGCATTTTTTGTTGCTGTGTTGTATGGACAAAATGTTGACCAATGCAGGAAGCATCAAAAAAAAAAGATAGAAGAGTCACTGTTCCAAAAAGAATTGGTCGATGTTCAACCATTTCATGAGGTAGCATGTGATCAGGAACCAATGATACTGAAGGATAAAGTCCAAGCTGCACTGAAGGCATTGGCGAAAAACAAGGCTCCAGGAATTGACAGAATACCGTTGAGATGTCTCAACAAATGGATGCAATGCCAGAAGCACTCATTTGTCTATGCCAGGAAATTTGAAAGACAGCTACCTGGCCAGCCGACTGGGAGAGATCCATATTTGTGCCCATTCAGAAGAAGGGGGATCCAACAGAATGCAGAAATTATCAGACAGTATCATTAATGTCACATGGAAATAAAATTTTCCTGAAGATCATTCAAAAGCAGCTGCAGCAGTGAACTGCCAGAAATTCAAGTCAGATTCAGAAGAGGACATAGAATCAGAGACATCACTACTGATATCAGATGGATCTTGCCTGAAAGCAGAGAATGCCAGAAAGATGTTTACTTGTGTTTTATAGACTATGCAAAGGCATTCGACTATGTGGCTCATAACAAATTACAGATAACATTGCAAAGAATGGGAATTCCACATTACTTAATTGTGCTCACGAGGAACCTGTCCAAAAGGCAGTCATTTGATCGGAACAAGGGGATACTGCGTGAGTTAAAGCCAGGAAAGGTGTGTGTCAGGGTTATATTCTTTCACCATACTTATTCAATTTGTATGCTGAACAAATAATACAAGAGGCTGGGCTAAATGAAAAACTCGCATCAAGACTGGAGGAAGACTCATTAGGAACCTGCGTCATGCAGATGACACAGCCTTGCTTGTTGAAAGCAAAGAGGACTTGAAGCACTTACTGAGGGAGATCTAAGACTAGAGCCTTCAACATGGATTACACTTCTACGTAAAACAAAAATCTTTGCAACTGGACCGATAAGCAATATCATGATACATGGAGAAAATATTGAAGTTGTCAAGAATTTCGTTCACTTGGGTCAACAACCAACACCCATGGAAGCAGCAGTCAAGAAATTAAATGACATATTGCACTGGGCAAATCTGCAAAGGACCTCTTCAAGGTGTTAAAAACGCAGAGATGTCACTTTGAGGACTAAGGTGCGCCTGACCCAAACCATGGAATTTTCAGTCGCTTCATATGTATGGGAAAGCTGGACAATGAATAAGGAAGACTGAAGAAGAATTGATGCCTTTGAATTATGGTGTTGACAAAGAACACTGAACATACTGTGGACTGCCAGAAGAACGAACAAATCTATCTTGGAAGAAGTACAGTCGGAATGCGCCTTAAAAGCAAGGATGACCAAACTCATGTACCCTGCACATGCTATCAGGAGGATCCAGTCCCTGGGGAAGGACATCATGCTTGGTAAAGCAGAGGCTGAGGAAAAAAGATGAAGACGCTGAATGAGATGGATTGACAGTGGCTGCAACAGTGGGCTCAAACATAGCAGCGATTTTGGGGAGCGTGCAGTGTTTCATTCTTTTGTACATAAGGTCACAGTGAGTGAGAGCTGATTGGAGGGCACCTAACAACAGCATTGAGTAGCACCTTAGCGGGGAGGCCCTTTCTTGACAGTAGTTCGAATACCTGGGCTTGAAGAGATTCTTCGCTTGGAATTTTTATGTAGAGCGGCCATGTTAGGGAAAAACGAAACAGGTAGCTAATGCTGTTGAGCTTCCTGGATGAAAGGGTAAGTCTTCGGGGATGGCTTAACTGGGATCTGCATAGCTGGTACTCAAAGCATTTGAAAAGTTGGATTTCGTGTTTATACCTATCCCTTGCTTTTTAATTTTATATACTTTGTCCTGTTACTATTTTAGCAGTTTTTATGATTTAAATGTGTAACGAGGAACAACACGAGACATTCGGAACATCTGTTAGTTGTCGTTTTTCATAGACTGACTTCGTAAGTTGGGCTCATATGTCTGAGTTATCTAGTCGTTTCAAACTTAACATAAGATGTTTATAATGTTCCTGCGTACGTATTTCTTTCCTTTATTATAAAGCTTTGTTATTGTCCATTTATATAGCAATATTTATCATAATCATACTTGTGAACATATTTTAGTACGTAAATGTGTCTAATAATATATTTCTTAAAACATTCTAATTCTTTTTCCTCCCAGACAAACTTTCCAGAAATGATGAACAGATATAAACAACTATTGACCTATATTCGGAGCGCAGTCACAAGAAATTATTCTGAAAAATCCATTAATTCTATTCTTGATTATATCTCTACTTCTAAACAGGTTAGATTCATTTTTTTCTTCTTGGTACTTACAGATGTGTTTATTATTTCTACTGAGGGCCTTGTTCTTAGAAAAGTCCTGGGGTTCTATTTAAGCAGCTATGCTGGTTATTAGTGTGCTTTAATCTACTTTTTTAGGGCTAATTATGTAATGTTTAAAATTAATAACTCCAGTTAATTATCATCTTCAGATACTGAAATAATCTGCAAACAACATTTGCAGGCTTATATTAGACTTCCATACGGTTACTACCACAGTTCTTCTGTTAAACTCCATCACTGCTTTAGCTATCCATCCTGAGCTTTGAATCACATGTTACTTGTTTGTAAATTTGATTAGATTAAGATCCTTGAGGGCAGAGTCTACCCATCACCTAGCACTTGCCTTTACTCATTTGGTGCTCAATAAATGCTTCTAGAAAGGATGTATGGGGTGATGGGTGGTTGACAAAAGGAAAGACTGATAAAGAAGGAAACGAAAATTGGCAGAGGGAATGATAAGGCTTTCCTTCTTCTAGATTGTGGTTACTAAGGAAAGCAATGATGATTTCATTTCATATTTAAATTATTGCTGAGATAATTTTTAATTGAATCGTGTGTTCATATTTAAGCAACATAGCCCTAAATTTCAACTTTCTTACTCTATGATATTTGAGCACAAGTATTCTCTATATCATTTAGTATTTTGTAGAACATTTGGTACTTTTTCTACTCATAAATAAAAATGTTCATCTCACATACTTTTGTGGTTACGAGGCGGGGAGGGAGGGAGGGAGAGGGTTTTTTACTGATTAAATAGTAGATAAGAACTGCTTTAGGTGAAGGGAAGGACAACACTCAATACATGGAAGGTCAGCTCAATTGGACTGGACCAAAAGCAAAGAAGTTTCCGGGATAAAATGAATGCTTCAGAGGTCAGCGGAGCAAGGGCGGGGGTTTGGGGACCATGGTTTAAGGGGACTTCTAAGTCAATTGGGAAAATAATTCTATTATGAAAACATTCTGCATCCGACTTTGAAATGTGGCGTCTGGGGTCTTAAATGCTAACAAGCAGCCATCTAAGATGCATCAATTGGTCTCAACCCACCTGGATCAAAGGAGAATGAAGAACACCAAGATCACACGACAACTAAGAGCCCAAGAGACAGAAAGGGCCACATGAACCAGAGACCTACATCATCCTGAGACCAGAAGAACTAGTTGGTGCCCAGCTACAGTCGATGACTGCCCTGACAGGGAGCACAACAGAGAACCCCTGAGGGAGCAGGAGATCAGTGGGATGCAGACCCCAAATTCTCATAAAAAGACCATACTTAATGGTCTGACTGAGACTAGAGGAATCCCAGCGGTCATGGTCCCCAAACCTTCTGTTGGCCCAGGACAGGAACCATTCCTGAAGACAACTCATCAGACATGAAAGGGACTGGACAGTGGGTAGGAGAGAGATGCTGATGAAGAGTGAGCTAATTATATCAGGTGGACACTTGAGACTGTGTTGGCATCTCCTGTCTGGAGGGTGGATGGGAGGATAGAGAGAGTTGGAAGCTGGCAAAATTGTCACGAAAGGAGAGACTGGAAGGGCTGACTCATTAGGGGGAGAGCATGTGGGAGCACGGAGTAAGATGTATATAAACTTATATGTGACAGACTGACTTGATTTGCAAACGTTCACTTGAAGCTCAATAAAAGTTAATAAAAAAAAAAAATGTTGATCTCATAATCACCCTCTTTTATCCTCTTTCTTTTCTGCTAGATGTCATGTTAATTTATTGAGGCAGTTTATTATACTCTTTATATATAAAATATGTGTAATGGGAATAGAGAAAGATAAATTGCATGTTCTAAGAGCCCTGGTGGGGCAGTGGTTGAGAGCCCGGCTGCTAACCAAGAGGTCATCAATGCAAACCCACCAGCTGCTCTTTGAAAAACCCTATGGGGCAGTTCTCTTCTGTCCTGTAGGGTTGTTACGAGTCAAAATCAACTTGACAGCAATGGGTTTTATTTTTTTAACGGGTTATAACATAACACTTAAAGACACTAATTCTGTAGTTGAGTTATAAATCGTGGCAGATTTATTTATTTTTTGTATTGTGGGAAAATATTTTCTGAGTTGTATGAACAAGCGTCACAAAGCATACTTGGTATCCTGTTTGTAATGTTACGCCAGTGTTCCGTGAGGGAAGGGTGAGTGATTTTGAAACTCAAAGATCGCACACTTCTACGGGTTCTTTTGCGTAAGCTTTTGCCTTTTGAAAGTGAGAGTAGATATTGGGTGGGTGTCCCTGGACTTCTTCAGCACGCCCGCAGCAGCCATGAGTGAATACGCAGCCTTCCCTGAGGGTGTCGGACTCTCCTGCCCTCCTGGCTCTCTTGCCTGTTGATCTCCCTGTGTAGAGATCTACAGAATAAAATATTCAAGCAAAGTTAAAGCCCGAAGTAGAGTCTTAAAATGTAAAACAGTTGGAGATTTCCGTGAAAAATGTCACTCAGGTTGACAAACTGATAGTGGTTCTAAACCCATCAAAACTGTTGCTGTCGAGTGGATTCCAACCCCTAGTGACCCTGTCAGACAGTAGAACTGACCCGTGGGCTTCCAAGGCTGTAATCTTCATGGAAGCAGACTGCCACATCTTTCTCCCATGTGTTAGTGGTGAGATACAGCTAAAATTGTACTGCTCACCCACACCAAACTTCAACAATTTACCAGTAACTCAGAAGCCCTGTAGTCTAGTTTATTGGTTAATCACATTCGTAGAAGAATTTTGAGGAAAGGAGCTAATTCCTCTTTGTTTCTTTAGCACCTTGCCTAATGTTTGCCACATAGTCGATACCAAATAAAGGTTGAGTGAATAAGAAAACCCTATTAGTTACACAATACAACTACCTCTATTCATACATCATTTACCTCTGTTAATATAAAACAAGTTATTAAGTTGGGAAAGAGAAACTTATATAATTACAGTATTAGAACTTATGGCTCTATAATTTATATGGGAAAATGTTTTCTGGGTTTATTTTAAAAATTCAAATAGAAACAGACCACCAGTTCTCTTTTTATAAATTTGGCATGTTGTGCTTGAGTTTTGTTAATGTTGTGGACTGTGGAAGACATTCGGTAAGATGCGGATAGTGTATCTTATATGTATTGAAGTTCAAAGATGAACTTTTAGTTTGCTCAAATTAACTTTATTAACAGGTACAAATTTGCTGTTTACAATTATAGAATTCTGATTTTTTATGTCAGATGGATTTACTGCAGGAATTCTATGAAACAACACTGGAAGCCTTGAAAGATGCTAAGAATGATAGACTGTGGTTTAAGACAAACACAAAGGTAACAATTACAGTTATGCTTTTATTCTGTTGAAGAATGGGGTGGGGAGTCCTTAATAAACTAATTACTTTCCTAAAGATGCACACCTTCTCCTTTTGAAATGTTTTGATTTTAATAAGTTTGCTTTCTTACAGCTTGGAAAATTATATTTAGAACGAGAGGAATATGGAAAGCTTCAAAAAATTTTACGCCAACTACATCAGTCCTGCCAGGTAGCATTCAGTTATTTTTTTCTTAATATTTTGCTTTACATGATAAAGAAGCATAAGAAATCGTTGTATTTGAAGTATTGCTTAAGGGTATTTCTGTTCAAGCGTCATCCTAAAAATAATACCTGGAGAATAAGTTATAAAAAAATGCAGATCTATTTTTAGTGTTACATTTCTTCCTGTTTTAATGCTGATTTCAATCCTTACCCTTCGTGGAATGAGCAGGCATCAACCAACGAGCGGGCCGGCTGTTATTGCTTATTTCAGAACAAGCCTGTCATATTTACATATGTGTCCAATGGAAATCGGCAGAGATAGTTTAAACATGTATGGAAGGGTTATGTTATATCCTGATTTGTGATACATGAGTCCTCCGTGGCCGCGCTGTCCAGTAGAACTGTCCTACATCTGTGTATGCCTCTCAAGCCACTAAAATGCGCCTAGTGTGACTGAGGAACCGAGTTTTAAATTTTATTTTACTTACTTAATTTAAATTTGTATAACCACATGGATTGGACAGCACAGCTCTATAACTTTATAACTGTAAACAATAATTTTGTGTTTACTTTTTTATTTTAAATAAATTATTTGATGTTAGTATTGATATTTGGTATTGATAAATTATATTCATTGGGAATACTGTTAAATATTTTAAAGCTCTTGCAAGACCACATGCTATTATTTTAATAATAAATATGTGTCATTTCTATGAATGGGGAAAGAGTTGATCAGGAAATCCTTCTAAACGAAATACTACAGATATTTTCATTTAGTAGTTTAGCGTTATAAAGCATATCACTCATTTGTAAATTGTTTCTTAACTACCCATCCTTGAAAAAGTTTAGTCTGACTAACAAACAAGTTTGGGTTCAGTTCCATGTGAAACAAAAACAGTAGAGAAGCCGTTTTTTGAATGGAGGAGGGTCTTTCAGTGTGAACGTAAGATGCATGAAAAAGCCCTGGAGAAGTTCTGCTTGGTGTATTTAGGGACGTAAAATGCCGTCTGCTTATGAACAGCACTTGGTGTTGTGACGTCATTATTTTCAGCAGAGATGCATGATAACCTGGATGTAAAACTGCCTCCCATATCGTATGTTTTACTCTGGTTGTAACTCTTTAGTTAATAAATAAAACAAGTCTTAAGTTGGAACACTCTGTAAATAATAAATTTTGACTTGGTGTATGTCAGCGTTTAATATTTATGGATATCTCATTGTTGACCGTCTGCTGATTTCCATGGCCTGTGTTTTGTGGCCACTGGCCATCTTTCAAAGCTGAGGTTTAATGTCACCACTTCTGTGATTCCTTTGACATTCCCCAAGAGTTAGTTCTTCTGTTCTAGATGCTTGCTTCATGCTTCACCTAGAGTAATTATCATTTTGTACTCTAATTTGTCTGTTGACAGATTGGTCTTCTTACTAGATTGTGAACTTTTTGAGTCCAGGAACCTTGGCTGACTTAAATTTTAATTTCTCCAAAGTAGACCCAGTACCCACAACATGGATGACACTCAGGAAATGATTTTTAAAATATTAAATAAGTGTATCTGAAATGTTTTAAAGGTCTGGAGAAGATCATAAATAATGCCATAGATAAAGACATAAATGTTACTGCATTTTATACGTACAAAATAACCACTGTCCACTTTTTCCTTCTCCAATAACTAGGACGTAGAAAGGATATGTGGCTTTCTTTTTGACCGTTAAAGTGGTGTTCATAATACTCCTGGTTCCAATTAAAATTGGTAGTGCATTTTCAGTCAGAAATAGTAGTATAAATGTAAGGCTCATAGGCTAACCCAAATAAAAATTATTTGTTATATTTTCTTTTATATCGTGGGTTAATAAATTTTGTTCAGCCACGTACAATCATTTTTCAATGGAAAAAAATGTTTTTAATTTTCATTCAACTGACTTTAAATGAACTGTTTGTAACAAAACAGTTTGTAAGTTACTGTCTGCGTATACACTTGTTTGTTAAGTAAGGTTGTCTCTAAACTCTACCTTGACTAAAGTTAAGTATTTGCTTTCCTAGACTGACGATGGAGAAGATGACTTGAAAAAAGGTACACAGTTATTAGAAATATACGCTTTGGAAATTCAAATGTATACAGCACAGAAAAATAACAAAAAACTGAAAGCACTCTATGAACAGTCGCTTCACATCAAGTCTGCCATCCCTCATCCACTGATCATGGGAGTCATCAGAGGCAAGTTTGGTTGGAGAGGGTGGGCAATGAAATGGAAAGACTTCAAGGTATCATTGCATATGACTGAAGTACCCTTGAAAATAAATAAAGTTTTAAAATCAATGCCTTTTCCTTATAAAATTTACATCAGTGAACATAGTAGTAATAGAGATTTCACTTGATCAGAATTTCTGTTCTTCAGTTGCAGTGGCATGTGGAAAAGCAACTTTTTGCTTCACCTGAGGAAAAAGATTGGCTTGTTTAGTAGTTTCTTCATTAACATTTAATAAAGAGCTTGATTTTTTCTTTAATAAAATTAAAGTTTGTGCCCTGTGGCCTACATATCCTAGGCATTAATGGACTAGTATTGGCCATTTTAAATTGGACAATAATATGGTCTACTGTGCCAGAAATGACAAATTGAAGTGGAGCGGTATCACATTAGTCGTCAAAAAGAACATTTCAAGATCTGTCCTGAAGTACAGTGCTGTCGATAATAAAATAATATCCATACACCTGCTAGAAAGACTAGTTAATAAGATTATTACTCAAATTTACACACCAACCACTAAGGCCAAACATGAGGAAACTAAAGATTTTACCAACTTCTGCAGTCTGAAATGGATAAATGTGCACTTAAGATACGTTGATAATTACTGGCGATTGAAATGCCAGAGTTGGAAATGAAGAAGGATTGGATAGTTGGAGAATACAGCCTTGGTGATAGAAATGATGCCAGAGATTGCACTGATGACTGGAGACCAGATGAGTTATGGAATGACAATCAAGGACATCGTACGTGAAGAAAGCAAGAGGTCGTTAAAAAGACAGTAGAGAAAGAAAAGATCAAAAAGATCCAAAAAACAGATGTCAGAAGAGGCTCTGAAACTTGCTCCTGAGTATTCAGTAGCTAAAGTGAATGGCAGAAATGATGAAGTAAATGAGCTGAACAGATTTCAAAAGGTAGCTTGAGAAGACAAAGTAAAGTATTATAACGAAATCTGCAAAGAAAAAGGAAGAACACGTTCGGCATTTCTCAAGCTGAAAGAACTGAAGAAAAAATTCAAGCTTTGGGTTACAATGTTGAAGGATTCTATGGACAAAATATTGAACAACACGGGAAGCATCAAGATGGAAGTAATACACAGAGTCATTGTACCAGAAAGAATTGGTGGACTTTCAGCTATTTCAGGAGGCAGCATATGATCAGGAACCAATGGTGTGGAAGGAAGAAGTCCCAGCTGCGCTGAAGGTATTGGTGGTGAAAAACAAGGCTCCAGGAATTGACAGAATACCAACGGAGGTGTTTCAGCAAACGGATGCAATGCTGGAAGCACTCACTCGTCTATGCCAGGAACTTTGGAAGGCAGCTACCTGGACAGCTGACTGAAAGAGGTCCATATTCGTGCCCATTCAGAAAAAAGGTGATCCAACAGAATGTAGAAATGATCCAACAATATCATTAATATCACACGCAAGTAACATTTTGCTGAAGATCGTTCAAAAGCAATCACAGCTGTACATTGACAGGGAGCTGCCAGAAATTCAGGCCAAATTGAGAAGAGGACGTGGAATGGGGGACGTCATTGCTGATGTCAGACTGATCTTAGCTGAAAGCAGAGAATAGCAGAAAGATGTTTATCTGTGTTTTATTGACTATGCAAAGACATTGAACTATGTAGATCATTACAAATTACAGATAACGTTGCAAAGAATGGGAATTCCGGAATACTTAATTGTACTCATGCAGAACCTGTACACAGACTAAGAGACAGTCATTCAAACAGAACAAGGGGACACTGCGTGGCTTAAAATCACGAAAGGTGTGCATCAGGGTTGTATCCTTTCACTACACTTTCAATCAGTATGCTGAGCAAATAATACAAAAAGCTGGCCTATATGAAGAAGAATGCAGCATCAGGATTGGAGAGAGACTTGTTAACAACCTTCATTATGCAGATGACACAGCCTTGCTTGCTGAAAGTGAAGAGGACTTGAAGCACTTACTGATGAAGATCAAAGACCACAGTCTTCAGTATGGATTACACCTCAACATAAAGAAAACAAAAATCCTCACAACTGGACCAGTAAGCAACATCGTGATAAATGGAGAAAATAATTGAAGTTGTCAAGGATTTCGTTTTACTTGGATCCATAATCAACACCCATGGAAGGAAGCAGCAGTCAAGAAATTAAAGGATGTACTGTATTGGGCAAATCTGCTGCAAAACACCTCTTAAAAATATTAAAAAGCAAAGATGTTACTTTGAAGACTAAAGTACATCTGGCCTAAGCCATGGTATTTTTAATCACCTTATATGGATGAGAAAGCTGGACAATGAATAAGGAAGACTGCGGAAGAATTTATGCATTTGAATTATGGTGATGTTGAAGAATATCGAATATACCATGGACTGCCAGAAGAACAAACAAGTCTGTCTTGGAAAAAGTACTGCCAGAATGCTCCTGAGAAGTGAGAATGACGAGACTTAATCTCACGTACTTTGAGCGTGTTATCAGGAGGGACCAGTCCCTAGAGAAGGACATCATGCTTGGGAAAGTAGAGGGTCAGCAGAAGAGAGGAAGACCCTCAGCAAGAGAGAGGAAAGCGCTCAACAAGGCAGGGTGACACAGTGACTGCAACAATGGGCTCAAACGTAGCAGCCATTACGAGGATGGCACGGGACCTGGCAGTGTTGCGTTCTGTTGTACGTAGGGTGGCTGTGAGTAGGAACCAACTTGACAGCACCTCACAACAACAGCCCTCCAGCCAGTACTATTCAGGTTATAGAATTGAAAAACTGAAAGCCACTGAAATAAGTTTCATTTAATCTTTATAAAGTGGTCAATCTCGTTACAGTTACAAAACTGAAAATAGTCTCTTTTCTCATGTTTTACTCTTTACAGAATGTGGGGGTAAAATGCACTTGCGAGAAGGTGAATTTGAAAAGGCACACACTGATTTTTTTGAAGCCTTCAAGAATTATGACGAATCAGGGAGTCCCAGAAGAACTACTTGCTTAAAGTATTTGGTCTTGGCAAATATGCTAATGAAATCGGGAATAAATCCGTTTGACTCACAGGAGGTACGTGTGCACTTTAACTGTCAATTTCTCTTAGCTATCTTTGATAGAAATAAATTTTATTCTTTCTTTGTACATATACATAGTTAATACTTTTTTTAACTGTGTTTAGGCCAAGCCGTACAAAAATGATCCAGAAATCCTGGCAATGACGAATTTAGTAAGGTAAGATTTTATATTTCAGTTCAGGTAAATTTTCTTAAAGCAATTCATAAAGAGAAAGAGAATTTTTCAAAACTCAGTTAATACTCGGCATTTGTCCTTTTGTATGTTCGTTTGAAACATTCTAAAGTTTGTGCAGTTTTTGTCTTCTGAAGTCATTTATTTTGCTGATTCTGTTAGTCACAAAATTTGATAACGTGTCTGGTGCTTTTGTGTTGTTTTTATCCACGTGTGTATGGATGGTTTAAAGCATTATTTCACAATATCTACTGTCTCTACCTGTCTTCATCCAAAATAAAAGCATGAATTGCTCCACGTAAGCTAAGAATTTCTGTAAAACAAGGTTATTGCATAAATACATTTCTTTATTTACTTGTATATTTTCTCAGTGACGATGAAAATGTTAATTAAAAAAATACTTAGCCCAGATAATTTTCGGGGTAGGAGAATAGAGGTCATACAGATGAGAAACTCCTAGATTCATCAAAGGCTTTAATGCAAGATGTGAACAGTGATGGTTAGCAATGAAGAGCCCACTGTCATAAATTCTTCATTTGCTTTTTTAATTGGTTATGACTTTTGTAAGTTACTAGGTTTTTTTTGTTTCTTTTTTTTAAGAAGACCTTAATTTTAGCTATAAAAATAGCCGTTTAGGAGAATTGGGCATGGTTGTGGGATTAAAAACTCTAATTTGCTGTAGTAAGAAATTAATTTCTTATGTATTGTTGGCCTCTTTAGTTTATTTTAATATATATTAGTTAAATTGATTTTAGTTATGAAAGGAGATCTTTCTATCTTCATTAAAAACCAAAACCAAACCCAGTGCAATCGAGTCGATTTCGACTCATAGCGACCCTATAGGACAGAGTAGAACTGCCCCGTAGAGTTCCCAAGGAGCGCCTCACAGATTTGAACTGCCGACCTCTTTGTTAGCAGCCGTAGCACTTAACCACTATGCCACCACGGTTTCCTCTGTCTTCATCACACACAGTTTATTCCATTTGCATTTGATCACACTAAAAGATTATTTTGTTCGAGATTAACTTTATAATGCTTTTTTAAAAAATGTTTATAAAGCTAAATTGCTGAGCCGTAGTTTAACGTTTTAAAACTTTTAAAGAAATGTTGAGGAAAAATTTCACCCTAGGCATTAATATTTTATGTAGATTGAATTGGTCATATACATTAAAATGGACTAAAGGACTGATTGCTGGAACTTTAAAAATAATAGCTTTTTTATTTATGTATGTAGTATGCCTTACAATTTATTCCAGTGAATCCTCTACATTGAAACTCAGAAACTTATTTTAATGCTAAGTTTTAGCTCAAACAAGTGGGCTCGTTAGGGTTCCACAATTTTGTATATAAAAAAAAAAAAAAAGCCACTCAAGTAGTGAAAGGATGTCTCTTAGTGCACAAATGTTTTCACTACTTGACTGTATCCTCCTGTAGTAAACTATGTAGGAGCCCTGGTGGTACAGTGATTAAAGCTTTTGGCTGCCAACCGAAAGGACAGTGGTTTGAACCCGCCAGCTGCTCCATGGGAGAAATATGTGGCAGTCTGCTCCCACAAAGATTTACACTTGGAAGCCCAACGGGGCAGTTCTCCTCTGTCCTGTAGGGTCACTTTGAGTTGGAATCGGCTCGATGGCGGTGGGTTTTTTTGTTTATAGTAAATTACAGTAATGTATTTGGGATAGGTGAGAAAGTAATGCTCCTAATTTTATCTTCCTAGTCAGTTGCCAGCAGACTAGAGGAAAGTAATTCCTGTTGAAGCACTTGAATCACCTGCCCCTAACACGAAGTTACATTGCGACCCAGCAGATGGAGGCACAGCAGAGGGCTGCAGAGTGGCTGATGATATGTCTTACATAGAAAGCAGACAGTGGTGCCGTATCCAGAAGGTTGGCTTCTTCCTTCTCAGCACCTTTAGCAGTCCCCGTAGTGCGTTACAGAATTTATTTCAAAAGTAGGTATTAGACATTTCAGAGAATTGAAGACATAAATCAGCCTTTGGCCTTCTGCAGCAGGGGACTCCATCACTCTCTACTGTGTGTATGCCTCATTTGGCACTAATTTTCTGCCACTGAGGTTTTGCACTGTATAGCTCAGTGGAATTTCAGGGCTAGAGAAACTTGAGAATCAAATATTCTTTTTGGAAGGTTTTGGGAGTTGCTGGTAGCTTTCTAGAAGATAAAAATTAGGAAGCTGCGTTTTTTGAACACCTGTCAGAGAGAATAGAGTTTCTTACTAGAAAGATAAGGCCAAACTCATCTATACAGTAGTATGCGTCAACCTGGTATATTTCATTAAGAACAATTAGGGATTGAAATGCACAGTTTAATTTGAAAACATCAAGCATTAAATAGTTATTGAACTGTTGTCAACTTTTAATACAACTAAGATTTTGTGATGGTTTTGATTTAAAAAAAATAATAAATATGGTATACAACCCCATAAGATTTATTTAATCTTTCGTTTAAACAACCAAAAGCATTAAAAAGGAAATGTCTTGTGTTTGCAGAAGAATGTGTATGTGTTTAACTCTGATTTCCGTGACTTCTTTCCTCATATAAATTTGAGGGACAATAATATAATTCAGATATTTACATATAAAAACTGAGAAACAGGCTGTTTGGATTATCTGATTTGACTTCTTCACATTTGACAAAATTCATATTTCTCATTTTCTTTTAGTGCCTATCAGAATAATGACATCACTGAATTTGAAAAGATTCTGAAAACAAATCACAGCAACATCATGGATGATCCTTTCATAAGAGAACACATCGAAGGCATGTTCTTTCTGTGAACGAGTTCTGTTCCTTTTCTTTGCCATAGTCCAGCAGTGCTGCTTAATGGAGCTGTTTGGAATTAATCTGTTTTTCTTTTGTTTATTGCAAAGTATAGAAGTGTTTCTAAATAGTATCATGGAATAGTATACTCTTTAAAATTATGAAACTGTTTTAGAGAAATCATTAGCCAGTTTCACATTATCAATACAATCAAGTTCATATAAGATGTCCATTATATTTAAGGTGGTTGTCCGTTTTACCATTTTATTCCAGTGTAGATGTTGTTGCATGTTTATTTTTGGTACTTAAACGCAAAGTTAATTTTTAGAGCTTATTTTTGACAAGTAACGAAAGTTTTTAAAATATACTGCTCTGAGTTGCAGAGATGGATTTGCTGTGTCAGGTAAGCTCACATTGGGAAGATTTCATGCCAGAGTGAATGAGATTTTTAACAGAGTTCTGTTAGATTACCAGAGAGAGAAATCCTCCCTTTATTCTGGGGCTGCCCCTACAGCTCCAGTGCTCCCACCTATTGAGCTATTTGAGGATTTTTAAGTGACTGTTTGGAACAGCTCATTCAAATACTGAAATTCCAGATACATCAAGAAAATCCAAGGAAAATTTCAGAAATATGTTCTGTTCTGCATCTTCCTTTCTCTTCCATTCAGCGGGCATTTTAAGGTTCTTATATGATACTGAGGAAACCCTGGTGGCGTAGTAGTTAAGAGCTAGGCTGCTAACCATAAAGGTCGGCAGTTCGAATCCACCAGGTGCTCCTTGGAAACCATATGGGGCAGTTCTACCCTCATAGGTTGCTGTGAGTCGGAATCGACTCAACGGCACTGGGTTTTTTATATGATACTGCATTTTGTGGGTATAGAAAAAGTAGAGAAGCCTTGTCTATGAGTTCCAGCTAGTTTAAAAAAAAAAAATTCTACATGATGAAACTGGGGGAATTGTAAAAAGCATTGTATAAAATGTAATAGTCTAAGATTTGAGAGGGCATAGAATGCGAAACTTGGGTATTGTAAACCAGAACTCCTTGAAAGAGGATAGCTGTTAAGGAAATGATGGTGTACTGTTCCTGAGAAGGCGAGAGGATGCATTAGGTAGTGTTGCAGCACGAGCAAAGGCAGAGGTGGGAACGAGAAAAAGTTACGGAAGAGGCAGCCTCTAATCGTGCTGTACATCTGTTGGACCCAAATATTTTTACATCTAAACACCTTTGTCCTTGCCAATCAGAAGGATGTATTTTGAGATGATAAATGATAAGTAGATAACGATTGTGATGTAGAAATGCATAATGGTTTATAAAGATACCATACAAACTGTTAAAATGCAAATGTATTGTTTTCCTTTTTATCTTTTCTTCCAGAGCTTTTGCGAAACATTAGAACACAAGTGCTCATAAAATTAATTAAGCCTTACACAAGAATACATATTCCTTTTATTTCTAAGGTACCTATTTTCATGAGTTTTAATGATGTTTATAATTTATAGTTACAAGTACAATAAGTATATCCCATTTAAGAGTAACTCTAACTTGGTAACATTTTATATTACATTTTTTAAAATTAAGCATAACTTAGACTTGAATTTTAATGTGAATTTTTCTGTGTGCTTTTTGGGCATAAATTAACGGAGAAGCATTTTAACATTGCGAGATAGAGAAATTGAGTCACTAAATTTCTTTCTTTTTTTTTAAGATTCCTAAAGCCTAAGAGAAAATTGTAGAAGAGATAGTAGTGGCTGAAACATATATAATTGATAAGGCTCCACCTGAAACTCAATAAAATTGTGAGGAAGGATAAATATACTTCAGAAGTTACAAAGTTAAATCTTTTTTGAAGTAATAATGAAATTTGTTTAAAATCTCTTCGCTAAGTTTTCTTTAAGTGATGAAAGTGAATTTAAAATCCAAATAATTACATAAAATCATAAAGTCTTTAAAAATGTTAATGAGCAGAACTGTGATGGATCTTTTGTCTTAGGAGTTAAACATAGATGTGGCTGATGTGGAGAGCTTGCTGGTGCAGTGCATATTGGATAAGTAAGTATTTGGAATAATGATGATGAAGGTAGCACTTGAGTTCTTGATTTTTTTCATGAAAAGCACCATCTGGCTATGATTTTCTTCTAAGAGATGTGTATGTATGTGTGTGGTGATTTTTGACAAATGAATGGACATATGAAACGCATCTCTGAAAAAGCTTAAAAAGATTTTCAAAAGGGTTTCTCATTCAGCTAGAGAATTATTTCATGAGTAATATGTCTTTATATTTTTAAATATAAGATGTGTGATACATAACAGTTTTGAAATTGTATCTTACTTAAAAGTGATATATTATTCCTAAAAACTTCACAAACAACATCTGCTCTTGATAGCTGGGTAAGTCTCTGCCTATCGGTTCTTTCCGTGAAACCGATGAAAGGCAGATAAAGTCTGGTTTCTGCCTGGAGTTTAAATAACGTTATAACTAGTGCTGAACTCATTCATTTACAGTAGTAGACAGCAGTTTTTTCTTTTGCATTTATCGACATTTTGTGAGCTGTAATGAGTATTTTATGAAGCATTAGTTTAGAAGATATGCTGAGTGGGAATAAATTACAGACATGTCTTCTTTTACTTCCAGCACTATTCATGGCCGAATTGATCAAGTCAACCAGCTCCTTGAACTGGATCATCAGAAGAGAGGTGGTGCGCGATACAGTGCGCTAGATAAATGGACCAACCAACTAAATTCTCTCAACCAGGCTGTAGTCAGTAAACTGGCTTAACAAAGGACAAGCTTTTACAGACCCACTTAAGGCAACAGTGCAGAGATGTAATCCTTAAAAAACTGGGAATGGCAAAACTACTGTCGGTTGATGTGTCCTGAAAATTATTGGAGTTATGGCAGAAGTGCTTTTTTGATCAACTGGTTTGTGTTTTGCTGCTGCATTTATCCCAAGAAAAACAGCTTTAATCTCCAGATGAAAACCAAAATGCCATGGGATTTATGCTGTATTGACATCTTGCCCTAAACGTACAACATCATAGTAATTTGTCATGGGCAACATGACCAGAGAGAAGATTTTTGTCATGATTTTAAATACACTGACATGCTACTGTTGGTTAAATTTAAACATGTTTTACCTGCAGAAATTCTCTCACAAATAACCTGCAATAACTTGAAATGCATACCCTTTTGAACACTTCCATTTCTCATGTATAAATTGTGTGCTGCATTTTGCAAAATGTCAGTTCTCCAAAAATGTGTCCATCTATTTCTGTACCTGCAGTGTAGTAAAGGTTTAGATGAAACCCCAGAGTCACAGTGGCATACTGTCACTTAGGTTTCAAGCAGCAAAATAAACAGTGCAGCTCAGAAATTGTAGTTTGGTTCTTGATGTGTTTTTATTACATTGGGATTTTCGTTCTGTTTTTTAGTACCTTAGAGATTTCAGGTTATTTTATCTTCTGTTAATGATTTAAAAAAAAAAAAAAAAAAAAACTGAGGGCAGATAAGTTGGTTATTTGCTTTCAAGTTTTTAAAAGTAGTCTTTATTGATAAAGTAAGAACTAGTTTCTGACAAAACACTTGTATAGTACTGACTTTGACAGCGATGCTTTAAAGGAATAAATTCTTTTTTTTAAGAATGATATTCCTTTTTAAATGAATAATTTCTAGCTATCAGAATAATTTCTAGCTACAGTGATGTAAACAAATATTTCAGAACATAGACAGCTGAGTGAATGTCATTCTGCATAGTGATCATGCTGGAAAGGTATTTCCCAAGTCCAGTGATCCGCCATTGCCCAGAACCTCTCAGGTTTTGCTTTATAAAATTGTCTTCAGAGCTAATTTAAACCACACATACTATTAACTTCAGGATTGTACGTCAGGTAAAGAAAACTTTTTTTTTAAAGTTTCACCAAGTTTGCAAGCTTGATTGTCCTTAGTCACCATTATTTGGCACCAAATGACCTTTGGCAGTTTCCAAAAATTAAATCTGTTTTTGAGGCAATAGTAGAAAGCATGCAACTAGCTTTGAAGGCAATTCTGAAAGAGTTTGAAGGGTATTTTGAGCAGCGGCAGCATAGTTAAAAGAATGAACTGTGGCCTTCCAAGGTGACTACCTTAAAGAAGACTCAGCTCATTTGAATGTATTGAGTTTGGGATGTATTTGTTCATTTAAAAAAAAAAAAAAAGGTCACATTATTTTGTAGTGTCAAAATGAAAAGAACTAAGATTAAAAGAGAATTTTTTTTTTGTTTTTCTATTGCTTCTTATTATGTAAAAAGAGAGTGGCGTTTAAGGAGGAAGACTTGTAATTGAAGAGTGACAAGCAAGAATTTTTGATCATTAAATCAGATTTTATAAGCAGTGGAAGGAGCATGGACTTAAAATAAGGCATGCTTATTTGGTTTCGTCAAAATTTTATGAAAATATGTGATATATATTTATACTAAAACTATATAATCCTTAGATTTAGGAAAGCGATCAGTTAATGTCTTTAGCAGATTAAAGCAGTATTAAATACAGGTACGTATTGAAAATTGTAGGAAAATGAAAGACAAAATTAATGTCTATGGTAGGGAATAAAAAGTAAGATATAAAATCATGTGTATTTTCTTGTTGGACATAAATCATTTGTGAAAAGTGTGCTGAAATTTTTTTACAGGAATGATATTTAGGATTTATTTTTCAGTATAATTTGGAGTTTCTTTGTTACCCAAATAAAAATGACAAGTATCTGTGCCTGTATTTAAGTATGTATACACTTGATGACCATGCAAAGTTCAAAGAGCCCTGCTTAACTTGGAGTTGATGAAATTGGATTTCAAAGGATTTAAATGGTATGATTTAACTCTTACCTTCCAACTGTTCCGCTGCCCAGTTCTCCTGTGATACCTTTGCTGTGTGCCATAGTACATCTTCCAGTTTCTAGAGCTAAATATATAATGCTATCTAAAGCTCTACCGTAATTTTTTTATTTACTGGTAATTGTGTATATATCAGCGAAGGGTTTGTTTAATATAGTGTTCCCCAAAGGCAAGTGTGTTCATTTTTTTTAAAGTCATTGACCACATTTGTTCTTAAAACACAGGCTTGTGATACATCTTAACAGTCTGACTAAAGCAATATTTTTTTCCCTTTAAGCTTTTTTTTCGAGCTTTTGTGCATCAAATCTTGTAGGTTGGAAATCCGACTTAGAGATTACTTATCAAAACATAGATAAATTTATGAGAAGTAAAAAATTGGCAAATTCCTAACATTTATCCAATGATTAAAATCTTTTTTTGGTAGAACTGTATAGTTTATAATATAGTCATCTCATTTTTCTTTTTACTCTACAGCAAACTTTGCTGCCACAAATAGATGCTGTCTACTACAGAGCTTCATTTCCTTTACTCATTCTTCCACTTACATTAATTTAAAGTTGGTCATGAAATACTCTTTTTTTCCCCACATCTTAATGTAATGTAACCAGTTTTTTTGAGATGAAATGTGTGTGTAGATGTATACACGCACACACAAAGTATCGCTGTCATTACATGTGTCCCTGCTAATTAACAATGAACGAGGTCGATGGCCTGTCTTTCCGAGACTGCTGAGGACGGGGTCTCGCACTGTCACTGCAGTGTCAGCAACCCCTGTTCTAGCTGGGCCAGCCTGTGGCTGCTGGAGGGTTGTTGTTACCTTCTAATAAGACATAGCTTTCTCCCAGACTACAAAACAGCTATTCTTGATATTTAAAATATCTACGACAGTAGAAATTTTCTCTTTTAATTTTCTATTGTAATCAGTAATCATTATGATTTTTCAGTATACACGGGTAAGTACGCTTTGAGGTTGAGGTGACGAAGTCTAATCAGCACATGAAGCAAACTAGGTTGGTGTAGAACATTAATTAGATCGGTTAAGACAAAAAGATGTTTGCCTAGGTGAATTCGTCTTACCTGTTTTGATAGGCTCAGATATACCCTCATATAGGTAGGCATTTCATTCTTTATATAAAGTTTATGGCTATAAAAATAGTATTTCAAAAGAGATAAGTATCATTTTGAACAGATATAAAAAATAAAGAAGAAATTGACTTTATTGTGTTTTAGGTGAAAATTCACAGCTCACGTTAATTTCTCATTCAAAAATTTATACACGTTATTTTGTGACATTGATTGCAGTCCCCACAACGCGACAGACGGCACGCTTCGCCTTTCCACCCTGTGTTCCCTGTGTCCATCCAGTTCCCGTCCCTTCCTACTTTCTCGTCTTGCTTTTGGGCAGGAGTTGCCCATTTGATCTTGTGTGTTTTATTGAACTAAAAAGGACATTCCTCATGTGTATTACTGTTTGTTTGATAAGCCTGTCTAATCTTTGGCTGAAAGGTGGACTTCGGAAGTGGTTCCAGTTCTGAGTTAGCAGAGTGTCCAGGGGCCATAGTCTCGGGGATTCGGGGATTCCTCCCATCTGTCAGACCAGTAAGTCTGGTCTTTTTTTTTTTTTTTTTTTTTTAATTTTAATTCTGTGCTACATTTTTTTCCCATTCTGTCTGTGACTCTTCTGTTGTGACCCCTATCAGAGTGGTAGGTGGTGGTAGCTGGACACCATCTAGTTCTTGTAAGCTCAGGCTGGTAGAGACTCTGGTTCATGTGATCCTTTGGGCTTTCGGCTAATATTTTCCTGTGTCTGGTTTTCTTCTTTCTCTTTTGGTCCGAGTAGGATGGGACCAATAGATGTATCTTAGATGGTTGCCCTTGAGCTTTTAAGACCCCAGACGCTACTTACTCACCAAAGTGGGATGTGGAACATTTTTTTATGAACTACGTTATGCCATTTGACCTAGATGTCCCCCAAGCCTATGACTCCCAGCCCCATCAGTTCAGTCCCTCCAGTTGTTTGGATGCTTCTAGGAAACTTCTATGCCTTTGCTTTTGGCCACTTGTGCTGACTTCCCCTATATTATGTGTTGTCTTCCCTTTCACCAAAGTTGGCAGTTGTCTACTATGTAGTTAGCGATTTCCCCTTCCTCTCTCCCCACCCTCGTAACCATCAAAGAATTTTTTTTCCTCTGGGTAAACCTTTTCTCGAGTTCCTATAATAGTGGTCTCATAGACTGTCCTTTTGTAACTGACTTATGTCACTCAGCATAATGCCTTCCTCATTCATCCGTGTTGTGGTATCTTTCGTGGATTTATCATTGTTCTTTATTGTTATGTAGTAGTCCATTGCGTGTCTGGACCATAATTTGTTTTCCCATTCATCTGTTGATGGGCATGTAGGTTGTTTCCATCTTTTTACTGTTGTGAATAGTGCTGCAGTGAACGTGGGTGTTCATATCTCAATTCAGGTCATGACTGTCGTTTCTCTAGGGTATATTCCTAGGAGTGGAATTGCTGGATCCTAAGGTATTTCTGGAAACCCTGGTGGCATAGTGGTTAAGTGCTATGGCTGCCAACCAAAAAGAGCTTAGCAGTTCAAATCCACCAGGTACTCCTTGGAAACTATGGGGGCAGTTCTACTCTGTCCTGTAGGGTTGCTAGGAGTTGGGTGACGGCAGCAGGTTTGGTTTTTAAGGTATTTCTATTTCTAGCTTTTTAAGGAAGCACTATATCGTTTTCAAAGTGATTGTACCATTTTACATTCCCACCAGCAGTGCATAAGAGTTCCGGTCTCCCTGTGATGTCTCTAACATTTGTTATTTTGTGGTTTTTTGGATTAGTGCCAGTATCGTCAGGGTCGAGATGGTATTTCATTGTAGTTTTCATGTGCATTTCTCAAACAGCTAATGATTGAGAGCGTTTCCTCATGTGTCCGTTAGCTGCCTGAATGTTTTCTTTGAAGTATCTGTTCATATTCTTTGCCTATTTTTTAATTGGGTTATTTCTTTTTTTCTTTATTGGGGTGTGGAAATAATTTGTGGATTTTAGAGGTTAGACCCTTGTCAGATAATGTCATAGCCAAAAAACTTTTCCCAGTCTGTAGGCTCTCTTTTACCCTTTCGATAAACTCTTTTGATGTGTGTAACTGTTTAGTTTTTAGGAGCTCCTAGTTTTCCAGTTCTCCACAGTGGCTGGCCACAATGGGCTCAAGCATGACAACAGTTTTAAGGATGGCACAGGACCAGGCAGTGTTTTGTTCTGTGGTACGTAGCGTCGCCATGAGTCAGAGCCGACTCAACGGCACCTAACAACAGTTTTCTAGTTTCTCTTCTGGTGTTTGTGCATTGTTGCTTATGGTTTGTATACTATTTATGCCATGTGTTAGGGCCCATAATGTTGTCAGTATTTTTTTTCCATGATCTTTTTTGATTTAGGTTTTATATTTAGATCTTTGACCCATGTTGAGGTAGTTTTTGTGTATGGTGTAAGTGTGGATCTTGTTTGATTTTAATTACAGGTGGACATCCAGTTATGCCATCACCGTTTGTTAAAGAAACTGTCTTTTCCCCATTTAACAGATTTTGGCCCTTTGTGAAATATCAGCTGCTCATGGATGGATTTACATCAGGTTCTCAATTCTGTACCATTGGTCTATGTGTCTGTTGTTATACCATGCCAGGCTGTTTCTACTATTGTGACTGTGTAATAGATTCTGAAAGCACTAGTGTGAGGCCTCCCATTTTGTTGTTCTTCTTCAGTAACGCTTTACTTATCCCGGGCCTCTTCCCTTTCCATGTAAAGTTGGTGATTTGTTTCTCCATTTTGTTAAAGAATGTTGTTAGAATCTGGATTGGGATTGCATTGTGTCTGTAGATTGCTTTTGGGTAGAATTGACATTTTCACAATCTTGAGTCTTCTGTCCATGAGCAAGGTATGTTATTCCACTCACGTAGGTCTCTTTTGGTTTCTTGCAGTAGTGGTTTGTAGTTTTCTTTGTATGGGTGTTTTACATCCCTGGTTATATTTATTCCTAAGTACTTTATCATTTGTTTTACTTTATCATCTTGGGGACTTTTGTTAATGGTATTGATTTGGTGGTTTCCATTTCAAAGTTCTCTTTGTTGAGGAATCCAACTGATTTTTGTATGTTTATCTTGTATCCTGATGCTTTGCTGAACTCTTCTATTAGTTCCAGTAGTTTTCTTTTGGATTATTTGGGGTTTTCTTTTGGATTATTTGGGGTTTTCTTTGTGTAAAATCATATCATCTGCAAATAAGGATAGTTAAAAAAAAAAAATTTTTTTTTTTTTTCCAGTTTAGATGCCCTTTATTTCTTTTTCTTACCTTATGGCTCTAGCTAGAACTTCCAGCAGGATGTTCGATAAGAGTGGTAATAAAGGGCATCCTTTTCGGGTTCCCTTTCTCAAAGGGAATTTTTCCAGTCTCTCTCCATTTAGAATAATGTTGGCTGTTGGTTTTGTATTCTGTGTATTATGTCGAGGAATTTTCCTTCTCTTCCTGTTTCGCAGAGAGTTTTTATCATGAGTGGGTGTTGGACTTTGTCAGATGCCTTTTGTGCGGCAATTGATATGATCATATGTTCTTTTGATTTATTTATGTGGTGAATTACGTTGATTGATTTTCTAGTGTTGAACCATCCCTACTTACCTGGTATGAATCCCACTTGGTCACGATCTATTGTTTTTTGAATTCCATTGGCTAGAAGTTTGTTAATTTTCGCATCTATGCTCGTGAGGGGTATTGTTCTGTAGTTTCCTTTTTTTGTGGTATCTTTGCCTGGCTTTTTTTTTTTTTTTTTTTTTTTTTTTGCCTGGCTTTAGTATAGTATTTTGCTGGCTTCATAGAAAGCATTCAGGAGTATCCCTTCTTTTCTATGTCCTGAAATAGTTTGAGTAATATTGATGTGAGCTCCTCTCTGAAAGTTTAGTAGAATTTTCCAGTGACTGGGCCAAGGCTTTTTCTCATTGGGAGTTTTTTTAATTACCTCTGCAGTCTCTTTTATTATGGTCTGTTTAGTTTTTCTACCTCAATTTGAGTTAGTTTAGGTGTACATAGTGTGTTTCTAGAAATTTGTCCATTTCCTCTATGTTTTTAAATTTGTTGGAGTATAATTTTTCATAGTATTCTATTGTGATCCTTTTTATTTAAGTTGGGCCTGTTGTAATGTCTCCCATTTTATTTCTTATTTGGGTTATTTGCTTCCTTTCCTTTTTTTCTATTGTCAGTTTGGCCAGTGGTTTGTCAATTTTGTTCATCTTTTCTAAGATCCAACTTTTGATTTTGTTGATTTGTTTTTCTCTTCTCTATTTCACTTATTTCTGCTCTTTATTGTTTTCTTCTGTCAGAGGGCTTCTTTTGCTGCTCTCTGTTCGAGTTGTAGGATTAATGTTTTGATTTTCTCACTTCTTTTTTTGATGTGTGTGTTTATTACTATAAATTGACCTTTAAGCACAGCTTTTGCTGGGTCCCAGAAGTTTTGGTAAGATGTGTTTTCGTTCTCATTTGATACTATAAATTTTTTTTATTCCGTCATTGATTTCTTGTATTAACTCCGTAGTTCTTAAGCAAGGAGTTGTTCAGTTTCCATGTATTTGATTTTTTTCCGTGCCGTTTCGTTATTCTACTTGTTGACCTGATCAGAGAAGAAGCTTTGTATCGTTTCAGTGTTTTGGATTTTGCTGAGGCTTGCTTTGTGGCCCTAGATGTGATTTATTCTGGAGAATGTTCCATGTGCATTGGAAAAGAATGTATACTTTACTGCTGTTGGAGTGTTCCGTATGTGTTTATGAGGCCAAGTTGTTTAATTGTGGCATTTAGATCTTCTGTATCTTTATTGAGTTTCTTTCTAGATGTTCTGTCCTTCACCAAAAGTCGTACATTGAAGTCTCATACTATTATTGTGGAAGTGTCTATTTCTCTCTTTTCAGTGCTATTAGAGTTTTATGTATTTGGGAGCCCTGTCATTGGGTGCATATATGTTTATCACAGTTATGTCCTCGTGTGTATTGACCCTTTAATCATTATATAGTGTCCTTTCTTATCCTTTATGGTGGATTTTGTTTTAAATTCTGTTTTATTGGAGATTATTGCCAGTCCTGCTCTTTTTTTGGTTATTGTTTGCTTGATATATTTTTTCCATCATTTGAGTTTTAGTTTACTTATGTCTTGGTTTCGAAGGTGTGTCTCTTGTAGACAGCATATAGATGGACTGTTTTTGTTTTGTTTTGTTTTTTAATTCATTCTGTCACTCCCTGTATATTAGGCCATTTACATTCAGCGTAATTCTTGATAGGTATGAGTTTACTGCTGTCATTTTGTTGTTTTTTGTTGCTTTGGTGGTTTCTTCTGCTTAGTTTTCTGTGTTGAGTTCTTTTTGTTTATGCGTTTTCTTTTCATCTCTTTTGCTGTTGATTTTGTGTCTCTGAGTCTTTGTTTTTCTCCTTTAATTTTGATGAGTATGTGTTAGCTTCCTTTGTGTTTACCTTGAAATTTATCTTTGTTTTTCTAAGTTTAAACCAGGCTTTTATTTCTTGATGTTGCCTTGACTTCCTCTCCAGATGAAATTTCTATGACTACACCATTTCCTCTTTTTATTGTTTTGCCATTGTGGTCGTTTACATATTGATGTCTCTGGTTCCCTATTTTTAGTCTTTTAGCTTTGTTTTATTTTGAGAATTCCCTATCTGGACTGGCATCTGGTTGATCTATCCTGTGTCCTAGTCTTGGATTGTTGTCTGATGTTGTTGATTCTCTAACTGGAGGACTCCCTTTAATATTTCTTGTAATTTTGGTCTGGTTTTTACAAATTCCTTAATTTCTGTTTATCTGGAAATGGCCTCATTTCACCATCACATTTGAGAGACAGTTTTGCTGGATGTGTAATTCTTGACTGGCAGTTTTTTTCTTTCAAGGCTTTATATATGTCATCCCATTGCCTTCTTGCCTGCATGGTTTCTGCTGAGCAATCAGAGTTAGTCTCGTTGGTTCTCCCTTGTAGGTTACTTTGTGTTTATTCCTAGTCATTCTCAGGATTCTTTGTCTTTGGTTTTGACAAGTTTGATTATGATATGTCTCCATGACTTTCTTTTGGGTTCAATCCTGTATGGGGTTCATTGAGCTTCTTGGATAGATATCTTCTAATCTTTCATCATATTAGGTAAGTTTTCTGCCAGCAAATCTTCAACAATTCTTGCTGTATTTTCCATTATCTTCCCCCCTTTTGGTACTCTGATCACTCATAGGGTTTTCCTGTTGGTACTATCCCACATAATTCTTAGGCTTTCTTCATTTTTCTTCATTCTTTTTTTCCTGATATTTCCTCAAATTTGTGTCAAGGGATATATCTTCAGTCTCCCTAATTCTGACTTCATTGTCTCAATTCTGTTCCTATGGCCTTCTATTGACTTCTCTAATTCTGAAATTTTATTGTTAATCTTTTGGATTTTTAGTTGCTGTTTTTGTATGGTTTGTAGTAGTCTAATTATTCTGCCATTCTGTATTGTTTTCATGAATTCTGTTACTTTGCGTGTCCCTTGGTTTGGTCTGTGTTTTGCCTAATCTCCTTTTTGATCTCTTGGAGAGCTCTGTATCGGTCAGTACCATTTGCCTTATCGTCCTCTAGAAGGTTTTCTGGTTCTTTATTTTGGTCGCTTGCTAAAGCCATCTCTCCTGCTTTTTTATGTGATTTGATATTGAATGTTGTCTCTGAGGCATCAAAAAGTTATATTTATTTATTGTGTTTGTTTATTGTGTCCCAAATTTTTGTTTTGTTTTGATATGGTGAAGTAAGCTGAGTGTGTGTGCTACTCTGATTGTTAATTTGGCCTCATTGAAGCTCTCACCTCCTGTCTCCAGGTGGTCAGAGGAGCTACTAAGTGTGTGAGCCAAGAGTCTGCTCACCATTGTTGTGGGGCTACTGAAGATGTAGGCAGCGTTTTTGGTGAGGTGATGAATCTGTCCTGCTGGTCACCTGGCCATGGGTGGAGGGCTGTTCTCCCTGGTCATTGGGTTGGGTGATTGTGTGCTCCGCTTCTTACCAGTTGGTCGGGGCATAGGTGCCTGGGTCATTGGTCACTGAGTGTGTGGTACAGAGACTCCCACCTACAGTCCTGGGTGGGCAGGTCTGTGTGAGGGTGTTCAGAGCAGGCACAGGTCTCTGGCTACAGTCGGGGGCAATGTGGGGGACAAGGCATCAGACTGTCAGCTGCCCCCGGGTGCTGGGACGGAGGACATGCCCTTGTCTTCTAGAGTATGTAGGGGAGGGGCTAGCGCATCCAGTCCTTGGTGCCAGCTGCCATTGGCTGGAGGGGTTGGGGGGCTCAGCTGGTTTGCAGGCCTCTGTAGTGGGCATCTAGATAGAGTGGGTCGTATCGCTGGTCCTCAGGCCCCTGGTGTGGGTGGGTGAGGCCTCTTCTCATGGGACAGGGTGGTGTCCAATGCCACAAATATGCAGCTCCTGCTTGGGGGCCCTGCCCATTTTGTCCTAATGAGGACATGTCATGCCAGGTCAGTCAGCAAGGCACTGGTGCAGGTGATCAGCAGGGGTGAAGGGTGCTGCAGATCCATGGACCCCCTACACCAGTGGCTGGGCGAAGGAGCGGGTGAGTTCCTGGTTTAGGTACTGAATGTCACCACAGGATTGGTGTTGGAGCAGGGAGGGGATGGATGAGGTAAAGGGAGTGCTTCTTGGCCCTGGAGTGCTGGGGGGGACGAGTATGGGAGTACGGTGTGAATGGTGGGTTTGGAGCTTGCACTTCACGTTCTCAGGTCTGGTGTTGCTCCTGTTCTGGAGGTTTGTGCAGAGTTGCTGCTTAGCTTCACCAGATGGGGTGAACTTCGGTTTGGGATGTTGCTTACCTCAATATGGCTATACTGTTCAGGTTCAGTTAGCAGGACGCCCACAGTCCCTAAATTCCCCGTTTCCACTCTTTCTGTCTTTCCTTGCACTTATTGCTCAGTCTGATTCTTCAGCTTTGCGTTTGATGCTTAGGGTTCCTACATTGTCATATATATCTGATTCCTTTATTTTGGGGGTCTTTGTTGTAAGTTTTTTTTTGTTGTTGTTGTAAGAGGGACAACAGGAAGGCATCTGACTATTCTGCCATCTTGGCCGCATCCCCAGGAATTGACTTTTAACTGCTTTATTTTAAGGTGTAAAGAACACTTATCTAGGTACTTAACATAAGAGACTGGGCAACAGGTCTCAGAAGTTGAAACTCAAGGTCTTTCGTCTTCATTTGTGTAAGCGAAATTTAAAAAAAAAAAATTTTCCTCCTCTCTTTTTTTTGGAGGTTTTACCTGTTTTTGTTGTATGTGTGTGCTTTAGGTTTTTTTTTGTTTTATTTTCAGTTAGTAAACTGTATTTATTTTGGTACAATTTTACGTAGAAATTCAAAGTCCCTTAATGTAAGCATAAGGAGCCCTGGTGGTGCAATGGTAAAGCACTTGGCTGCTAACTGGAAGCTTGGTGGTTAGAACTCACCAGCTCCTCTGTAAGAAAAAGACTTGGCAATTTACATCCATAAAGATTACAGCCTAGGAAACACAATGGAACCGTTCCCCTCTTCTGCAGGGTAGTCATGAGTTGGAGTCCACTTGACAGGGCCCAACAACAATGTAAGCCTATTAGGGGTTCTACAATTTAACTCAAGATTATTAAATTCTGGTCAGTATCTCCTAGATACAGTGGATTATCATTGATGGCTTGGAGTAACCAGTGGTTGGTTCAGAAATGTTATTTACTTTTCTTTGAATCACTAAGTGAGATTTGAAAGGTTATAATTTTTAGAATTTTGGAGAAAGCACTAAGTTAAACTTTCAATGCCATTTGGCAGATTTATGTTTTATGACACTAAGCACCAATTAAAACTAGACTGAACTATCAATCAGTGACTTCAAATATTTCTCAAAAAAATAAAATTTAGTATCATTTGCTTACTTTTGGATTTGGAAAGATTTAACTTAGATAATATCCCAGAAGAGACCAATCTGTGATTCTCTGAATTTTTGCTTTTTTAGTGTCCTGTATCCAAAAACCTGCTGGAATAATTAAAAACCCATCTAGGCCGTCAAAGATCGGTGCCAACTTTACCTTAAAGCCCTGTCATAACCAAGAAAAAAAGTTATTAAATACATTATTTTACTATTTAGGCATCGTCCTGACAAAATTTTAAACCTTGATCAGGATAGCCATATGACTGGCTAGCCAGTGCTGTTTTTTCTGGGGTGTATGTATAAATGTGGGCATATGTGTAGATGCTGTTAAGAGAATTGCCAGTATTGAGTAGATTCTACCTTATGACTGAGTTTCATATGGAAGACAATGTCCAAATTTACATAATATTCCAGAGGAATAGAAGTTGATTTTTCTTTTAATTCTGAAATTAAGTCATTTTTAATTCAGTTACTAAAAGTTGTTGGGCATTATTCAAACAGTAGTGATGGTATTACATTGATAGCATTACCCCAGCAAGGAACTGCATAAACGATATACATCTAATATCTTGAGTTGTTTTTATTTGTTGTATGCACTTTGTTGTATAGTCCCAGCTCCTTAATTTTTTGACTAATGAATGAAAATTTGTCATTTTCATTCTAGAAATCTAGTTTTAAATTTTGTATTATGACGGACCCTTCACTAGTGTCCTTCAACTGAAGAAAGCTTATATATCTCAGAACTTGTTAAAAGTGAATTGTATTCTGAACAAATGTAAACTGTTAAATTAATGTACTATAGTGGGTACTAACGGGGCATCCAGGATTGGAGGAAGACTCATTGACAACCTTCGTTATGCAGGTGATGCAATTTAATTGAAAGTAAAGAGGACTTGAAGCACTTACTGATGAAGATCAAAGACCACAGCCTTCAGTGTGGATTACACTTCAACATAAAGAAAACAAAAATCCTCACAACCAGACCAATAAGCAACATCATGATAAACGGAGAAGATATTGAAGGTGTCAAGGATTTCATTTTACTTGGATCAACAATCAACACCCATGGAAGCAGAAATCAAGAAATCAAAAGAAGCATTGCTTTGGGCAAATCTGCTGCAAAAGATGTCTTTAGAGTGTTGAAAAGCCAAGATGTCACCTTGAAGGCCAAGGTGCTCCTGACCCAAGTCATGGTATTTTCAGTTGCCTCCTATGCATGTGAAAGATGAACAGTGAATAAAGAAGACTGGAAGACCAAAGAAGAATTGATGCCTTTGAATTGTGGTGTTGGAGAAGAATATTGACTATACCATGGACTGCCAAAAAAAAAAAACAAATCTGCCTTGGAAAAAGTACAACCAAAATGCTCCTTAGAAGCAAGGATGGTGAGACTATGTCTCACATACTTTGGGCATGTTGTCAGGAAGGATGAGTCCCTGGAGAAGGACATCATGCTTGGTAAAGTAGAGGGCCATCAAAAAAGAGGAAGACCCTCAAAAGATGGATTGACCAGTGGTTGCAACAGTGGGCTCAAGCATAACAATTGTGAGGATGACGCAGGACTGGGCAGTGTTTCATTCTGTTGTACACAGGTCACTGTAAGTCTGAACCAACTTGACAGCACCTAACAACACAGTGGGTAGGGTAGGGTTGATTGTTAGAACTTGGGGTCCTCTTTCTCATTTTGTTGCCTTTATCACCAAGAGGCAGAAAAGAAATCCAGAATTTCTAGAATAAGTAAAAGAACATGCCCTCTCTCTAACTCCTGTTTATTGAACAGATATATATTGAGTGACTATACTAGGGACTGTCCTAAGGTTAAAGGATACCATATGAAAATCAAAGACTGCAGTCATCAGTATGGATTACACCTCAACATAAAACAGAAATCCTCACAACTGGACCAGTAAGCAAGATCATGATGAATGGAGAAAAGATGGAAGTTGTCAAGCATTTCATTTTACTTGGATTCACAATCAACACCTATGGAATTAGCAATTAAGAAATAAGTGACGTATGGCATTGGGAAATTCTGCTGCAAAAATGTTAAAAAGCAAAGATGTCACTTTGAGGACTGAGGTGTGCCAGACCCAAGCCATGGTATTTTCAGTTGCCTCGTATGCATGCAAGAGCTGGACAATGAAATAAGGAAGACCGAAGAAGAACTGATGGCTTTGAATTATGGTGTTGGCGAAGAATACTGAATATAGCATGGACTGCCAGAGGAATGAATAAATCTGTCTTGAAAGAAGCACAGCCAGAATACTCCTTAGAAGGGAGAATGGCAAGACTTCCTCTCACATACTTTGGACATGTTTCAAGAAGAACCAGTCCCTGAAGAAGGACATCATGACCCTCAGCGAGATGGACTGACACAGTGGCTGCAACAACGGTGTCAAACATAGCTAAGATTATTAGGATGGCGCAGGACCAGGCAGTGTTTCATTCTGTTGTACATAGGGTCACTATGAGTCAGAACTGACTTGATGTCACGTAACAACATGAAACAAATTATCCATAGAAGTGTGCTCAAAGAGCTTGTTTTAATGGGGAGAGGCAGATTTAGATAATTTCAGGTAGAAAAAAGTTCTGTCAATAAGAAAATCATGAAATAAAGCTGGGGGGAGGCATCTCCAAGAAGGTAAATGTTGATTTCACACTTGAATAAGGAGTGGACCATGTAGAAAATCTAGAGGAAATACATGACAGGCAGAGGGGTAACTACACTTCAGTTGCAACCAAAACCAAGAATCAAACCCATTGCCATCCAGTCGATTCTGACTCATAGCAACCCTATAGGCCAGAGTAGAACTGCCCCATAGAGTTTCCAGGGAGCACGTGGTGGATTTGAACTGCTGACCTTTTTGGTTAGCCGCCGTAGGATTTAACCACTACGCCACCAGGGTTTCCTGAGTTGCAACAGGTATATCAAATTTGAGCAAGGTAGACTGTGATGCTAAACAAGGTTGAAAGGCAGGGACAGATTATGGGAAGTTTTAAAAGTTTTATAGTAATGAATTATATTGTAAATGCACGGGAAGCCACAAGGAATTGAAATCTGATATACCCTTTTCAAAAGTGATTCTGGCCATTGTGTGGAGAAATGGTTGTGGCAAGAATGGAAGCAGGGAGACTAGTGGAAGTCTGTTGCAAAAGTCTGGGTGAAAAATGATGGAGGCTTTTGAATTAGGGTTTGGAATCTACTTGATAGCACTTAACAACAACAAGAATAGGGAGCAGATGTTTAGCAGAAGAAGAGGAGCCAGCAAGAGAAAGAGTGGCCTAGAAGCTTAGGAATAGAGAGTGGTATCACAGGAGCTAGGCATTTCAAAAGGAAAGAGTGATTAACTGAATACTGCTGAGAAGTTAAATGAGGTGAATACAGAGACGAGCCATTGGATTTAGGAAGATAGAAGTGTTTGGTGATATTAGCATTTTGCAGTGGAGTTGTGAGGATGGAAACATCTGTTCCCATGAAGAAAGGAAATGAGACAATGGAGAAAGCTACTGTAGACAACCGTTGTGTAAAGAAAAGGAAGCAAGAGAAATGGAACAGTATCTGTAAAGAGACATAGGGTCAAGAGATTACTTTTAATATGGACGATAATAATAGAGCATGTTTGTGTGCTGGTGAGAATGATCCAGTTAAAGGGAGCAATTGGTGCAGGAAAGAGAACGTCATTGCAGGATCAAAGTCTTGCAAAAAGAGACAGAGTCACTCACTCAGACAGTGCAGATTTGTTGGGCAATGAGAATACTAAGCTCTGTTCCAGTTCTTGACTATGAGGAATTCTATTTAACCACATAGTGTCCTCAATTTCTCATTGAAAGGATAAAAAAATCTATCCCTTTTTTTTACCTATCTTGAACATTAAAGAGAGGTAACCTAGAAATTTTGAAGTAGAGCACACTTAACTCCAGACATTAATAACAAACAGCCTTCTACAAAGTGTCACTACACAATATTTTAAAAACAGTTTTTTCCTTTCCTATATATACTGTTATTGTTAGGAGCTGTTGAGTTGGTTCTGACTCATAGCAACCCTGTCTGTGTACAGCAGAAAGAAACACTACCTTGTCCTGCCCCACCCTCACAATCATCACTGTTTGAGCCCATTGTTGCAGCCACTGTGTCAGTCCATCTCATTGAGGGTCGTCCTCTTTTTCATTGACCCTCTGCTTTACCAAGAATGTCCTTCTCCAAGGACTGGTTCCTCCTGATAACGTGTCCAAAGTACGTGAGACAAAGTCTCGCTGTCTTCAATTCTAAGGAGCATTCCGGCTATACTTCTTCCAAGACAGATTAGTTCATTATTCTGGCAGTCCATAGTATATTCAATATTTTTTGCCAACACTATAATTCAAAGGCATCAATTCTTTGGTTTTCCTTATTGTCCAGCTTTCACATGCATGTGAGGCAATTGAAAATACCATGGCTTGGGTCAGGTGCACCTTAGTCCTCAAAGTGACATCTTTCCTTTTTAACACTTTAAAGAGGCCTTTTGCAGCAGACTTTCCCAAAGCAATGCGTTGTTTAATTTCTTGACTGCTACTTCTGTGGGTGTTGATTATGGATCCAAGTAAAATGAAATCCTTGACAACTTCAATCTTTTATCTGTTTATTATGATATTGCTTATTGGACCAGTTGTGAGGATTTTCTTTATATTGAGGTGCAATCCATACTGAAGGCTGTAGTCTTGATATTCATCAGTAAGTGCTTCATGTCCTCTTTGGCTTTCAGCAAGCAGGGTTGTGCCATCTGCATATTGCGGTTTGTTAATGAGTCTTTCTCCAATCCTAATGTCACTTTCTTAATACAGTCCAGCTTCTCGTGTTATTTGCTCAGCATGCAGATTGAATAAATATAGTGAAAGGATACAACCCTGACACACGCCTTTCCTGATTTTAAATCACGCAGTATCCCTTTGTTCCAATCAAATGACTACCTCTTGGTCTATGTACATGTTCCCCGTGAGCAAAGTTAAATGTTCTGGAATTCCCAGTCTTCGAAATGTTATCCATAATTTGTTATAACCCACACAGTCGAATGCTTTTGCATAGTCAATAAAACGCAGGTAAACATCCTTCTGGTATTCTCTGTTTTCAGCCAGGATCCATCAGCAATGATATCGCTGGTTCCACATCCTCTTCTAAATCCAGCTTGAATTTCTGGCACTTTCCTGTCGATATACTGCTGCAGCCGCTTTTGAATTATCTTCAGCAAAATTTTACTTGCATGTGATATTAATGATATTGTTTGATAATTTCCTCATTCTGTTGGATCCCCTTTCTTCTGAACGGGCACAGTCGTTTCTTCCTAATTTGTTGTCCTGGATGAGTGGACACTTCCAGTGTTGGATCCATTTGTGGAAATATCTCAAATGGTATTTCATCCATTCCTGGAGACTTGTTTTCTGCCAACGCCTTCAGTGCAGTTTGGCCATCTTCCTTGAGCACCATCGGTACTTGATCATATGCTACCTCCTGAGATGGCTGAACATTGACCAGTGCTTTTTGGTACAGTGACTTTGTATTCCTTCCATCTTCTCTTGACTGCTTCCTGTGTCATTCAATATTTTGGCCATAGAATCCATCAGTATTGCAATTTGAGACTTGAATTTTTTCTTCAGTTATTTCAGCTAGAGAAATGCTGAGCATGTTTTCCCTTTTGGTTTTCTAACTCAGCTACCACTTGTCTGTCAATTTATCATATTGTGGTGGCTTGCGTGTTGCAGTGATGCTGGAAGCTATGCCACTGATATTTCAAATACCAGCACGATCACCCATGGTGGACAGGTTTCAGTGGAGCTTCCAGACTAAGACAGTCCAGGAAGATGGACCTGGTGATCTACTTCTAAAACAACTGGCCTGTGAAAACCTTATAAATAGCAGCAGAACACTGCCTGATACAGTGCCAAAAGATGAGCCCCTCAGGTTGAAAGGCACTCAGAATACAACTGGGGAAGAGCTGCCTACTCAAAGTAGAGTCAACCTTAATGACATGGTGGAGTAAAGCTTTCAGGACCTTCGTTTAGTGATGTGGCATAACACGAGAAGAAACAGCTGCAAACATCCTTAGTAATCAACGTGGAGCGTAGGCAGTGTGAATCAAGGAAAATTGGAAGTTGTCAAAAATTAAATGGAACACTTGAAGATCAATAACCTAGGCATTAGTGAGCTGAAATGGACTGGCACTGGCCATTTTGAATCGAAGAATCCTATGGTCTTCTGTGTTGGGAATGACAGATTGAAGAGGAGATGTCTCATTGGTTGTCAAAAAGAACATTTCAAGATCTATCCTGAAATACAGTACCATCAGTGAGTGGATAATATCCATACGCCTACAAGGAAGACCAGTTAATATGACTACTGTTCAAGTTTACACAGCAACCGCTAATGCCAAAGATGAGGAAATTGAAGGTTTTTACCAACTTCTGCAGTCTGAAGTTGATCGAACATGCAATCAAGATGCATTGATAATTACTGGTGATTGGAATGTGAAAGTTGGAAGCAGAGAAGAAGGATCAGTAGTTGGAAAATATGGCCTTGGTGATAAAAGCGACAAAGGAGAGCACATGATAAAATTTTGTAAGACCAGTGATTTATTCATTGGAGATATCTTTTTTCAACAACATAAACAGCAACTATATATGTGGAGCTTGCTGGATGCAATACACAGGAATCAGATAGACTACATTTGTGGGAAAAGACAATGCAAAAGCTCAACATCGTCGGTCAGAATAAGGCCAGGGGCCAACTGTGGAATAGACCATCAGCTGCTCATATGCAAGTTCAAGTTGAAACTGAAGAAAATTAAAACAAGTTCATGAGAGCCAACATATGTCCTCGTGTATATCCCATCTGAATTTAGAGATCGTCTCAAGAATAGATTTGATGCATTGAACACTAATGACTAAAGACCAGATCGGTAGTATGATGATGTCATACATGAAGAAACCAAAAGGTCATTAAAAAGTCAGGATAGAAAGAAAAGGCTAAAGTAGACAGAAGAGACTCTAAAACTTGGCTCTTGAACGTAGAATAGCTAAAACAAATGGAAGAAATGATGTAAAAGTTGAACAGAAGATTTCAAAGGGCAGCTCGAGAAGATAAGTGTTATAATGAAATCTGCAAAAACCTGGAATTTCCAACGCTATAAGCATTTAATTTTTTTAATTTTCTTTGAATGTCTAGTAACTAAAGTTACTTGAAATGCATAGCTTTACCTAACATTTTTATAGTCCCATTTTCAAGCTTTACTATTTTCTAATAAGCTTACTCAAAAGTATATGAGCACTGGCTTATCTATCTGCCACAACTTAAGATGTAGACTTTTAGTTGACATTCATTTTCTTTTTAACCCACAGATTATTCAACAGTACTCTTTGGTTTTTTAGGTTCCAAACATACGTATTTTCAGCTACCCTTTGATCGCTTATTTTTCTCATTTTTAATGATACTGTTTAAAGAATAGAGTCTGGATGATATGGATCCTTTGGAATGCACTGCGATTTACTGCGTAGCTTGTTATACACAATTATTGTGATTTTTCCATTTATGCTTTAAAAGAAACACTCTTCATTTCTCTTCCTTCTGAGTGCATCCAAGGAGTGCCTTCATGTAGTAGTTTTCTGTGTCCTTCATATGCCCCAATAGCTTGATCCATCTTTGCATCTAAATGATGATTTAGCGAAAAATCGAAACCGAAGTTTTTTTCCCCCGCAAAACTTTAAAAACATTGCTATTGTTGCCTTTCTGCATGCAGCATTGCTGTAGGGAAATTTGAATTGGCCTAACTTCTTTGCAAATTATCTCCTTTTTTACCTTCTGGTATCTTGTAAATTTGTCTTTGTCTTTAACGTTATTTTTATCTCACTTTAATATTTTTAGGTGAGAGTTTTGTGTTTCTTACCCTTTGTCATTCTCTTCTCCCCATCCATTCTGTAGCTCCCTCTTTTTTTAATTATCCCTAATAAGAGTGACCAAAATTGTTTACTATTGAAGAAAATGTATATAGAACTAAATCCAGACATGCTTTAACCTTCCATCAGAGAACTCAAGGCGAGAAGAAATTGTGTAATTTTAAGTATGAAGCCACAGTACTTCATACAGGGTTTGAATACTATTCATTGCAGGTAATGGTCTAACATTCTCAACAAATTGACTAAACTCTCTGGCGTACCCTACAAAGAGGAGGCCCCAGCTGCTTAAACCCCTCACTGCGTCTTCCATAGTGTGCTGTGCAGACCCCGGTGAAAGAACTTCTGCATTCTTCTGCATGTTACTTTCCCTTTCCTGGTAGGTGACTCTCCGGCCATCCCCTCCACCCTCCTCTTAAGCAGGATCTCTAGCTCTCCTTGTCTCCTGACTGTTGGTGGCACAGGCATAGCATCTGCCATCCCTACCTCCATTGTAGCTTGTCTGCTTAATGTGGCAAAAAAATAAGCTGAGCAAATAACTCAGCCTGGAGTAAATCTGGGGCCCTCCTGACAACATAATCAAAACCAGAAACTAAGCCAAACAGTCCAGTCACCTTAGCATGAGTCTCCTGTCTTATGTTTTTACCCAGATACTTGTTGATAATGTATATTTTGTACTGCTGCCGGGGATAGAATTCAGATAGCTTATGCTTTCCTTTGTCTTTGAACCAATCGTTTAAGGCTTTTGTTTTGTTTTGTTTTGTTTTTGTAGTGGTGCTCTCAGATCAGGCATAGGGGAAAAGACTGTAGGCTCAGATGAGACAGGTTCACAGTGATAGAAAAGAGATCTTTAGTATTTTCTTTTGAAACTCCTTTGCAGAAAGCCCTGTTCTCTTTCAGCCAGACCACGCTGATAAGAAAGGGGTCAGCAGACACTGCCCTGGGAAGAGACAGCAGGGAGTTCATGTTGGACAGATGGCCTAAAGCTGAACAGAGTAAAGCTTCCTGCCCCATAAACTCTTCCCATGCTATCCATATATAAGCCCACTCACTAAAGACCCTGTTTTGGTATACATATTGTCACTGTCCCTACAGCAGTTAACATCACGTGGGTAGAGGAACTACAGGTTTCTGGATCATTTCATTTTGTAGGGCAAAATATTTACTGAAGACATTTGTAATAATGGCTCTATCTACTTGCCTATCTTAGAAGGATTCTGCCCCCCCAAAAGTGGCACTTTCTCCTGCCTTCACCAGGAGTCCCCTACTTTTCTTCAGGGTTTTTCCTTAAACTTTATAATGTTTATTCTGACCTTAATTTGGATTTTGTTACCATACAGCTTGGGAGCTTTTAGGAGGGTTCTTAATGAGTTCATTCTCTAGGTTACATATTGCTGTACCCCCCACAGCAAGAGCCTTCTAAATTTTCATTCAGTTAAATGTCCTTTTTTGTATAAGAATACAGGAAGATTTCATTACAAGCAAGTTGTGTGGCTTTTCTACCATAATATCCAGGATTTGGGGTGAAGGTGCAGGATAAAAGTACTTAGAAATGCTCTTTTCGTAGATACAAGGACAGATTTGTTACCTGGATGATAGATACAGCTCCAGCCCTTTATGGTCATTATTCTGACTCAATGAAGGAAGAGTGTTGAGCAGAATTGGAGGAGCCAGCAAGATACATCCAGGTGGAAAACTAAGTGATCCCTAAGTTATCAATGAAAAGTGTGGCTCAAAACCATTAGAGTGTCTTCTGGATTGAACTCTGTTGGGCTGCTTCTTTTTTTTTTTTTTCTTCCTTTGCCTCATTTTAATGATAACACTGTGGCACTAAGGCCCATGTCACAGAGTAATCCTAGGAGTGCTTGGAGGTAATTCTTGTTGGAAACTCCTTGCTCTCAACATGAATTAGGCTGTAGGTAACTTCTAGAATATTATAGTAGGTATGCACACACAGTTACATAGACTTTACACATACTTTTATTTATCTTTAAGTTTGTCTTTTGAAAGACAAATAGTTTCAGATGACAATTTTTTATCTCTTCTCCCTAAATTATACCTAGAGCATCGAGACCTAAACTGGCAATGTGAAGTGTTTTTCTGTGTGCATTTTTATATGGCTTAGAAACTTATTGTGCAAATAATATACGTTCATTCTTTAAAAATTAAATCCGAGAGTAATAGGGGTATATAGTGAAAAATAAAAGAAGCTCGACCTTAGATATATTGACTATTAAATAGTTTGTCCTTCCAGAAATTATCTGTGCATATAAAGGCATATAATTTTTGAGTAAATTACGTCCCACTACATGTTCTGCCACTTGCTCTGTCCCTAATGTATGTATTTTAAGCCTATATTAAAAAGGCACAGCAAACCAGTACCCACCACACACTATGACATTTTACAGCATTATTGTTATTTTCTTTTGTTCTTGACTATAATATAAAGTGCCTTTAAACTGACCTTTTGTTTGGTATGTATGGCAGGAACACAAGAGTTCTACAATAAACAATATCTCACAATAATGACTCATTATTTGGAGGAAAAAAATCCAGCAAATATCTTGGGAAAATGTCATAATGCATCTGGTGGTCAGCAAACTTGGAGTGGGATTCCTGTCTACTGCTACAGCGTTCGGTATTCAGTCTCACTCACAAAGAATGGGATTGTCAGAAAGCCCATTTTACCAGTGGGATGTTTGACTAAAAAATTTTGACCAAGTACTCCTACCATTCTCAAGACGTATAAACTAGTTAGATTTCTTTTTAAATAGGCTTCACGGAAAGCTTAATGCTTATTATTTTTAGCATTGCAAATGTTGTCTCTATTCTTTTTAAAAAATATACCATTTAATTATTTTAATGCCTACAGTGTGCCAAGTTCTGCTGAGTGCTTTAGGACATTGTCTGATTTACCCTCAAGGTAATCCTATGAGGTAAGCCATGTTTCAGGTAAAGAAAACAGGCGCACAAAGGCTAAGTAACCTGCCCAAGATGACAGCTGGCCGTAAGCAGGGAGGCTGAGATTTAAACTGGGCCATACCAACCCTTGGCGTCCCATGCTCAGCGCACCCCTTGCCCGCCCACCTTTGTGTGTTACTGCGTCCCAGTCAGCACATCTGCAGTGTCAATCTTAAAGAACCCTGGTGGCGCAGTGGTGAAGCACTTGGCTGCTAACCAAGAGGTCGGTGGTTGGAACTCACCAGCTGCTCAGCTCCGCAGAGATAGATGGGCAGTCTGCTGCCCTAAAGGTTAAAACCCTGGAAACCCTGTGGGGTAGTTCTACTCTGTCTGGTAGGGTCACTGTGAGTCAGGATCAGCTCAATAGCAATGGGTTTTCGTTTTTTAGCTTGAAGAATGTATTGCCTGTTTTCCCTTTTGTGTCCTTTGAGCCTCCCTGCTAGAAAGTTGAGTCCTGGGCAGCCTAGACCACCCTTACTGAGTAGGGGCAGCCATGAGAAGCAGCAGAGGCTGCTCATCACAGTGAAAGCAGGGAATTCACCTTGGACAGATGGCCTCTTTTGGTAAAGCTAAACAAAGACAACGTGTCAACTCTATGCCACGTAGGCCTGTTGATGAAACACTGATTTTTAGTATGATCTTTTTTTTTATATATATATACCTATAGAGAAGTGAAAACTGAGTGTCACTTGGGTAGCAGGTTGGAAGGAAACCAACTGCATCTGATGGTGAATCCTCTCCTGGACCCCAGCAGTCTTTAGCCTCTCAGGTGTCCCACCCTGAAGCCCTCCCACCTGTCCAGTCTTTCTCTCTCACCACCGTATATTGTGAGCAGGTTCTTTTTCTTCTGCATTTGCAGCCTTGAATTACTGTTTCACAGGTGATGCAGGTACATGCAAGCAGATAGAGGTGGGTGGGAGCACCCAGATGTGCACATCCGGGTAGGTGAATGGTATATTTCTGTGTGCGCTACCCTCTCTGATACAGGTCTATGTTCAAAATATGATTGATGAATGGGAATAAATCAAAAAACCAAAACCAAACCCAGTGCCGTCAAGTCAATTCCGACTCATAGCGACCCTATAGGACAGAGTAGAACTGCCCCACAGAGTTTCCAAGGAGCGCCTGGTGGATTCGAACTGCCAACCCTTTGGTTAGCAGCTGTAGCACTTAACCACTTCGCCACCAGGGTTTCTGATAATGGGAATAAGCGTGCGAAATTCCTTTTCTATAAACACAAACATGTAGTAGAACTAGGCAATTCCTCTCAGCCTATCTCCCTGGCTTGCTAGCTAACCCCTCTGTGCCCTAGCCAAGTCTTGCCCCTTCTGTCTTTCTCCTTACCAGGGGCCTAGGGGAGGAGGGTGAGGAGGGTGCATGCCCTGTGCACCATTTGAGGAGGAGTCCCAGTGCATGGTTTCTATTGGCCGTAGCAGTTCCCATTGCCTGCTGTGAGAGATCATTCAGCAATTTAACACTAATTGCTTGTTGTTTTGCCATAGGCCCTGTTTTCCATAGATAAGCCCCTGCTCCTTACAATCTGATTTCCAAATTAGTTGCCTGCACTTTCCTCTTTCAATTCTTCTCAGTAGCCAGTATCAGCCAATCTCAAACTCTACTTGAGAACCTACGGTAACTCCCTGCTGTTCTGACTCAAGACTCCTTTATGCCTCTCCCACATTCAGTCCCACCAAAATTACCCAGCCTCATCTCCACCTCTGCCCCAGTTGCCATTCTCTTTTTTAATCAAGTTTGGTTCTACAGTGTCCCCTGAATACCTCTGTCTTTTTTCCGGTGGCTCTTCCTTCAAAATATGTGCACGCCAGCCAGTCCTCACCACCTCCATCGTAACCGAACTAGTTCAAGCTGCCATGGTCTCCTGAGAGATTATTTCAGCAGCCTCCTGATTGGTCTCCCCATTTTCTTCCTTCAGTGTATTCTCAGTCTACTCCTAACATAGCTGCCGCAGTGATTCTGTTAAAACACGTCCCATTATCTCACTCTTCTGCACAAAACCTCCCCGCTGGGTTCTCTCTCACTCAGGGTAGAAGTCTAAGTACTGTAATGGCCTCCAAGTCCCTGCTCAAGCGTCCCCCATTGCCTTTCTGACCCGGTCGCCTGCTCCTCACTCCCTTGCTGACTTCTCTGCAGCCACACTCGTCTCCTGGCAGTTTCTCACACCTGCTCAGGCCCTTGCACTGGCTGTTTTTGTGCCTGGAACATTATTCCCCTCGAGAGACACATGGCTTCCCTTCCTTCAGGTGTCTACTCGTATATATCACCTAAGAGAGACAGTCCCTGACCACCCTGTTTTAATTTGGACACTCAAATCCATATCCCACTTTTCTGCTTTGTTTTTTCTCTGCCACCATCTCACATACTATGCATTTCACTTAGTTTTTGTTTAGTGTCCTGTCCTCCAACATGTAAGCCCCCTGAGGGTAGAGATTTTTTATCTACTTTGTTTGTTGCTATCTCTTCAGTGACTAGAACAGTACCTGACACATAGTAAGTGCTCAAGAAAAAAAAGAATGATCTACGTTTTCCAGTTCACTTTATTGTCACCCCCACACTTGACTGTTCTCTGTTTAATGTATGTTTGGTTTTATCTTCCCAGCCAAGTTTTAAATTTCTGGAGAGCAAAGACAACATCGGATTTCTTTTCTGTAATCCACAACACCCAAAAGAGTCAACACTCATTAGATTCTTATTGATTAGATCCCACCTACAGTAAGCCAGCGTCTTACGAGATAAGGCTGTCTGCTGGATAAATATTAAAAAAAAAAACAAAAAAAACCAGAAGGTCCAGGCAGCTGGGCAAAATATCTTCCTTCTTGAACACTCAAATTCTTTTGTTATAGAAATTTTCACAGCTCAGAAAGGCTGAGTAGAGAATCCATTGTTTACTGGGAGCTAAAGGAAAGGAGATTCCTGCAGTGGCTCCCAGGAAACCATCAACAATTGGTAGGATGTTATCTCAGGGGGATGCAGGGATGGTTCCAACTTCTGTAATAGGCCACCTCTTAGGCCCCCGGCTACTTCTGCCAAGAACAGGATGGAAGCCCCAGATCAGGCGCATGTCTAAATCCTGAGTGGACTTTAAATCTCAGGGTTGTGTTTATAAAAGCTAATACTGCCATTTTGAAAGACAGTTTGGCAGTTTCTCAAAAAGTTGAACATACAGCTACCAGATGACCCAACATTTCAATCCTAGCATTGTAAAATGAAAACATGTTCCACATAAAAATTTGTACACAAATGTTCATGGCAGCATTACTCCTAATAGCCAAAAACTGGAAAGAACCTAATTGTCCAGTTGATGAATGGATAAACAAAACATTGCAAGTCCTTGGAATGAAATAAACCCATTGCCATCAAGTAGATTCCAACTCATAGTGACTCTGTAGGACAGAGTAGAACTGCCCCAAAGAGTCTCCAAGGAGCACCTGGTGAATTTGAACTTCTGACCCCTTGGTTAGCAGCCGTAGCTCTTAATCACCATGCCACCAGGGCTTACAATGGAATACTGAGCCATAAAATGGAGCCAACTGATACACGGTGCATGGGTGAGCTTAAGAAACCCTGTGTTAAGCAAAAGCAGCCAGACATAAGCAACCACAAGCTGTGTGATTCTATTTATGTGACGTGTCCAGAAGAGGCCCGTTTACAGAGACAGGAAGTAGATGAGTAGTGGCCAGGGTTGGGGAGGGAATGGCATTAACTGCAAATGGGCATGAGGGAGCTCATTGGGGCATAAAAATATTCTGAAACTGACTTATAGTGATGGTTACACTCCTCGGTAAAGCCACGGAAAATCAATGAAGTGTATACTTGAAATGAGTGAAATTTATAGTATATAAAATATGCCTCAGTAAACTTGTCAAAAAGGCTTACTAACCTTTTTCTGACTGTAAAAGAAATATACACTCATTTTAGAAGTACAGAAAAGGGTAAGAAAGAAAATCAGTACCTCTCAAGAGATAACGTTTTGCTTATTTCCTCTGCTCTTTTTTTTTCCTTTCTGTGTGTGTTTTACATAGTTGAGCTCATCCTCTACATGCAATGTTCCATCTTGATTTTCTGACCAAACATTACAAGCGTTTAGCCTCACCATTAAAGCCTTTTAATACATAACGTTACAAATGGCTGATTAATATTTCATCATGTGAATGTATCATAATGCAGTCAATCACTCCACTTCGCTGAATAATTTCAATTGTATAAATAACACATGCTGAACATCTTTGTACAAAAAATCACTAAGGCCTGTTTTTTAGTCTTGCTCATCCCTGGTGTTTGATATATCTTACATGACTTGAATATGGAATCATGATCTTTGAAATATAGGCTTCATTATCTTCAATTGGTAAAATGATCCCTAGTTAAGTGCAAAGAACCACTTATGATTTCAAAATAGGGCATGGATGACAGCAGATTGAGGCTGATTAGCTGGGCCTGCTTGGGCCAGGGAGAAAGCCAAGCAGGTGTCAGGGGATCAGATCTGCGTCCACAGGGTCAGGACTTATGTGCAGCAAGAGATCAGTCTCAAGCCCAAGAGGCCGGGACCTGGTGACCAGTGCAGTATGTCAGGCTCCTAGGAGTCAGAAGGAGCAAGCCAGGGTCTGGAAACCAAGAGGTGTCCAAGTAGAAAAAAGCCATCACCTCTCCTGTCTGCTCACATAATGAGTAAATCAAACCACAGCTCCAGGAATGTTGTTGTGTACCACTGAGTTGATTCCGCCTCATAGTGACTCTGTAGGACAGATAGAACTGCCCCATAGGGTTTCCTAAGGTGTAACCTTTACAGGAGCAGACCGCCAGGTCCTTTCTCCTGAGCAGCAGCTAGTGGGTTTGAACTGCCGACCTTTCAGTTAGCAGCTGAGCCCTTAACCATTGCACCACCAGGATGAGGAACCCAGAAGAAAGCCTAGCCTGAGGGCAAAGAAAGACTTTGTTATCAGTCCACTCACAAATTGACCAGGAGACCTGTGCATGCCGGTACACAGGAGCCCTAGCTAACCCTCCTAACCACTCAGGAGCTTCAAGGGTGTTCTTAACCAACAGGTCCTGGTTTGAGAAACACCATGTTACATAAAAACAATTGTAAAACTAATAACAAATGGAAATAGTGATTTCAAACACCATGTGAAATACAGATATTTGCTTTTTCATCATTCATAGAAATTGACCACATGAACTTCTCCCCGTGTTCCAAATCTCTACCCCATCTGCCTCTGAGTGAACCTAAAGTTTCAACGCTTAGGGCTGATTGCCTGTGCCATTCCATTGCTTGATCCAGCCTCTCAAAGGACCCTGGGAGACCCAACTTAGAGGAATTGTGGTTAAGAAAACTGTGCTACTTCCCCCTGGTGGGTTAGTACATGGTCATTAAAGGGTCTATGAAAATGTAAAACACAAAATGTGGAATCCATACACTGTATCATTACAACCATGTGAGAAAAACCTAAGTACAGAAAGAAAAGTTTAGAAGGCCTTTATCTAGTTGAACTGCTGTTTTGCAAATATGAAAACTAAAGGAGGAGCGTGGTACTGATTTCCCTCTAATGTCTCCTTGCTATCATGAGATAGCACTGTGGTTTTTAACTATGAATTACTCAGGGAGAGACAACACCACATCAAGTTCTACTCCGAGAATTTACCCTATAAGGCCTGTGATTTTTCTGTGACAACAGTGATTCACGGAGATGCGAAAAGTCCAGGTGCTATAAGGACTACAAGGAGAAGAAGGTCGGGGGGGTGGGGGGCAGGAAGGGAGCAGATCTATGTGACTTTTCTTGTTTGTTTTTTTTAACCACATGCCAAAAAATAAAAAGTCAATTTGCAATTATAACTACATAGGACAACCTGATTTATCTTTTCTCACCTTGGCTTCTTCTATTTCAAAAATACTTCTTTCCAAATACTGTCAGCCAATCCTTTCTCTTAAAGAGATATGTTTCACCAGGTGAGCCAGAGTGTTATGGATTGAATTGTGTCCTGCCAAAATGTGTGTCGACTTGGCTAGGCCATGATTCTCAGTATTGTGTGATTGTCCACCATTTTGTGATCTAATGTGATTTTCCCGTGTAGCAAGTCCTAACCTCCATGATGGTAATGAGGCAGGATTAGAGGCAGTTACGTTAATGAGGCCCCCACACGTCTGTCAGTTTGTCATACTGTGGGCGTTTGTGTGTTGCTGTGATTCTGGAAGCTATGCCACCAGTATTCAAATACCAGCAAGGTCACCCATGGCAGACAGCTTTCAGCTGAGATACCAGACTAAGACAGGCTAGGAAGAAGGAGCCAGCAGTCTACTTCTGAAAAGAATTAGCCAGTGAAAACCTTACGAATAGCAGCAGAACCCTGTCTGACACAGTGCCGGAAGATGAGCCCCTCAGGTTGGAAGGCACTCATAATCAAACTGGGGAAGAGCTGCCTTCTCAAAATGGAGTCGACTTTAATGACGTGGATAGAGTCAAGCTTCTGGGACATTCATTTGTTGATGTGGCACAACTCAACAGGAGAAGAAAGAGCTGGGAACATCCATTAATAATCAGAATCTGGCATGTATGAAGTATAAATCTAGGAAAATTGGAAATTGTCAAAAATGAAGTGGAACACATAAAGATCGATATCCTAGGCAATAGTGAGCTGATATGGACTGGTATTGGTTATTTTGAATTGGACAGTCATATGGTCTACTATGTAGGAAATGAAAAATTAAAGCCAAATGCCATTGCCTTCATTATCAAAAAGAACATTTCAATATCTATCCTGAGGTACAACACTGTCAATGATAGGAAAATATCCATATGCCTACAAGGCAGACCAGTTAATACAACTACTATTCAAATTTACCCACTGACCACTAAGATCAAAGATGAAGAAACTGAAGATTTTTATGAACTTCTTCGGTCTGAAATCAATCAAACATGCAATCAGGATGCTTTGATAATTACTGGTGATTGGAATGCAAAAGTTGGAAACAAAGAAGAAGGATGGGTAGTTGAAAAATATGGCCTTGGTGATAGAAATGATGCCGGAGATCTCATGATTGAGTTTTGCAAGACCAACCACTTCTTCACTGCAAATACCTTTTTTCACCAACATAAATGGCAACACATGGACTTTGCCAGATGGAATACACAGGAATCAAATCAACTACATCTGTGGAGAGAGAACATGAAAAAGCTCAATATCATCTGTCAGAAAAAGGCCAGGGGCCAGCTACAGATCAGACCATCAATCACTCACAAGCAAGTTTAAATTGAAACTGAAGAAAATTAGACCAAGTACACGAGAGCCAAAGTACAACCTTGAGTATATTCCACCTGAATTTGGAGACAATCTCAAGTACAAATTTGATGCATTGAACACTAATGACCAAAGACCAGATGAATTGTGAAATGACATCAAGGACACCATACATGAAGAAAGCAAGAGGTCATCATGGTCTCTGGGAACATCTAGCTCAATTGACATAGCATAGTTTATAAAGAAAATGTTCTGCATTCTACTTTTGGTGAGTATCGTTTGGGGTCTTAAAAGCCTGTGAGGGGCCTCCTAGAATACTCCACTGGTCTTACCCCTTCAGGAGTGAGGAAGAATGAAGAAAACTAAGATACAAGGGAAAGATTAGTGCAAAGGACTAATGGACGACATCTACCATGGCTTCCACCAGATTGAGTCAGTACAACTAGATGGTGCCCAGCTACCATCACTGACTGCTGTGACAGGGATCACAATAGAGGGTCCTGGATAGAGCTGGAGAAAAATATAGAACAAAATTCTAACTCACAAAGAAAGACCAGACTTGCTGGCCTGACAGAGGCTGGAGACACCCCAAGAGTATGGCCCCCAGACACGCTTTTAGTTCAGTAATGAAGTCACTCCTGAAGTTCACCCTTTAGCCAAAGATTAGAAAGCCCCATAAAATAAAATGAGACTAAAGGGGTACAACAGCCCAGGGGCAAGGACTAGAAGGCAGGAGGGGACAGGAAAGCTGATTATAGAGAACCCAAGGTTGAGAAAGGGAGAGTGGTGACCTGTCGTGGGGTTGTTAACCAATGTCATAAAACAATATGTGTATTAACTGTTCAATGAGAAACTAGTTTGTTCTGTAAACCATCATCTAAAGCACAATTAAAAAAAGAAAGGAAGAGGTTATTAAAAGACAGGAAAGAAAGAAAAGACCTAAATGGATGTCAGAAGAGACTCTGAAACTTGCTCTTGAACATCTAGTACCTAAAGCAAAAGGAAAAAATGGTGAAGTAAAAGAGCTGAACAGGAGATTTCGAAGGGCAACTCGAGAAGACAAAGTAAAGTATTATGATGACATGTGCAAAGACCTGGAGATGAAAAACCAAAAGGGAAGAACGGGCTCAGCATTTTTCAAGCTGAAAGGACTAAAGAAAAAATTCAAGCCTCAAGTTGCAATACTGAAGGATTCTATGGGGAAAATATTAAACGATGCTGGAAGCATCAAAAGAAGATGAAAGGAATACACAGAGTCACCATACCAAAAAGAATTGGTCGAGAATCAGCGATTTCAGGAGGTAACATATGATCAGCAATGCACAGTGCTGAAGGAAGAAGTCCAAGCTGCACTGAACGCACCGGTGAAACGCAAGGCTCTGGGGATCGAAGAAATACCAACTGAGATGCTTCAACAAAGGGATGCAGCACCAGAAGTGCTCACCGGTCTATGCCAAAAAATTTGGAAGACAACTACCTTGCCAACCGACTGGAAGAAACCCATATTTATGCCTATTCCCAAGAAAGTTGATCCAACCCAATGCGGAAATTATCGAACAATATCATTAATATCACATGCAACCAAAATTTTGCTGAAGATCATTCAAAAGCGGCTGCAGCAGCATATCAACAGGGAGCTGCCAGAAATTCAAACCGGATTTAGAAGATGTGGAACCAGCCATCATTGCTGATGTCACATGGATCCTGGCTGAAAACAGAGCATACCAGGAAGATGTTTACCTGTATTTTATTGACTATGCTAAGGCTGTGTGGATCATAACAAATTACGGATAACATTGCAGAGAATGGGAATTTCAAAACACTTAATTGTGTTCATGAGGAACCTGTACTTGGTCAAGAGGCAGTTTTCGAACAGAACAAAGGAATACCCCATGGTTTAAAGTCAAGGAAGGTGTGCGTCAGGGTTGTATCCTTTCACTGTACCTATTCAATCTGTATGCTGAGCAAATAATACCAGATGCTGGACTATATGAAGAAGAACGGGGCATCAGGATTGGAAGAAGACTCATTAACAAACATCCTTATGCAGATGACACAACCTTGCTTGCTGAAAGTGAAAAGGACTTGAAGCACTTACTGATGAAGATCCAGTATGGATTACACCTCAACATAAAGAAAACAGAAATTCTCACGACTGGACCAATAAGCAACATCATGATAAATGGAGAAAAAATTGAAGTCAAGGATTTAATTTTACTTGGATCCACAATCAAAGCCCATAGAAGCAGCAGTCAAGAAATCAAAAGATTCATTGCATTGGGCAAATTGGCTGCAAATGACCTCTTTAAAGTGTCAAAAAGCAAAGATGTAACTAACCTTGAGGGCTAAGGCACGCCCAACCCAATCCATGGTGTTTTCAGTTGCCTAATATGTATGCAAAAGCTGAACAATGAATAAGAGAGACCGAAGAAGAATTGATGCCTTTCAATCGTGGTGTTGGAGAATATTTAATGTACCATGGACTGCCAGAATAATGAACAAATCTATCTTGGAAGAAGTATAACCAGAATGCTCCTTAGAAGCAAGGATGGCGAGACTACGTCTCACATACTTTGGACATGTTGTCAGGTGGGATCAGTCCCTGGAGAAGGACATCATGCTTGGTAAAGTAGAGGGTCAGCGAAAAAGAGGAAGACCCTCAATGAGATGGATTGACACAGTGACTGCAACAATGGCCTCAAGCGTAGCAACAATTGTAAGGATGGCACAGTATCGGATAGTGTTTCAATTCTGTTGTGCGTAGGGTTACTTTGAGTCTGAACCTACTTGACAGCACTGAACAACAATAACGTTAACGAGGCAGGACTTGATCTACAAGATTAGGTCGTATCTTGAGTCAGTCTCTTTTGAGATAGCAAACAGAGAGAAAGGGGACCTCATACCGCTAAGAAAGAAGTGCCAGGAGCAGAACACATTCTTTGGACCCAGGATCCCCTCGCTGAGAAGCTCCTAGGCCAGGGGAAGTTGATGACAAGGACCTTCCTCCTGAGCCGACAGAGGGAGAAAGCCTTCTCCTGGAGCTAGCAGCCTGAATTCAGACTTCTAGCCTCCTAGACTGTGAGAGAATAAATTTGTTTGTTAAAGCCATCCATGTGTGGTATTTTTGTTATAGCAGCACTAGGTAAGTAAGACATAGGGTAAATTCAAAATAATACTAGTTAGAGGCTTAAAAGCATTTATCCATGCACTGTAACTAGTTTGATGCAAAGCACAAAGGTTACCTTGTTCTCCAGCCCTCTGGAAGTACAGTAGTAATTTGATCCACATGGCAAAGGTATGGGTGTGGAACGGGGTGGTTTAGGAGTCTCTGGGTGGTATAAACGGTTAACACATGAACTGAAAGTTTGTAGGATTGAGTCTACACAGAGGTGCCTCAGAAGAAAAGCCTGGCCATCTAGTTCTAAAAAATAGCTATTGAAAACCCTATAGAGTAGAGTTCTACTCTGACACACAGGGGGTTGCCATGAGTCAGGATTGATTTGTTGGCAACTGAAAAGAATGGGATGGTTTATTTGTTTCTGGGACTGAAGAGTGGTTTCCAGCCTGCTTAAAATGTCATGTGTCACAGTGGAAGGGGTCTTGAAAATTATCTAGTTGAACTGTTGTTTTGCAAATAAGAAAACTAAACCTAGAGAAGCAATGGTTTAACCAAGGCCACGTCAGTGGCAGACGCTTGTCTCCTGCCTTGTAGGCCAGTGCCAAGCCCTTCTAAAGTAAATCCAAACCTGACTCTAGAGGGCCTGCATGTATCCTTTGACGCAAACCTGATCCGAGTCTGATTTCTCTTCCCAGAGATGCCTGGGTTCAGAACCAGGGCCAGGCCTGCCCCTCTGGAGATTGGTAGAGCCAGGCAGTTGGAGGGCAAGGCCCTGATAAGTTCAGTGCTTGGGCAGACCCGACTAGCTAAGCAGTGGCTGGATCATTCTGCATTTCAGTTTTCATGGGGCAATGATGCCAACACTCCTCAAAACCAGCACATACAGAGTGCTAAATCAATAACCACAACACTAGCAGTCCCAAGGTTTGTTGTCAGGTTTGTTAAGTACCAACAGACAACTCATTCTGGGCAGATGACCCAGTAAGCAAGGTGAGCAGGGCCTTACTTGTGTGTACTCACTAATATACAGATTAGTAAACATGCACAAGAAAGCCCACACTTACCTTGCTTACTGGGTCATCCACCCCTGTCAGGGATTGTAAATTTGGAAAAAGGCTTTGATTCTGTAGGAAGGTGATGTGGGGAGAGAGACAGATGCCAGCCATACCCAGAAGCAGAAGTCTGATGAGGTGAAAAAATGTGATATTAGTAAACAAGCAGAAGTAAACCCATGCTTGCCTTGCTTACTGGGCAACCTGCCCCGTGACAGAGCTGAGGAAGACCCCGAGCAGCTCTTTGACGGTTTTGTGCCAGGGTGTGATCCTAAGAAGGAAGCATTAGCTCAGGGAAGAGAAAGGGGGCTTGAGCGGGAACTGGAAACAGTAGACGGTGGGGCCATGTTTACCGAAGGCCTGGATGGCTCTTCATGGGACTGAGCTGGAAGGCTGTGGCCTGGTGAGTGGTGGTGGAAAAGCCTTGGGCAAAGAAGGCAGCCGATGCCTCTGTAGCCCCCGTCTCCATCCATTTTGTTGGCATGCATCAGCCAGAGAGCTGCAAGGTGTTCTACAGCTTCCGCAATACTTTTCCAGCACGTCTGAGGTGTTTATTGCAGTACAAAATCAAACTCAAGCAGCGGCAACAACAAAAAAAACCAAAATCAAAGTGTTTCATCTGTTTTTGCGGATCCACGAGGTTATGTATTTCATTGAGTTAGGGCAGGATCTTCTGATATTTTGTTAAGGTTTGTCTGAGTATTCATAGATAACTGCTGAAATTATCCATGTCTAAAGAGTTCGATGAGTAAAAGAATGTTTATCGAATAGATTAAAAAAAAAAAAAAAACTAGAAGCAATTTTAAAGGTCACTTACCCTAACCCCCCCAAAAAAAAAAATTTTTTTTTTTTACCCTAACCCCCTTATTAAAAAAACATTTCTTTACAATATGAAGACTCAACTTACACTTCTTCTGCAAAAAGTATTTTGGTATTGTTTGGTAAAACCTTAAAACACACTCTTCACAGCCTAAGGATAGATAGTTTTATTTTAAAGCCATGATATAGCTGACCATTTTAAATTAAATTTGTATCACTGAAAAATTGAATTTATTTCATTATTCTGACTAACCAAGCTGGTGTTTATAAAGTTACAAGGTAAGAAATCATCTCTAATTCCTGAGCTTAATCTGATTTTCAGGAAATATTTTTGCACAGTACAACATCTGTCACTGTTTAAATTATCTTGATAGAATGAAAAAAATGTGTTTCAGATTTTTAAAACATAGATATATGTGTGTGTGTGTATAAACAAATATATATACAGACTATTTTAGTTACGAATGTAGTATGTATCATTTTAAAAGAAAAATTTAAGTACTTCCAATGTGTCCACATGACAAATTTTAAAGACAGACTAAATAATTTTATTTACACCATTCTCTTTCTGATTATTCATAAACTGGAAAATAGAAATGACTCTTGCTTTTAAAGTTCTGAAATATTTTCTCAGCGTGTTTCAAAGGCAGTAAGACAAAAACCTGGGAGAATATCTAATGCGTTGGATCCCAGAGTAGGTGTCTGGATATCTGTATGGAATGAACTTTGAATAAAGTGAAGTTTAACAGGGACTGATTAAAAAAAAACAACTTACCTTTGGGTTTCCATAAATAAACACATAAACAAAAATAATGCATCACTTGGAATTTTGAGCTTAAACAAGAGAAGACCCGGTGGACAAAGCAGCTCTTTTCAAAACTTAAAGAATATTCAGGGAAAAGAGGAACTGGTCTTGCTCATCGTTGTTGCTCCCAGTTAGAGCTGGCAGACCAGTGACGGCACATGCTGAACTGTAACAAGGTGTAATTTCCTTCAGTTCGAGCTGAAGACTGGGATGGGCTGCCCAGCAAACAGTTTCTAAGCAGTTGTGTTATCCTCTGTCTAAATCCCTGGGGTGCCGGGAAATTAACCCAGAGCCTCCCACCACACAAGCCTGCTCCCCAGACAGCGATGGACCCTCGGTGAGCTCTTTTCAGCAAGTCAACTCCCGAACACAGTGCAGAGCTTATTGCTACAGGTTGATAAAACAGTGGCTATATAACTAAGCAAAGTATATAGTTATCTGGTCAAAGTAATTTTAACAAAAACCATTAAACTGATTAAATATTTGAACTTTTTAAGCATTTCTTTTAATATTGAGAAATAAAGTTGAGTTTTATTTCTGCACACTGCTTCGAACTTTAGGCTGGTGTCTGGATTATTAAATAAACCCGATGTATTTTTGTAGTGAAAGCCTGTGGACTGTAAAGAATCCATTTGCTTCACAACAAAGCCCTGTTTAGTTTGAACCCGTCTAAAAAAAAAAAAAAATTTTTTTTTTTTTTTAAGTAACCATCAGCCCAGCACACCACATGACACTGTTTGAGATAGAGGCGGTATTTTTACCATCGGAAGAAATATAACCTGGGACATTATCTTTTTCAATTTTTTACAAGCAACCATTTCTTCCTGGATTATACAGGAGGGAAAAGTAATATAGTTCATAAATAAATAAATGGAAAAATAAGAAAATACAAAAATAAAGTTCTGGAATCGTTTAGCTCAGAACATTCAGAGATCTTTACTATATGTATGTGTATTCAAAACACACACACACACACAACACACAGCAGGCTGTGTGATCAGCTCTGGCCCCTGCACTCTCTTTCACTTCCTGTTATATGCTGATTAGGTCTTCGGCATTTTGTAAAAAGAAAACTGCTTCCCTGTTCTTTTAGTTTTTTGCCCTATGGTATTGGGCATTCCTGATTTCACCTCCGTGTGCTACCACTGCAAATAGAATTGTTTCGATGGCATTTGTCCATGCTACTTGAATGTCATTGTTTAAAATTATAGCTTGAAGATCTTGCAAATTTTTAAAGTGGAATTTAAGAAAACTGTCAGCGTTTCCTAAGTCATATCCTATTCAATGTCCTATTTTTAGTCTTTTTTTCCAGAGCAGACAAATTCCCCAGAGCTATGCGTCGTCCCAGAACATGCTCCTTTTTATTTAATTATTTTAGAAGATGAAAAGCTTTTTCATAGCACCCCCACAAAATCTGTTATGCCGAGCACCACAAGAAGTCACACACAGCATTGGGCCCGCACAATGCCTGTGATTGTAACTCTCCAGTCTTCAGGCCTGTATATTGTGTATTGCAGCCTTAGGTCTTCTGAACGCAGGCTTGACTCTAACACAGCAGTAACCCGCTCGCTCGTCTTCTCGCACTCATCTCAACGTTTTAGGGAGTTGTTTCTTCAGCACAGGTACCCAACTATGGAAGACAGATGTTTAATGTTTTTTTTTAATCACAAATGAACTAGTTCTGCTGAAACGTGACAGGAGGGGCCATGTTGGTGAATAAACACTAGCTTTTTATTCCTAAATCAAAACCATCCATTTTGGTAGCCGCCTCTCAAAACATAACAGCCTTAAAGTTACTGATGCCATTGAGCAAGTGATTTCGTTCAGATACGTACCCTGGCATACCCTCGGCACACAATTGAATCAGGAGCTTCAGTAAAGGGTATTTTGCTCAAAGTTAGGTGCAATGGTTAAGTGTTCAGCTGCTAGCAAAAAGGTTGGCGGTTTGAGCCCACCCAGCAGCTTCCCTGGAGAAAAGACCTGGAGATGTACTCCTAGGAAACCCGCTGGGGCAGTTCTACTGCCATACAGAGCGGGTGTGAGTCGGAATCGACTCGATGGCACACCACCACCACAGCAACGTGAGTGTTTACACACAGTTGTTTTTGTTTGCTTTGGGGGTTTCGGTGAAACCTGCTTTAAAAATGTTTCCCACTAATATGACTTCAGCTGTGCTGCCGTGGTATAGAACGTTGATCTGTCCCAGTGCGGACTAACAGTGATGACACCTCACCACCTCTACCTGAAGCGAGGTGCCCACACAGGGCTGAATGGCTGTGTGTCACCTGAATAGATGACCAGTTTCCATCTTGTAGACCCTGTGAGTCATGGAACTGACCATGTCCTCTCACCAGGCTGACGGCTAGAAGAATCAGACTCAAGTTTGCTGACCACCTCCATCCAGCACGTGCGTAGGACCTCAGAGCATGTGTACTAATCTCATGGTTTATCTTATCTTCGTTTCTCCACTATATTCCTTTACCCTTTGTTACAACTCTGTCTTGGGTATTTTATGTACTTTGTAAGCTGCCTAAGGTTCTCTTTGGAAGTGTAAATCAATAAATAATTTTAAAATCAAGCTATCATTCCATACTTAGTAAAAAGAGCTCTAAATTATTCTCATCTTCAAGAGCAATTCTTATTTGTGGGCATTTATTTAAAAGTCACGTAGATTGCTGCTTTCTGAGAGTTAACAGTATAGAAAAGTTCATCAATTATCCCTCCCCACCCCTTCCCTGTTTTTTTGTGTAAGGAGGATTAAAAGGCAACTGGGGAAATTCGCATAAAAAAGAAAGAGAATATTAGACATACAAATGTGAATTCATCTGAATTTGTTCATAAATATAAATCATGTCTCTTTATAAGGAATAGACACATTGTTTTATTGAACTGAGATTCTATTATTTTGGGTGAATTGTTAGAATTCTTACTCAAGTTGATAGGAATTAGAAGCTAAACAGAATTAACAGGACATCTAGTAAATATATCTAAAATATTGCATTATCTTAAATTTACAAAGAAGGACTGTATCTCAAATCACTTTGTCCTTTAATGTCTAGCCCTAGTTTAGGTGTCTGAGATGTTTAATGGAGGAAAGGGGAAGAGAAATGAGCCATTGGTACCTGCTGGCAGGAAAAAAGAGCTGTGAAGAACTCATCAAACAGGCATTTTTATTATAGAAAGGAACTGTTGTAAAATAATTGGCTACCAAATTATCATCGAAGAGAGACTTTTGTAACACGTCAACAAAACAGTATTATTGAAGACTAAATTTATACAAAACTATAGTTTTTTTCTTATATACAAGCATAGCTTATAACATTGTACAAATATATTGTTTATGTATATAACATATAATATAATTTATAATATATAATATATATTTCTATGCACAAAAATATATCCTTAGCATACCCTACTTATTGTCCTAGTTATCTAGTGCTGCTATAACAGAAATACCACAAGGGGATGGCTTTAACAAACAGAAATTTATTCTCTCATAGTTTAGGAGGCTAGAAGTCCTAATTCAGGGTGCCAGCTCCAGGGGAAGGCTTTCTCTCTCTGTCGGCCCTGGGAGAAGGTCCTTGTCATCATTCCTCCCCTGGTCTAGGAGTTTTCAGTGCAGAGCCCCCAAGTCAAAATGATGAGCTCTTCTCCTGGCTCTTCTTACTTGGAGGTAATGAGGTCCTGTCTCTCTGCTTGCTTCTCTCCTTTATCTCTCAAAAGAGATTGACTCAAAATACAACCTAATCCTATAGATTGAGTGCTGCCTCATTAACAGAACTGCCTCTAATCTTGCCTCATTAACATCATAGAGGTTAGGATTTACAACACAGAGGATAGTTATATCAGATCACAAAATGGCGGGCAACCACACGTTACTGGGAATCATGACTTGGCCAAGTTGACACACATTTTGGGGTGACACAATTCAATCCATGACACTTATATTGATAAACATTTCAAATTAAATGTATAGGATGATGATTTGGTGAAGAATATACACTCAGGGCAAATCTCTGTCTCTTCCTACTGCAGTCCCTACCTCTCAGCTCCCATCTTCTTGCTGGTCACCTTGGATAATGAGACCCTAGGACAATGGCATTTAGAATGAATTGCATATTGGCTTTCACTGACTGCTTTGAAACCTTAATAAAGCCTTCAAACTCTTTTGAGTAGCTGACATCTGAACCGAATTGGTCAGATATAGCAGAGCTGAATTTGAATGTAATATTCTTGGTTGTTGTTTCTTTCTGTTCTCAACCAGATTACGTTTCTGGAAGAAGGAAACCTTCATTTCCCACTTGATTGTTGACAAGAGGTATTCAACTTAACTCTGGTTTCCTTTGAATTCTCTGACCCAATTCCTTTAGTTCCTTTCCTTACTTCTTGCTTAGATTTAAAAGCTTTAAGACAGTTGTGAAAATTGACATTGTGCAATCTTTCTATTTCACAAAATAAACTGTCTATAATCTACCTTGTTATCTAGCACAAAGTTTGCTAAAGGTAGAATAAACATCTTAATTAAGTGCTTCAAGTACAATGCTCAGACTCCTTCATGCACTTTAACACAAATCTAATTTCATTACAAATTATTTCACATAAAATTTCAACTACTGGTTCACTCTTAAGGACCTCCAGTTGCTCCTCCACTCACAGACCCTGCCCTGACTTTTGATAGAAAGGCCGCGTTTTGTTGGCTCTGATTAGTTTGGCTCTGCCCATTAGCTGCCCTAACAATGGACTAATTGTCAGTGAAATTAGTCTTCTATCTGTCACCCTGTCCCCTCCTGCAATTTCTAGCTTAGTGTAGTGGCAAGAATAGGCTCTGCTGACTAGAAACAAATTCGTCATCTCTCTAAGTCTCAGTTTTCTCATTTGCAAGGTGAGCACAGCCATCCACACATCTTAGGCTTACTGGGCAAAGTGGGTCAAATTCCTCCAACAGAACAGGCGCTCGATCAATGTGAATGTCCTTGTACTCAAGGAGGGAGCTTGTTGGAAATTATACCACCAAAGTCAAGGCACTGAAAAGCAAGAAGTTATCTCAGATTCCTTTCATACAGGCTTTGGCACACAATAAAAAACCCGTTTACCACACAATACATGTTAAAAAAAAAAATCACTCCCCTAAACAATTCTCAAAAATATAAAGCAAAGAAGGAAGTCCAAAATTAAGCTTGGAAAAAGCAGCTTTTAAATTAGCCTCTCATTTGATGTTAGTCTCTAACTTGCCATTTAAATGCTGATAAGTTCGTTCTCTAAGCACTTTGTGGTTTTTTTAATTTTTTTTATAGCGGCTATCACAATTGAAATAAAAATGCCTTGGGCCCTGATGGTCTATGAGCTCTGTCCTGAAAGGGGCTTTACTTCCCTTGGCTACTGCTTTATCCACATTGGATGCATCGTAGGCGACCTCGACAATATTCGAGGAGTGAGTGAACCCCACAGTCTCACCACTAAGCTTTTTCAAATTATTCCACTACTGTTAAGAGAAGCTCAGTGCCTCCTGAGCAATGCCTCCATATTCCACCCCCCTTGCCACTAAAAAAACAAAAAAAAACCATTGCCTTCGAGTCAATTCTGACTCATAGCGGCCTGTAGGACAGAGTAGACCTGCCCCACAGAGTTTCTGAGGAGCACTTGGTGTACTTGAACTGCAGACCTTTTGGTTAACAGCCGTAGCTCTTAACCGCTATGCCACCAGGGTTTCCCCTCACCACTGGTAACCACTAAAAGTTTGCTATTTCATACAAGTAGAATCATGCAGTATTTTTCTGTTCGTAGTTAAATTATTTCACTTGGCTCCCTGGGTGGCACAAATGGTTAAGCGACCAGCTACTAACCCAAAGGTTAGTGGTTCAAACCCAGCCAGAGGCCACTTAGAAGAAGGGCCTAGTGATCTGCTTCTGAAATGTCACAGCCTTGAAAACCCTCTGGAGCGTGGGGTTGCCAGGAGTCAGAATTAACTCAGTGGCCACTGATTCTTTCACAGCATGTTTTCAAGGTTCATCCATGTCACAGCATCTGTCAACACCTCACTTATCTTCACAGCGGAGTGATATTCCGTTGGGTGTAGGTACCACAATTGTTTATCCATTCAGCTTTGGATGGACATTCAGGTTGATTCCACCTATTGGCTGTTGTGAATAGCGCTGTAGTCTTTTTCTTTTTAAAGCAGTGCTTCCCAGAAGCTGTGGGGAAGTTCCCTTTGAATCCATTTTTTTTCTGTCTCCAATGACTTACGGTGAAATTATCACTAATGCTTTATCTCCATTTTAAACTGCTTTTCATTTGACACTATCTCATTAAGAGAATCTGTTTCCTTTTCATTGGTCTTTCATCTGTTCCACAAAAACAAAAAAAAATGCTTTAATAGTTGGAAAAGATAGGCTAAGAAGCAGAAGTTTCAATTTGTAGAAATGCTATGGCTGAATTATTTTATTAGAGCAGGAATCTTTTTACTTATGAAAGGTTGCTAAATTTTTTTTTTTTTGAACCTATGGCAATTTAGTTTAAAAATGTACATCAAAAACTCCTCAGTACACTCAATGTTCTTGAAACACTTTCTTAAAAGAGCAAAAAACTTATTTTTAGACAAATTCCATTTTAGCTTCTCAGTCTGGGCAAAAAAAAAAATTTTTTTTTCAACTTTTGCTACAACTATAGCCAACACTTTTCATTCATGACTTAAGTAAAAATATGTTGGAAAATCTCTCTTAAAATTCATTAGTAGAAAAGGAGAAATAATTTAACATTTCAGAAAAGTTGGGGACAGAGTGCAAAGAATGTATAGTAAGCTGAAATTCTTCGACTGCCTTTCTCTGGTAAGAAGGAGGCAGTAACTGGGATAAGATCTTTCTACAAAGGCAGTCTTGTTAAAATTGTTTTTCTGGCCTTTGTGGGTTGGGATAAGGAACTATAGAACTGGAACACATGCAGACTAAACACTTGAACTGGAACTTCAAAGAAGTTTCTGAAGAACATGAGATTCTTCAGCTTTGCGAAACCCAATTTGAAAAACACACTCTAAATGTGATAGGAGCCGTTCCCATCTTACCCCAGCCCTTAAAACAAGGTTCTCCGTGTACTTAAGACTTACCTTGGAGTTTGGGGTTTTTTTTACTGGGTTTTATACATTAAGTAGATGTCAGGCTGAGCTCAGAAATTCATGTTAACCAGGCTATGCGATCCTTACAATGATCACCATACACAATTTGAGAAATGCTATTTTAAGATAAAAGTGGGCAAGTGGATTTCACCTGATCTCTCCACTTCTCCTGTTTTTCCACCTTCCTTTCCAATGAGTCAGTTTGAACATTCTCCATCTGCTTCTCACTGGGATCAGCCTGTCCAGGGAAGGTTCATGATAGAATGTAGTTCCCAACTCCCATCCCATTCCCTCACCCCTCAAGTCCCATCCTGCACTTCCTGTTTTAGCCCACTTGTCTGTGACGTCTTAGAATGGTTTTCTACCCTACTGCGTTTCTTTGCGTCCACAGACTCACCATTAATATCTCCCCAGGCTCTTTGTCCTGGACTTCTGTGTACCACAACCACCATCTAGAGTTCATTAAGCGTGAGGTAACCACAAAAACCATGTCCACGAGGAGCAATGATACGAACTGGGGTGTTTAGCTTAGGGGATGCCTTGTGGAAGTTAGGTTAGATTTATTCTGTGAAGAGTTACGTGAACCCTAACCAGTACCACTGAGTAAAAGTTACACAAAGGCAGATTTTTGGCTAAGGATAAAGAAAAAAAAAAAAAAAGAACTTCATAATAATTAAAGTTGCAGCCTCGCAAAGTTATAAAAATCCTGTCACTCAAAGTGTTCAAACAGAGGATGGATAGTTTCCAACAAGGGTTTGGTAAAGGAAAATTTTCTATTTGTGGGAGTTAGCATGAATTCATTCATGCATGCATGCATGCATTCATTCATTCATTATACTGTAAACATTTATGGAGCACCCAATGTATGAATGATGCCCCCATAGTGGTGATACAAAGATAAATAAAAAATGTTTCATTTTTGGAGGCACTCAAAGTCTACCAGGGAAGTGGACATGGAGCGAATTCAGTGCAACACAGTATGTCACGTGCGGCAGTGGGGGAGCACGCACAGAGGCGCTGCAGCCACACCTGGCACCAATCACAGGCGTGGAAGTGAGCACGCTTCAGAGATTTCAGCCCCCAGACTTCAAGCTGCCCCCGCCAGCACCAAATGGACCTTCCCCTACTCTCAAGCCCTGCCCAAGTTGCAGATTCTTGAGCAACTTGTGCTCGTTGTTTTAAGCACTAAGTCTAGCATCTAGTTTATTATGTAGTAATAGATAATCAGGACGAGGATGAAATGGTTTAATCCAAACAGAGAACATAGAACAGGTGCCCAGCACATAATAAACTTACGTGCTTAATATACATTAGTAAGTTTGAACTCATATGGTTATTTTATTATTACTTATCATTATTATGAAGCTGATGGTATTCATAAGTGTGACGTATCATGATCTATCAGTTTTTTCATCCCATAAACTGTCAGCTCACATTTTCTGCCTTTTCCACATACTTTTCGTTTCTCTTCCCCCACTGTCTGCATCTCTCATGGCAATACGGGGCATGTCTTCTAGAAGCTATTTCACATTTGCTGATCCTTACCTGGACTACTGCAGCAACCTCCTCCCCTGGACACTCCACTTCCATGTCGTCCCTCTAATTCATTTTCTTACACAGCAGCCAGAGAGGATTTTTTTTTTTACTCAAATATGACTATATTATTAATATACTTAATATCTTTCAATAGCTTTCCAGTGCTCTTAGGGTACAGCCTGCAACCCTTCAATGCCCTGCTAGGCCTGCCCTCGCCTACCTCCCAGCCTCATCCCTTAGCTCGCTGTGCTCTAGCTTGCTTGGTTTTCCTGTACCTACTCTCCTTTCTGCCTCTTGGGCCTGGAACGTGCAGTTCCTTCCATTCCAAAGGCTCTGCGAAGAGCTCTTTGTTGGGTTAACTCCTCCCTATCCTTCAGGGGTCACCTGAAGTTCTGCTTTCTCGGGTCGATTCCGACTCATAGTGACCCTAAATAAATGATAGTTTGTATAATTATTCATTTAACATCTGCAGGGTGAATTTTTTCCCAGCCACATCCATAACACCTAGAGTGCAGGAGGCCAATGAGTTCAAATGGACTCATTTCAGTGGGAGTATGCGCTGGTTCCTAGTTTTAACTAACTGCTCCTCCTGGGACTTCATGTCAATAAACAGGACAGAAAGTCAAAACTACACCTAGCAGTTTCCTAAAATTTTTTAATAAAATGATGCAATTCACCTACCATACAGCCCAGATAATCTCTTCCTAGGAATTTACCCAGAGGAAATGAGAGCATATGTTCATACAAAGACCTGTACCTGAATGTTTACAGCAACTTCGGGGGACTGAAAAGATGAGACATGTCCAATAGGAGGTGATGTGGTACAGAAAAGGAACAGCATACACAGAGGTGAGACTGAAGGCAAGGATCAAGAATTCAGCAGAAGAAAGTGCTCTGGTTTCTGCTCCGACATGTAAAAAGCTGGAGACTAGTCACTCCCATCTTCGCCTTGAGAAAAAAGCTGAACAAACTGAAAAAACAGCTCTTCTTAGTGCCATCAGAGAATTGAAGTTTCCCTGAAAACTGGAAACAGATGGATACAGAAGAAGCTCTCTGTGGAGTAGGAATACGTCAACCGTAATTGATGAGTTTCTGGAGGCACGGTATTGACTAGCTTGAGAGTTTAAAACTTGGGGAGGTCTAGTCTCAGGGAGCCCCCACATTTTTGCTACTTTCACTTCCAGGAGTCCCACCAAGCTCCCACTGTGAAGATTGGAGCAAAATCCCCTTGAGGGGAAACAGCAAACATGTTGAAATATGCTCAAAGCATTCTTTCTCCTTAACAAAGCTTGCCCTCAAAAGAAACTATTTTACTTGAGCCTAGTCAGTGTGGTGCAGTGGTTAAGTGCTTGGCTACTAGCCGAAAGATTGGCAGTTCCAACCCACCAGCTGCTCCCCTATAGGGCCACAATAAGTCGGAATAAACTCAATGGCATAGGGTTTCTTTTTTTTGGTTTAGTCAGTGTGGCAGGAGGAAATACCCAAGCCCAGCCCCTTCTAGCCTTCCTGTCTCATCTACATGAGGGTGAAAGAGGCGGAAGCTGAGAAACACTTGTGAACGTCAAGGCCCATGGGCACAAGCTCACTGAAAGACTAAGAACTAGTCATAGGGTTATAGAGCGATTCCCTTCCCTTCACACTTTACCATAACATTCAATAGGGCTCCCGGATAATAACAGGGAATTACAACGGAAAGAACTGCTAGTCTGAGATTCTATTTAAGACTCAAGAGAAATCCAAAGACACCAGAGAAAACAAAAACAAGGGCACTAGAGGAAAGTTTAGCCTCTGACACCTTACAGCTACAGCAAATAGTGAACAGCCTAATTCCCGACCAGATAAACATAAAACCTCACACTAAAGGCCTCATTAGAGGAATTACTTCTGGAATAAGTGCATCAAGGATTATATGTATCTTACAGTAACCACAGAAAGCATACGAAGCCTCAATATCCTCTATAAAAGGACAGGGTGAAACTGCAAGATTGCCAGTTATCTCCAGATGTTGAGGACATCTTTTGTCCCACACAATTGGTATACTGAAATGGTTTAGAACGTCCTGGAGTTTTTCCAAGAATCCATCCATTATTAACTCATGCACTTCATTAGCAGATGGCAGAACCTGAAATTCTAGGGACCAAGGTCTCTAGTAAAACGTGGAAATTCCAAGGATATCAGAGTTAATGAGATGACAGAATCATGATTGTTTGAGGGTCTTCGGTTTCATCTTCAATAATAAGTCACTGACAACCTTGAGCTAGGTCAAGATTTATATCAAACTTCGTGCTCTGAAATTTTGAATAACATGGTGTCAACCAAGTGCCAAAGTTCAATGAGGGACCTACTTAAGTATCTTATTCATATTGGGTTTACAATTCCAAAAATTCCACTTTGTCAATAGACTGTGATCGTTAAGGCTGTGTGTCAACTTGGCTGGGCTATGATTTTCAGTGGTTTGGCAGTTATGATGTAGTTTGGCAGTCACATAATGACGTAATTACCCCCATGATGAGATCTGCTGTGAGTAACCGATCAGTTGAATGGGGCTTTTCCTTGGGGGTGTGACCTGCATCCAATATTCGTGGACTTTCTGGCAAGCCTGGTAGGCTTTTGCTCACTCTGGAACCTGACTTCAGGTTCCTGGGACCAGAGCTAGTAGTTTGTCTGCCAATCTTGGAATTCATCAGCCTCTGCAGCCTACGAACCAGATGCCTGTTGTCTGACCCGCCAATCTTGGGTTCGTCAACCCCTGCAGCTATGTGAGTCAGGAGAAGCCTCCGGTCTGACCCAAGGACTTGGGATTTTCCAGCCTCTACAACCATGTGAGCCATTTCCTTGATGTAAATCTCTCTCTCTCTATATATATGTATATATAGACACTTCACTGGTTTTGCTTTTCTAGAGAATCTAGCCTAAGATATAGGCTTTAAATAATACCTAAAAAAAAAAAGAAAAAGAAAAAGAAATTGCCATCAAGTTGATTCTGACTCATAGAGACCCCATAGAACAGAGTAGAACTGCCCCTCAGGGTTTCCAAGGAGCAGCTGATGGATTCCAACTGCACCTTTTGGTTAGCACCTGAGCTCTTAACCACCATTTATTATGTGCTTTACTATCTATTAGGGTCGCTATGAGTCGGAATCGACTTGACGGCACTGGGTTTGGTTTTTGGTTTTGGTTTATGTTCCAGGGTACTCTTCTAGGTTCTCTTTTTGAATTAATTTATCTAACTCTCACCATAACCTTGTGGTAGGTACTATTATTATCCCCATTTTACGCAGGAGAAATCTGAGGTGGAATATCTTTCCCAAGTTCACCCACCAGAGCAGTAAGTGGCAGTTAGACTCAAATTTAGATTTGGCTGATTGAAAGCCTAGGCCCATTGTTAATGACTCTGAAGATGCAATTGGTACAGCACATGGTGGTACAGGCAACTTACTTGATAAGACTTTATTTACTAAGATAACTAAGCTTTTTAAGTGTTTTTTAAATACCAAAAATGTACCTGTCTAGTTTTCTAGCAAATAAGTGCAATGATGAGGTCTAGTTAGTTGGTAAGGAACTCACTGAAAGAGAAGACAAATAGACTAGATTCAACCAAAGTTCACAGTCTTCTGGGAAATACTTTAGGAAATGTGCTGACACCTTCTCCAGTCAGACTGTCTGACGCCATGGATGCCGTGCAGCCAGGTCCCTGTGTGCCTTCCGGGAAGGCTTTACCTCCAGAAGGAACCAGTGAAGCCCTCCACACAAAGGAGTCCTTGAAACATCAGCTGTGTGAACATTGTCATGTTGAAGAGCCCCTGGCTTCTCTGGTTATTCTGGCAAAACACCTCACAAGATGTATTGTGGGCAAAAGCCTTGACCGATTATTAAAATGCCATGGCTGAGACAAGGCTGGCATTAATCCAAAAAACACAAAATAATAAATATTGGAGAGGTTGTGGAGAGACTGGAACACTTATATACTGCTGGTGGGAATGTAAAATGGTACAACCACTTTGGAAATTGATTTGATGCTTCCTTAAAAAGCTAGAAATAGAACTACCATAAGATCCAGCAATCCCACCCCTTGGAATATATCCTAGAGAAGTAAGAGCCTTTACACGAACAGATATATGCACACCCATGTTTATTGCAGCACTGTTTACAATAGAAAAAAGATGGAAGCAACCAAGGTGCTTATCAAAAGACAAATGGATAAATAAGTCATAGTATATTCACACAATGGAATACTACACACAGATAAAGAACAATGATGAATCCAGGAAACATTGCATAATGTGGAGGAATCTGGAAGGCATTATGCTGCGTGAAGTTAAGTTAGTCAGTTGCAAAAGGACAAATATTGTGTAAGACCTCTGTTATAAGAACTCAAGAAATAGTTTAAGCAGAGAAGAAAATGTTCTTTGATGGTTAAAAGAGTGGGGAGGGAGGGAGGGAGAGGGGTATTCACTATTAGATAGTAGAGAAGAACTATTTTAGGTAAAGTAAAGCACAACACACAGTACAGAAGAGGTCAGCACAACTAGACTAAACCAAAAACAAAGAAGTTTCCTGAATAAACCGAATGCTTTGAAAGCCAGTGTAGCAGGGGTGGGGGTTTGAGGACCATGGTTTCATGGGACATCTAGGTCAATTGGCATAATAAAATCTATTAAGAAAACATTCTGCATCCCACTTTGGAGAGTGGTGTCTGGGGTCTTAAACACTACCAAGCGGCCATCTAAGACATATCAATTGATCTCAACCCACCTGGAACAAAGGAGAATGAAGAACACCAAGGACATAAGGTAATTATGAGCCCAAGAGACAGAAAGACACCTAAAGAAAGGTGTATATAAAATTTTTATATGAGAGACTGGCTTGATTTGTAAACTTTCACTTAAAGCACAATAAAAAATAAAAAAAAAGAAATGCCATGGCTGAGGAAAATTCGTTTTGTGGGTATGGTTGTTTTTCCAATCCTCTTACACACTCTTAAGTATCCTGAGGCGTATATCCTCGACCTGCTGAATGTGAGGCAACCCTCGGATCTCAGCGTCCTGTGAAGAGTCCAGACCGTCTGGCAGCAGGCGGGGCGAGCCTGCGGTGTAAGTTCTGGGCTTTGGTCCAGCCGAATGCGCACAGCACGCTCTTTCAGTGTAGCCTTTCCTCAGCCAGAATCCACACTCCGTATCTTTAAATCTGTGACTTACCACGGAAGGGGCTAGTCACACCTGCAGTTTACCAGCAGATATCCTGGAGCACGCATTCCTGCTGCTCAGCTGACCCTGCTAACCACGGTTTCTGCCTCAGTTATGTACAATATTTAAATTGCACACAGCCTCACTAACTGGGATCTTTGTTGAATGGCAATGTTTAATTGTTTAAGATGTACTATTAGAGGATTTGATTGTGAATTCCACAAACCAGGTGATCCCTTAACATCTCATCTAATACTCCCCCAAATGTAACATTGAAATGAAGAGCACAGTCTACAATAGGGACTGCAGGACCTTTGCTAGGGGCTGAATTCCTTTCTTGAAATTCAGGTCTCTAACCATTGACTGATGGCATGGTTAGAAGTGAAGTGGGCCTTTACCATCATCATAGGCTGGTCCATGGCTCAGTGAGCTCCAGACTTGCTTATACAACTGCCTACTTGCCATCTCCACTTGGGTGTCTTACCAAAAAAATCCCATTGCCATTGAGTTGATTCTGACTCATAGTGACCCAAAAGGACAGAGGAGAACTGTCCTACAGTGTAACCAGACTGCTCCAGGGCTGCTGGGTGCAGCCATAGAGACACAAAACGAATGAAAGCAAAAGAAAAAGCTTTATTTGGTTGGCCGAGCAAAGGAGCACGCCAAGATGGCTCCCTGAACAATGACCAAAACAGTATTTATTAGGAGAAGTGTCCTGGGGAAAGGAGTAAGGTCGTTGTTGATTGGTCTGGCCCGAAAAACTTTCCCGGGGTGGTTCCATCCTCTGTGCTTGCTCAGTCCAAAAGGGGGGAGTCTGTCAAACCAGGTCTTGAGGTCAGACCCCTCACTTCTGAAAGTCTTCCCCCAATCTTGGGCTGCTAAAGTTTGGTTCCATCCAGTGGGAAAAAAGTTCCGGAGTCACCCAGAGGATGGGGTTGATGGTTCTGTACATGTCAGGCAGGCCAGATTTGGTCCTAACTGGCTTTGTGGTCTGCAGACCCTGCGTCTTGTTTTTCTTATCTTGGGCAAGAAGTTGGCTGGTTGCCTAAAAAACATCTGCAGAAACCAGTTAGAAGGGAAGGTGGCTCATGCTACTCTACTTACAAGTTGGGGGTTGGTAATGGTGCCTGGAGGCTGGGTCTCAATGGGGTTTCGAAGGAGCGGCTTGTCGCTTCAAACTGCTGACTTTTTGACTAACAGCGGAGCTTTAACCATTGCGCCACCACGGCTCCCTAGAGTGTCTTGGGCAATCTCAAACTTAGTATGTCCAAGAGTGAACATGACTTACTACCTTTCTCTCTAACTCTTCCAGTTTCAGTAAATGGCTCCCATTGCTCAGACTAAAAACCAGTCATCCTTGAGTCTTCTCTTATCTCACCATTCACACCCGAATCCATCGTCAAGTCCTGTTGCCTAGTCTATAAACTCTATCCTCAAACTGAGAGCTACCATCCTCTCAACCCCTGTAACAGCCCTCTAACTTGCTTTCCTGCTGCCACCTCTGCTGTCTTGTAAGCTATTATTTAATCAGAGGCCAGAATGCTCTTTCTAAAATATAAATCAGATCATGGCGCTCTCCTGCTCAGATCCTTCCGTTGGTTTCTCATCACTTTTATAAAACAATCCAAATACTTACGATAAGCTACCAGGCTCTGTAAACCTCCATGACCGCACCAATCCTGTTTCCTCTTGAGTCTGTTCTAACTGACTGGCCGTCTCGCTGTTCTTCTACCTCACCAAGCTCACTCCCATCTCGGGATGGTCGTAGGTCCTGTTCTTCCTACCTGGGACACCCTTCCCCAGATATGTGCACGGCTCATCTACTTCATTCAGGGCTCTGCTTAAGCGTCACTTTTTATTGAGGCTTTCCCTACCACCCTATCTAAAACAGCCCCCTACACATTCTATACTTTTGCACGCTTTATTTTATTAATACCAGGTCTCACTACTGACACAAACATATGTATATTTTTTTGTTTGTTACGTGGGCAGGTATTTTGTGACTATCTTACGAATATCTTATCTTATCAATATATCCTCCAGTACCTAAAACAATGGCTGGCACATAGTAAGTCTTCAACAAATACGTGTTAAATGAACGAATGAATGATCTAACACTCTTACCAATAGTGCACTGAACATTAATGTCCAATTTTCTATATAACAGCATCGCATCTTTTCCCTCTGAGTATGGTATATTTACCTCAGAACATACTTTTTTCTGGCAGTAAAAAGATGGAATGCTTTAATACTTTTGAAACTAACCCCAAACTATTTGTACCAACGTACAATTTCAGGAACACAAAGATACAAAAACACCAACCTAGAACTTAGAAGGAACAAGAGTAGTAGCACTGAATCACAGATTCCCAGAGCATGCAAACATCTTTCCCCTGTAGCAGTGGAATTGCAAAATGTTACAAAGGCTGCCACAGGGTGCTGGGTGAGCCGGCACAGACTCGGCAGTGCTGTGTGATGCTATCACTGTCTAACCCGAAGGACCTGACCTCTGTGAGAATAAAGATCTTTAATGACTTAAGTGTCATTTCCCAGTATAATAATGAGTCACACTCCTGAGCCAGATCTAGCAGTCCTTGTAGGGCTGCGTCCTTCTGAGAAGAGCTTTCACAGGGTGAGAAAACGGGCAGAGGTGAAAAAAAAATAAATGAAAGAGAAATGGAAGGAGGAGAGGGGATTGGCAGAATAAGGAAGAAGCAGGAGAGAAAGCAAGGGTATTTGATGAGCTGGGGTGGAGGTGGGGGGAAGGGTAAGTGTGACATTCTGTCACAAGCCCCACCTCCCTTTCCTACTGACGGCCCTGGTTCTGGCACTGCAGGCAGCCTCTGGTAACTGGGATGCTGAGAAACAGGAGGGCTTCATGTCCATGGCTTGTCCTGGGATTTCTCTTTTACTTCTCCTGAGCTCTCCTTCTCTCCTCTCTGGCTGTCATTAATTTCTCTTTTCTTTGTTTCCTCTCTGCATATTCCTTGTCTTTATGCTTTCCTCCTCACACACACACAAAAAAAAAACATACTGTTTTTTCATCATTTAGAACAGATACATTCACTGCCTGCAAAGGCAACAGTATTTTCTTGTATTCTGGGAAAATATATTGACAGGTGTGCCGAATTCTTGTGACCCTGGAGCAGCTTTGCTGCAACTGCTGCCACTTTTCTCAGACCCCAGTTGATTGGGACATCCAAAGCTATTTCCCCGAGCTATGATCTGGTGCCTAACTTGCCAGAAGGACCTTTCCCCTGCAGCCTTAGTTGCTCTTTCTGACCTAGTCTAGGTTTGAGGTTGTTTTCTCCTCCCGGGCATGTCAAACCGGAATAGGAGGAAATAGCATGATTCAGACCCTGGCCGTGGCACACACATCAAGACGCAGCATTTAAGAAGCCTCTCCTGGCTCAATGAGGCATTGGTGGCCTGTAGCAGAATTCTCATCTGTGCTGGAGACTCAGTTTCAATTCCTGGCCAATGAATGCACCACACACACAGTCACCGCCTGTCTGTCAGTGGCGGCTCGCATATTGCTATGATTCTAGACTAAGACAGACTAGGAAGAAAGGCCTGGTGACCTGCTTTGGAAAATGCCAGTGAAAACCCTATGATACACAATGGTCTGATCCACAACTGATCATGGGGATGGCACAGGACCAGGCAGCATCTCGTTCCATTGTACATGGAGTCGCCATGAGTGAGGAGCCAGTGTGACAGCAGCCAACAGCAACAATCCCGTCTGAGGATTAAACAGTCTGTGAGTTCCAAGGCAAACTGGTAAGTGCCTCCTGCGTTAGTCTCACTCTCAGGAAACGCTGGTCTCCTTGTGTACAAGCTCCTTAAGTACCAGCTCTCCCGTTTTATAATTGTACAGGAATCTTGTATAAGTTAATTAAGATATGTAAGTCTCAGTTCCTTCTTTGGAGAAAAAGATATTAATTCCCACCTCAAGCATGGTTGTGAGGATTTAATGTGATACTTTCAGTAAAGGGGTCAGCACTATATCTGGCACAATCAACATAAACTACTCAGTTGGCATCATTGTGAACCGCCTCTATTGTCCGTTGACCTTGACTGCCAGGGGCTGCAGTTTCTATTGTTTCTCTCTCAGAGGCCTTGACCACTTCAAAGTCTGTGACTTGTAACATGTTAGGGCTCAGCACAGCTGGGAATCTAGAGACCCCATGGTCCGCTGGCTGGTGAACAGCTCGTCTGTTACAAATCAGTATAAAGAAGTAGGGCAGGTCAACCAGGCTGAGGTTGATACAGGAGTTGGCTTCCTTAAGATTTCTGGCAACTCAGATTGTGGGAAGACTAGGGGAAGAGGCTGGGGTTTTATAAGCAGATGAGACAATAAACACACCTTGTCTGTGAAGTTTCCTGTGGGCTTAAGTGTCAATGGGCTTTGGGATGAAAACGCCACAGGATAATGGTGATGCTTTCTCTGTATCTCCAACTCAGTTTTAGAATTTTATATTATTATCTGTTTTCTTCCAATATTTAGTTAATACTACCTTCTGCTGTCAGGCCCAGATAACTCAGGGTCTAGATAGTTTGGCAAGGGAGTATGGACTTGATGCGATCATCAACATGAAGATTTCAGCAATTTTTAAGCGAGTGGAAATGACATTTGTGGGCTTGTGGGGAAACCCCGCCCTGTTCTGGGGTCAGCGATGAGTCTCTGGAGCAGCTGGGCCATGTATCAGGCCAAGCGAGGCATACCTTAGAGTCAGTCACGGCCTCATCTCTCAGATTGCCCCGGCCAGCTCCATGCACCTCTGTAGCTCCCAGATCTCATTTCTACAGGCCCAAGAGCAGGGGCCAGTGATTTCTTCAGACTTTATTTCTAAAGAGCAGACAGACACTCTGTTGTATAATAGGCCTCAGAGCCTCCAGGATACACTTGGTTAAAAAAACTTACACCACGTAGACATCTAATGCAGGCAGATGAACAAAGACTACAAAGGAAAAAATTCTTCATGTTATAGAAAGGTAAATCAGTGGGGGATTTTCTTTATTCCTCTTTTTCTTCTATAATGTGATTTATGCAAAAGCCTTTAAAACTCGAGAAAAGAAAGGGAGACAGGTCCTGTCATCTTCTAGTTGACAGTATGCTTTATTTGACTGTGATATTTGAGACAGAAACTCCCTCAGAGGTAATATCTCTGCTAGCTTTAGCTACTTAACCTGTTGTTGTAGTTAGGTGCCATTGAATCAGTTCCGGCTCATAACAACCGTATGTACAACAGAACGAAACACTGCCCAATCCTGTGCCATCCTCACAATCATTATGTTTGAGCCCATTGTTGCAGCCACTGTGCCAATCCACTTCATCGAGGGTCTTGTTTTTCCTTGCCTGTTTACTTTACCAAGCATGATACCCTTCTCCAGGGACTGATACTTCCTGATGCCATGTCCAAAGTACGTAAGACTCAGTCTCGCCATTCTCGCTTCTAGGGAGCATTCTGGTTGTACTTCTTCTAAGACAGATTTGTTCGTACTTTTGGCAGTCCATGGTATATTCAATATTCTTTGCCAACACCACAATTCAAAGGCGTCAATTCGTCTTCGGTCTCCCTTATTCATTGTCAAGTTTTGCACGCACATAAGGTGACTGAAAATACCATGGCTTGCGTCAAGTACATCTTAGTCCTCAAAGTAACATCTTTGCTTTTTAGTACTTTAAAGAGGTGTTCTACAGCAGGTTTGCCCAATGCAATATGTTGTTTGATTTCCTGACGGCTGCTTCCATGGGTATTGATTGTGGACCCAAGTAAAATGAAATCCTTGACAAAGTCAATCTTTTCTCCATTTATCATGATGTTGATTATTGGTCCAGTTGTGAGGATTTTTGTTTTCTTTATGTTGAGGTGAAATCCATACTGAAGGCTGTAGTCTTTGATCTTCCTCAGTAAGTGCTTCAAGTCCTTTCACTTTCAGCAAGCAAGGTTGTGTCGTTTGCATAACACAGTTTGTTAATGAGTCTTGCTCCAATTCTGACCCCCTGTTCTTCATACAGTCCACTTTCTCAGATTATTTGATCAGCATACAGATTGGATAGGTATGGTGAAAGGATACAACCCTGACACTAACCTTTCTTGATTTTAAATGAAACAGTATCCCCTTGCTCTGTTCAAATGACTGCCTCTTGGTCTATGCACAGGGTCTGCATGAGCACAAATAAGGTTCTGGAATTCCTATTCTTTGCAATGTTATCCATAATTTATTATGATCCACACAGTCAAATGCCTTTGCACAGTCAGTAAAACACAGGTAAATGTCTTTCTGGTATTCTCTGCTTTCAGCCAAGATCCGTTTACATCAGCAATGGTATCCCTCATTCCATGTCCTCTTCTGAATCCAGCTTGAATTCCTGGCAGTTCCCTGTTGATGTACTGCTGCAACCACTTTTGAATGATCTTCAGCAAAATTTACTTGTGTTTGATGTTAACAATATTGTTCAATAATTTCCTCATTCTGTTGGATCTCCTTTCTTTGGAATGGGTACAAATATGGATCTCTTCCAGTCAGTTGACCAGGTAGCTGTCTTCCAAATTTCTTGGCATAGACGAGTGAGCACCTCCAGAGCTGCATCCCTTTGTTGAAACATCTCAACTGGTATTCCAATTTTTCCTTGTTTTTCACCAATGCCTTTAGTGCAAGCTTGGACTTCTTCCTTCAGTACCATCGGTTCTTGATCATACACTACCTCCTGAAATGGTTGAACATTGGCCAATTCTTTTTTGGTACAGTGACTCTGTGTATTCCTACCATTTACTTTTGATGCTTCCTGCATCATTGAATATTTTGCCCATAGAATCTGTCAGTATTGCAATTTGAGGCTTTAATTTTTATTTCAGTTCTTTCAGCTTGAGAAATGCTGAGCATGTTCTTCCCTTTGGTTTTCTAACTCCAGGCCTTGCACATTTTAATACTTTACTTTGTCTTCTTGAGCTGTCCTTTGAAATCTTGTGTTCAGCTCTTTTACCTCATCATTTCTTCCATTCACTTTAGCTAGTCTATGTTCAAAAGCAAGTTTCGGAGTCTCTTTTGACATCTGTTTTGGTCTTTTCTTTCTTTCCTGTCTTTTTAATGATCTTTTGCTTTCTTCATGTATGATGTCCTTCATGTCTTACCACACTCATTTGGTCTTTAGTCATTAGTGTTCAATGCATCAAATCTATTCTTGAGATGGTCTCCAAAATCAGGTGGGATATACTCAGCTCGTATTTTGGCTGTTGTGGACTTGTTTTAATTTTCTCCAGTTTCAACTTGAACTTGCATACCGGCAATTGATGGTCTGTTCCACTGTCAACCCCTGGCCTTGTTCTGACTGATGATATTGAGCTTTTCCACCATCTCTTTCCACACATAAAGTCGATTTGGTTCCTGTGTATTCCATTTGGTGAGGTCCACGTGTATAGTCACTACTTATGTTGTTGAAAAAAGGTATTTGCAATGAAGAAGTCGTTGGTCTTACAAAATTATATCCTGCGTTCTCCAGGATCACTTCTACCACCAAGGCCGTATTTTCCAACTACCAAAACTTCTTCATTTCCAACATTTGAATTCCAATCACCAGTAATTATCAGTACGTCTTGACTGCATGTCTGATCAATTTCAGACTTCAGAAGTTGGTAAAAATCTTCAGTTTCCTCATCTTTAGCATTAATGGTTGGTGTGTAAATTTGGATAACAGTCATATTAATTGGTCTTCCTTGTAGGCATATGGATATTATCCTACCCCTGACAGTGTTGTATTTCAGGATAGATCCTGAAATGTTCTTTTTGATGACAAATGCTATGCCTTCCTCTTCAATTTGTCATTCCTGACATAGTAGGCCATAGGATTGCCTGATTTAAAATAGCAAATACCCGTCCATTTCAGCTCACTAATGCCTAGGATATCAATCTTCAAGTGTTCCATTTACTTTTTGATGACTTCCAATTTTCCAAGATTTATACTTCGTACATTCCACGCTCCAATTATTAATGGATGTTTGCAGCTGTTTCTTCTCATTTTGATTCGTGCCACATCAGCAAGTGAAGCTCCCGAAAGCTCTGCTCTACCCACGTCAGTAAGGACCACTCTACTTTGAGGAGGCAGCTCTTCCTGATCATATTTCGAGTTCCTTCCAACCTGAGGAGCTCATCTTCCAGCACTATATCAGACAGTGTTCCACAGCTATTCATAAGGTTTTCACTGGCCAGTTTCTTCAGAAGTAGACTGCCAAGTCCTTCTTCCTAGTCTGTTTTAGTCTGGAATCTCTGCTGAAACCTGTCCCCCAAGGGTGACCCTGTTGGTATTTGAAATACTGGTGGCAAAGCTTCCAGTATCACAGCAACATGCAAGCCACCACAGTACAACAAACTGACAAATGCATGGTGGGCTATTTAGCACTTCTTTTTTTCCCCTCTGGGACTGCTGATACAGGTCTTGCTCAGTTATGTTAGTTGGAAGACATAGGGGAACTAGGTGGCATACCAAGGCTGTTGTTGTTATTGGGTCCCATGGAGTTGCTTCCAACTTACCGTGACCCCATGTGACAGAGTAGAACTGCCCCATAGGGCTTTCTAGACTATAATCTTTACAGAAGCAGATTGACAGGTCTTTCTCCTATGAAGCCACTGGGTGAGTTTGAACTCCAACCTCTCAATTAGCAGCCAAGTGCTTAAACGTTGCATCACCAGGGCTCCTTATACCAAGGCTGAAAGAGGAACTATATACATTTGCAAGTCAAACTTCACAAATTCCTGGTTCCAAAAAGCAGGCCCTGCTAATGACACGAGCTCTTGCTTGCATCCCAGAAAGAACCCAGGTTTGGGAAGCTGGGTTATGAGTCTCTGATTTGAGTAATCCAGATACTTGTTAAAGACATTTAAAGGCAGAGCAAACATACATTGAGTTGGAGGAAATTTGTCAACTTCGAATTATATGAAAACCAAAACCTACGGCTGTCAAGTTGATTCCAACTCATAGTGACCTCACAGCGTTTCCAAGGCTGCAGCCTTTGCAGATGCAGACTGCCACATCTTTCTGCCACCGAGCAGCTGGTGGGCTCCAACCGCTGAGCTTTGAGGCTGCAGCCTTTGCAGATGCAGACTGCCACATCTTTCTGCCACCGGGCAGCTGGTGGGCTCCAACCGCTGAGCTTTGAGGCTGCAGTCTTTGCAGATGCAGACTGCCACATCTTTCTGCTGCCGAGCAGCTGGTGGGCTCCAACCGCTGAGCTTTGAGGCTGCAGTCTTTGCAGATGCAGACTGCCACATCTTTCTGCCACCGGGCAGCTGGTGGGCTCCAAACGCTGAGCTTTGAGGCTGCAGCCTTTGCAGATGCAGACTGCCACATCTTTCTGCCACCGGGTAGCTGGTGGGCTCCAACCGCTGAGCTTTGAGGCTGCAGCCTTTGCAGATGCAGACTGCCACATCTTTCTGCCACCGAGCAGCTGGTGGGCTCCAACCACTGAGCTTTGAGGCTGCAGCCTTTGCAGATGCAGACTGCCACATCTTTCTGCCACCGGGCAGCTGGTGGGCTCCAACCGCTGAGCTTTGAGGCTGCGGTCTTTGCAGATGCAGACTGCCACATCTTTCTGCCGCCGAGCAGCTGGTGGGCTCCAACCGCTGAGCTTTGAGGCTGCAGTCTTTGCAGATGCAGACTGCCACATCTTTCTGCTGCCGAGCAGCTGGTGGGCTCCAACCGCTGAGCTTTGAGGCTGCAGCCTTTGCAGATGCAGACTGCCACATCTTTCTGCTGCCGAGCAGCTGGTGGGCTCCAACCGCTGAGCTTTGAGGCTGTAGTCTTTGCAGATGCAGACTGCCACATCTTTCTGCTGCCGAGCAGCTGGTGGGCTCGAACCGCTGAGCTTTCTGCTTAGCAGCCAAGTGCTTAACCACTGCACCATCAGGGTTCCGTCAGATTGCATGGCACTCCCAAATGAAGACGGGTTAGAGATTTACTGTTCTTGCTATCAGGATAGTATGCTCTAAAGAAAGATTGCAATAAAAATAATCAGAAGGATATCATAATATATCTGGAAAGTTATTTCCTGTTTTTAGTCTGCTTGACCTGAAGCCCTCACTACTATAAAATAAATAAACACCTAGTCCAACTTTTTATCTGGTTCTCAGAATCCAGCTATGCAATGAATTCAGTCCTTTTCAGCTCACATTTACCTATACTAGTTATTCACAGGGCAGGTCACTGGAACTTGCTTTCTTGTGGTTGATCTTGCTGTCACCACAAATTATTTTTAGATGGTATCTTCCTCTGTTGTTGTTTTATTCATATGCAACCTACATCTTCATGGGAGTTAGGAGGGCTGCCATTAAAATCCACCATTTAATTATCTCTCTTTCTTCTGCTGAATGTATGAGTCAGCTATAGAGGCAAGCTCATTCCTTCCTTCAACAAACATTGTCAAGCAACACTGCTCTCAATGAGTGTACACTCGGAGGAAGGAGATCATTACAATAATAATTATATGTAATACACAAATAACTTCAGGCAGTACATGGCACAACAAGCTAGAGTAATTTTGAGAGGAAATGGAAGAAATGACTTTTAAGATGAGAAGGGCATGCTGAGAAGCCAAAGATAGGGGTAGAAAAGCACAGGTACATTTGGGGGAAGAGGGAGTCATCACTGAAGTTTCCAGGCTGAGGAAAGTGCTGCAAGAACAAATACATTGAGGGTTTACTATGTGCCTGGCAGTGTTCTAAGCACAGGGAATTACCAAAAAAAAAAAAAAAAAAAATCCTTGCCCTCATGGACCTTACATTCTAGTGGAAAATGACAGTCACTAAGCAAACCAAAGTGGAGCCCTGTTGGCTCAATGGTTAAGCCCTTAGCTACTAACTCCAAGGTCTGCGGTTCTAGCCTACCAGCCCCTCTGCAGGAGAAAAGACCTGGTGATCTGCTCCCATAAAGACTGCTGCCTAGGAGACTCTATGAGGTAGCTGTACTCGGTCCTATAGGATCGCTACGCGTAGAACAGATTCCATGGCACACAAGAACAGGCAAATAAAACACATAGTATTTTAGATGGTGATTAGTGCTATGGAGAAAAATGAAGGTGGAAGGGGGAAACAGCACTAGCATGTGTGTGTTCCTCTGTGTGTGTGTGTGTACACACGCGTGCGCGCACGCGCGCGTGCTTGTGAAATCTCGCGCGCACGCTATTTCAAAGAGGGTGGTCAGCGACAAGTCTCGCTGGGGCCACAGGGGATATCTGGGGGAAGAGTGTCCCAGGCACTGGAAGCAACAAGGGCAAATGCTCTGCGGAGGGCGTGTGCTTGGAATGACAGGGGAACAGCGAGGAGGCCAGTGTGTCTGGAGCAGAGTGAGTGACTGGGGGGAGGAGGAAATAAGGCCAGGGGTACGGCGGGGGCCAGATCATAGGGAACCTCACAAGCCGCTCCCGCGACTTTGGCTTTGACTCGGATATGGGAAACCTCAGTGGAGGTTTGAAGAGAGGAGTGATACGATCTCTGACTTAAAATTTTAGGGCTGACGCTGGCTGATCGGAGCCCTGGTGGCGCAGTGGTTAAGAGCTCGGCTGATAACCAAAAGTACGGCAGTCCGCTCCTTGGAAACCCTAAGGGGCAGTTCTACCCCGCCCAGGAGGGTTGCTATGAGTCGGAATGGACTCAACGGCAACGGTTTTTTGTGTTTTGTTTTTCCTGGCTAATTGAAGATTATTCGCTGCAGAGAGTCTGACCAGATTCTGATCTGATTTGGTCTAGGGAGAGGCCTGAGAATCTTAGTTTTAAAGGTGCTCCAGGTGGAGAACCACAGCTTCAGGGCTTGCATGTGTTCTCATAGTCTTTACCTCCAAACGCCAGCTTTCACCACCGTGCAGAGAAAGTGATACTGTGCTCTTAGAAAGCTGTTACCCAAGACCAAGGCTGCTTTTATTGGCCTTTACAGTGCATCACATAAAATAAGTAAACGACAGACAGAGAAGGATGCTGGTTCTGAAAACTAATTTTGAGACAATTCTACCCCACTGGACAACGCGAGGAAACCCTGGTGGCGTAGTGGTTAAGTGCTAGGGCTGTTAACCGAGAGGTTGGCAGTTCCAGTCCGCCAGGCGCTCCTTGGAAACTCTGTGGGGCAGTTCTGCTCTGTCCTGTAGGGTCGCTATGAGTCGGAATCGACTCGACGGCAGTGGGTTTGGCTTTTTTTGGGGGGGTGGGAGGGCCAACCCTATGCAATGTGCATATGAGGAAACAGGCCTAGAGAGGCTTGAATGGCTTTCAAGGGCACAAGGCCTATAAAGGGCATAGTTAAGATTTAAATTTACATTGTCAACGCTTAGTCCAGTGCTCTTGTCATCATACAACTGATATTACTGATGAGACTTTTTTACCCTTACAGTTTGCCATTAATGTATAAGAATTTTGGTGCATTTATCTTGTATCCTGAAAATATATATATACTACCTCTAGTATTTTTGGTTCACCCATCTGTCAGCTTGTTGCACTGTGGTGGCTTTCATGTTGCTATGATGCTGGAAGCTCTGATGCTAGTATGTCCAATACCAGCAGCATCACCCGTGATGGACAGGTTTCAGTGGATCTTCCAGATTAAGACAAACTAAAAAGAAAGGCCTGGCTATTTACTTCTGAAAATTAGTCAGTGAAAACCTTATCCATCACAACAGAACATTGTCCAACATGCTTGCTTTAGACACATCATCAGAGGGATCAATCCTTAAAGGAGGATGTCATGGTTGGTGAAGTAAAAGGGTCAACAAGGGTGTAGGAGACCTTGGGTGAGATGGATTGGCACAAAAATAGCCACAATGATGAACTCCAACATGCCAGTGATTGTGAGGATGAGGCAGGACTGGGCAACATTTCATTCTGTTGTACATAAGGTCACCATGAGTTGGAGTTGACTCAATGGCAACAATTTTTGGTTAATCATAATACACTTATGAAGATCAAAGACCACAGCCTTCAGTATGGTTTGCACCTCAACATAAAGAAAACAAAAATCCTCACAACTGGACCATTAAGCAACATCATGATAAACAGAGAAAAGATTGAAGTTGTCAAGGATTTCGTTTTACTTGTATCCACAATCAGTAGCCATGGAAGCAGCAGTCAAGAAATCAAAACATGCATTGCACTGGGGAAATCTGCTGCAAAGAACCTCTTTAAAGTTTTCAAGAGCAAAGATGTTACCCTGAAGACTAAGATGCGCCTGACCCAAGCCATGGTATTTTCAATTGCATCATATGCATGTGAAAGCTGGACAATGAATAAGGAAGACCGGAGAAGAACTGACGTCTTTGAATTGTGGTGTTGGCGAAGAATATTGAATATACCATGGACTGCCAAAAGAATGAACAAATCTGTCTTAGAAGAAGTACAACCAGAATGCTCCTTAGAAGCAAGGATGGTGAGACTACGTCTTACATACTTTGGACATGTTGTCAGGAGGGATCAGTCCCTGGAGAAGGACATTATGCTTGGCAGAGTACAGGGTCAGTGGAAAAGAGGAAGACCCTCAACGAGGTGGATTGACACAGTGGCTGCAACAATGAGCTCAAGCATAACAACGATTGTAAGGATGGTGCAGGAACGGGCAGTGCTTCGTTCTGTTGTGCACAGGGTCACTATGAGTTAGAACCAACTAGACGGTACCTAACAACAAGAACAACAATATATTTAGCTTTGATTCCATGACTTGTTACCTTAACCACCTTCTTGCCGTTAGATCATGTTGCTCTCCTGCATAAAACGATAATATATTCAATTTCAGCTGTGTTCTGGTTTTGGTATTTAGCCAAAATCTGCTTTTCACCTTTACCTTCAACCTTGGCCTTTTGAAAAGCCAAATTGTCAAATGCCTGTTTCATCTTCTGGCAACTCTAAACTTGGTGTGGCTCTTGATCAGATGCTCTTATTGGTTAGTCATAATATCTAATCAACATCACTATGTGAGTTATTAGAACAAGTTATATCAGTCAGAGTTGCTGTTTTGTGTGTGTGTGTGTGTGTGTGCTCTAAGTGAACATTTACAATTCAAGTCAGTTTCTCATACAAAAACACATTGTTACATGTTCCTAGTTGCTCTCCCTATAATGTGATAGCATACTCCTTCTCTCCAACCTTTATTTTCCGCGTCCATTCAACCAGCTCCTGTCTCCCTGTGCCTTCTCATCTCGCCCCCGGACAGGAACTGCCCACTTAGTCTCACGTGTCTATTTAACCTAAGAAGCACACTCCTCACCACTATCATTTTATGTCTTATAGTCCAGTCTAATCTTTGTCTGAAGAGTTGGCTTCAAGAATGGTTTCAGTTTTGGGTTAACAGAGAGACCAGGGGCCATGTTCTCTGGGGTCCCTCCAGTCTCAGACAGACCATTAAGTCTGGTCTTTTTTACTAGAATTTGAGTTCTGCACCCCACTTTTCTCCTGATCATCAGGGATTCTCTGTTGTGTTCCCTGTCAGGGCAGTCATTGGTGGTATCCAGGCATCATCTAGTTCTTCTGGTCTCAGGGTGATGGAGTCTCTGGTTTATGTGGCCCTTTCTGTCTCTTGGGCTCATATTTTCCTTGTGTCTTTGGTGTTCTTCATTATCCCTTGCTCCATGTGGGTTGAGACTAATTGATGCATCTTAGATGGCCACTTGCTAGCTTTTAAGACCCCAGTCACCACTCACCAAAGTGGGATGCACAACGATTTCTTAATAAACTTTGTTATGCCAATTGACCTAGATGTCCCCTGAAACCATGGTCCCCAGACCCCTGCCCTTGCTACTCTGTCCCTCGAAGTGTTTGGTTGTATTTAGGCAACTTCTTAGCTTTTGGTTTAGTCCAGTTGTGCTGACTTCCCCTGTATTGTGTGTTGTCCTGCTCTTCACCTAAGGTAATTCTTGTCTACTGTCTAATTAGTGAATACCCCTCTTCCTCCCTCCCCACCCTCGTAACCATCAAAGTATGTTTTCTTCTTTGCTTAAACCTTTTTGTGAGTTCTTATAATAGTGGTCTAATACAATATTTGTCCTTTTACAACTGACTAATTTCACTCAGCATAATGCCTTCCAGATTCATCCACATTACAGAGATGTTTCATGAATTCATCGTTGTTCTTTAATGTTGCTTAGTATTCCATTGTGTGAACATACCATTATTTGTTTATCCATTCCTTCGTTGACTGGCACCTGGGTTATTTCCATTTTTTGCTATTGTAAACAGTGCTGCAGTGAACATGGGTGTGCATAAATCTATTCATGTGAAGGCTCTTACTTCTCTAGGATATATTCCAAGGACTGGGATTGCTGGATCGTATGGTAGTTCTATTTCTAGCTTTTTAGGGAAGCGCCAAATCGATTTCCAAAGTGGTTGTACCATTTTACATTCCCACCAGCAGTGTATAAGTGTTCCAATCTTTCCATAGCCTCTCCAGAATTTATTGTTTTGTGTTTTTTGGATTAATGCCAGCTTGTTGGAGATGAAATCTCATTGTAGTTTTGATCGTGAACATTTCCTCATATATCTGTTAGCTACCTGAATGTCTTCTTTAATGAAGTGTCTATTCATATCTTTTGCCCATTTTTTAAATTGGGTTATTTCTCTTTTTGCAGTTGAGTTTTTGCAGTATCATGTAGATTTTAGAGAGCAGGCGCTGATCAGTAATGTCATAGCTAAAAACTTTTTCCCAGTCTGCAGGTAGTCTTTTTACTCTTTTGGTGAGGTCTTTGGATGAGCATAGGTGTTTGATTTTCAGGAGCTCCCAGTTATCTAGTTTTTCTTCTACATTCTGTATAATGTTTTGTATACTGTTTATGCCATGTATTAGGGCTCCTAACATTGTCCCTATTTTTTCTTCCATGATCTTTATCGTTTTAGGTTTTATATTTAGGTCTTTGATCCACTTAGAGTTAGTTTTTGTGCATGGAGTGAGGTATGGGTCTTGTTTCATTTTTTTGCAGATGGATATCCAGTTACGCCAGCACCAATTGTTAAAAAGACTGTCTTTTCCCCATTTAACTGACTTTGGGCCTTTGTCAAATATCAACTGCTCATATGTGGTTGGATTTATGTATGGATTCTCAATTCTGTTCCATTGATCCATGTATTTGTTGTTGTACCAGTACCAGCTGTTTTGACTACTATGGTGGTATAATAGGTTCTAAAATCAGGTAAAGTAAGACCTCCCACTTTGTTCTTCATTTTCAGTAATGCCTTATTTATCTGGGGCCTCTTTCCCTTCCATATGAAATTGGTGATTTTTTTCTCCATCTCATTAAAGAATGTCCTTGGGATTTGGATCAGAATTGCATTAAATGTATAGATTGCTTTTGGTAGAATAGACATTTTTATAATGTTAAGTCTTCCTATCCACGAGCAAGGTACGTTCTTCCACTTATATAAGTCCCTTTTGGTTTCTTGCAGAAGTGTACTGTAGTTTTCTTTGTATAAGTCTTTTACATCTCTGGTAAGACTTATTCCTAAGTATTTTATCTTCTTGGGGGCTACTGTAAATGGCATCGATCTGGTGATTTCCTCTTTGATGTTCTTTTTGTTGGTGTAGAGGAATCCAACAGATTTTTGTATGTTTACCTTGTGTCCCGATACTCTGCTGAACTCTTCTATTAGTTTCAGTAGTTTTCTGGAGGATTCCTTAGGGTTTTCTGTGTATAAGACCATGTCATCTGCAAATAGAGATACTTTTACTTCTTCCTTGCCAATCTGGGTGCCCTTTATTTCTTTATCTAGCCTAATTGCTCTGGCTAGGACTTCCAGCACAATGTTGAATAAGAGTGGTGATAAAGGGCATCCTTGTCTGGTTCCTGATCTCAATGGGAATATTTTCAGGCTCTCTCCATTTAGGGTGATGTTGGCTGTTGGCTTTGCATAAATGCCCTTTATTATGTTGAGGAATTTTCCTTCTATTCCTATTTTGCTGAGAGTTTTTATCATGAATGAGTGTTGAACTTTGTCAAATGCCTTTTCTCCATCAATTGATAGAATCATGTGATTCTTGTCTTTTGTTTTACTTATGTAGTGGATTACATTAATTGTTTTTCTAATGTTGAATCATCCCTGCATACCTGGTATGAATCGCACTTGGTCATGGTGAATTAGTTTTTTGATATGTTGTTGATATTCTATTGGGTGGAATTTTGTTGAGGATTTTGCATCTACATTCACGAGGGATATAGGTCGATAATTTTCTTTTCTTGTAGTGTCTTTACCTGGTTTTGGTATCAGGGATATGGTGGCTTCACAGAATGAGTTGGGCAGTATTCTGTCCTTTTCTATGTTCTGAAATACCTTTAGTAGTAGTGGTGTTAACTCTTCTCTGAAAGCTTGGTAGAACTCTGCAGTGAAGCTGTCCGGACCAGGGTTTTTTTTTGCTGGGAGTTTTTTCACTACCTTTTCAATGGCTTCTTTTGTTATGGGTCTATTTAGTTGTTCTACCTGTGCTTGTATTATTTTAGGTAGGTAGCATGTTTCTAGGAATTCATCTATTTCTTCTAGGTTTTCAAATCTGTTTGAGTATAGTTTTTCATAGTAATCTGATATGATTCTTTTAATTTCAGTTGGGTCTGTTGTAATATGGCCCATCTCATTTCTTATTCGGGTTATTTGCTTCCTCTCCTGTTTTTCTTTTGTCAGTTTGGCCAATAGTTTATCAATTTTGTTGATTTTTTTTAAAAAACCAGCTTTTGGTCTTGTTAATTCTTTCAATTGCTTTTCTGTTTTCTATTTCATTTAGTTCAGCTCTAATTTTTATTATTTGTTTTCTTCTGGTGTCTGTGGGTTTCTTTTGTTGCTCTCTTTCTATTTGTTTGAGTTGTAGGGATAATTCTTTGATTTTGGCCCTTTCTTCTTTTTGGATGTGTGCATTTATTGATATAAATTGGCCTCTGAGCACTGCTTTTGCTGTGTCCCAAAGGTTCTGATAGGAAGTGTCTTCATTCTCATTGGATTCTCTGAATTTCTTTATTCCATCCTTAATGTCTTCTATGATCCACTCTTTTTTGAGCAGGGTATTGTTCAGTTTCCAAGTGTTTGACTTCTTTTCCCTGCTTTTCCTGTTATTCGATTTCCACTTTTATGGCCTTAGGGTCAGAGAAGACGCTTTGTAATATTTCAATGTTTTGGATTCTGCTAAGGCTTGCTTTATGACCTAATACATGGTCAATTCTAGAGAATGTTCCATGTGCCCTAGAAAAGAAAGTATGCTTGGTTGCTGTTGGGTGGAGTGTTCTCTATATGTCTACAAGGTCAAGTTGGTTGATTGTGGCATTTAGATCTTGTGTCTTTATTGAGCTTCTTTCTGGATGTCCTGTCCTTCACTGAAAGTGGTGTGTTGAAGTCTCCTACTATTATTGTGGACCTGTCTATCTCACTTTTCAATGCCGATAGAGTTTGTTTTATGTATCTTGCAGCCCTGTCATTGGGTGCATAAATATATAATATGGTTATAGCTGCTTGGTGTATTGTCCCTTTAATTATTATATAGTGTCCTTCCTTATCCTTTATGATGGATTTAAGTCTTTTTTATCAGAAATTAATATTGCCACTCCTGCTCTTTTTTGATTGTTGTTTGCTTGATATATTTTTTCCCATCCTTTGAGTTTTAGTTTGTTTGTGTCTCTAAGTCTAAGGTGTGTTTCTTATAGGCAGCGTATAGATGGATCTTGTTTCTTTATCCAATCTGCAATTCTCTGTCTCTTTATTGGTGCATTTAGTCCATTTACATTCAGGGTAATTACGGAGAGGTATGAATTTAGTGCTATCATTTTGATTCTTTTTTTGTGTGTTGACAGTTTCTTTTTCCCACTTGATTTTATGTGCTGAGTAGATTTTCTTTATATATTGTCCTTTCCTCAGATTTGTTGTTGTTGATTTTGTTTCTGCTGAGTCTGTACTTTTCCCTTGTATTTTATTTTGATGAGTAGGATAGTTTTTCTCCTTTGTGGTTACCTTATTATTTACCCCTATTGTTCTAAATTTAAAACTAACTTTTATTTCTTTGTATCATGGTATCTTCCTCTCCATATGGAAGGTGTATGATTACATTTCTTAGTGCCTCTTTATTATTTTAATGTTGTCTTCTTTTACACAACAATAACAGCACTGTTACCGCGTGTTGGGCTTTTTTTTTAAATCTTGCTTTGTTTTTTTGGATTTCCCTGTCTGGGTTGACTTCTGGTTGCTCTGCCCAGTGTTCTAGTCTTGGGATGATGCCTGAAATTATTGATTTGCTAACCAAAGAACTCCCTTTAGTATTTCTTGTAGTTTTGGTTTGATTTTTATGAATTCCCTCAACTTGTGTTTATCTGGAAATGTCTTAATTTCACCTTCATATTTAAGAGACAGTTTTGATGGATATATGATTCTTGGCAGGCAATTTTTTTCCTTCAATTTTTTAAATATGTCATCCCATTGCATTTTGCCTGCATGGTTCCTGCCTAGTAGTATGAGCTTATTCTTATTGGCTCTCCTTTGTAGGTGACTTTTCGTTTATCCTTCGCTGGTCTTATAGTTCTTTATCTTTGGTTTTGGCAAGCTTGATTATAATATGTCTTGGTGACTTTCTTTTAAGATCTACCTTATGTGGAGTTCGATGAGCATCTTGGATAGGTATCTTCTCATCTTTCACAATATCAGGGAAGTTTTCTGCCAAGAAATCTTCAACAATTTTCTCTGTATTTTCTGTTATCCCTCCCTGTTCTGATACTCCAATCACTCGTAGGTTATTTCTCTTGATAGAGTCCCACACGATTCTTAAGGTGTCTTCATTTTCTTAAATTCTTTTATCTGATTTTTCTTCAAATATGTTAGTACCAAGTGATTTATCTTCAAGTTCAGAAATTCTAGCTTCTACTTGCTCAGTTCTGCTCCTCTCACTTTCTATTGAGTTATCTAATTCTGTAATTTCTTAATCTTCTGAATTTCTGCTTGCTGTCTATGGATTTTTCTAGCTTATTAAACTTTTCATTATGTTCCTGAATAATCTTTCTAATTTCTTCAGTTGCGTTATCTATGTGTTCCTTGGCTTGTTCTGCATATTGCCTCATTTCCTTCCTGATGTGTTGAAGGGTTGTGTATATTAAACTTTTGTATTCTGTATCTGGTAATTCCAGGAATGAACTTTCATCTGGAAGATCCCTGGATTCTTTGTTTTGAGAGCCTGTTGAGGTGATCATGGTCTGTTTCTTCATGTGACTTGATATTGACTGTTGTCTCTGAGCCATCTATAAGTTATCGTATTAGTTTATGCTTGCTTACTGTGTCCTAGCTGCTTGCTTTGTTTTGTTTTGGTATACCCCTATGGGTAGCTTGAGTGAGCTAGCTTGATTATTTTCACCTTTGGAGCTCTGGTGTCTTGTCCTCAGCTGGCTAGACCTATTATCAGGTATATCAGTCTAGGATTCCATTTAGTTTTTTTGTATGAATTCAGCTCAGGTTTCCAGGTAGCTGATATCAAGTGTGTGGTACAGGCTCTGTCCTACAGTCTTAGAAGGGCAGGGGTGATTGGCATATATACTGGTATATGATTGCAGCAGGGGGTCAAGCTCTGAACAAGGCAGGGGGTTGAGAACTGACCCCCAAGTGTCTCTGAGAAAAACGCATCTCTGTTCCCTAGAGTGTGCTGGTGGGTGGGTTCTGCAGAGGGACCATGGGCACCCAAGGTTTTTGGTTGTAAGGACTAGGAGGTACCAGTTATCTTTGGACCCCTGTCATGGGTGGCTTGGTGACCTGAGTGGAGCTACCAGTCCTTAGCTCCCTGATGTGGGTAGGTGAGGACCTTGTTTAATAGGCAAGGCAATGTCAAACATCAAACACCGACCTCTCTACTGCACAGCTGAAATGGTTGGAGTTTGCCAACAAGGGCCTATTCTCCCGAAATAGGCCCACACAGGTCCATGCAGAAGGGAAAGGTACTCAAGGTCCACAGACGGTTTTTGCCTGGACAGGAGCCGCTTCTGTATGGAGCTAGCAAATTATCTTTTCCCCCTAGTTGCAATTTTTTTCCTTCCCCAAGGCTGGGAGGATGGCTCTAGGTGCTCACCAGGGTCTATCTCAGGCCCAGGGATTCAGCTGCTGAAGCCGGCTTGGGGGTGGCGGGGGGGCATGGTAAAATATATGCAAGTACTTAGCTTTTGCCGAAAGCGCCCTTCTGCTCAGGTTCTGGAGGTGTGAGTGGGCTGTGTGGCTGGCTGCTTCTCCCTGAGGAAACCACGGCCAAACGCTAGGACCAGCCCGCCGCCGCTGCCGCTCCAGGAATGGTGCCTGAGGGCTCCGTGCGATTCAGGTTCGGCAACTCCTCTCCACTTCTGAACGGCCTCTTCCTCCCCCTGCCCCTCAGTTCGTTGTCTAAGCTTGCGTTTGATGCTCAGGGCTCCCAGCTTGTCACAAATATACTCGTTTTCAGGCCTTTGTTGTAAAGAGGGCTCGATGGAAGCGTCTGTCTATTCCGCCATCTTGGCTCCGCCTCACATCTTGTTTTCTTATTCAGGTTATTTGCTTTCTCTCCTGTTTTTCTTTTGTCAGTTTAAAAGTTTGGCCAATGGTTTATCAATTTTTTTTAACTTTTCAAAGAACCAGGTTTTGGTCTTGTTAACTCTTTTAATTGTTTTTCTATTCTCTATGTTATTTAACTCTGCTCTAATTTTTATCATTTGCTTTCTTCTGGTGCCCAAGAGTTTCTTTTGCTGCTCTCTATTTGTTCAAGTTGTAGGGTTAATGCCTTTCTTCTATTTGGATGTGTGCATATATTGGTATAAATTGACCTTTGAGTACGGCTTTTGTTGTGTCTCGAAGGTTCTGGTAGAATGTGTTTTCATTCTCATTTGATTCTCTGAGTTTCTTTATTCTGTCCTTAATGTCTTCTATAAAAAACCAGTAGTTTTTCAGCAAGGTGTTGTTCAGTTTCTATGTGTTTGATTTTTTTTTTTTTTTGCTTTGCTTTTTCTGTTATTGATTTCTACTTGTATGGCTGGCTTTATGATCAGAAAAGATGCTTTGTAATATTTCAATGTTTTGGTTTCTGTTAAGGCTTGCTTTATGGCCTAATATATGTCTATTCTGGAGAATGTTCCATGTGCATTAGAAAAGAAAGTATACTTGGCTGCTGTTGGTGGTGTGTTCTGTATATGTCTATGAGATCGAGTTGGCTGACTGTGGCATTTAGATCTTCCATGTCTTTATTGAGCTTTCTTGATGCTCTGTCCTTTATCGAAAGTGATGTGTAGAAGTCTACTATTATTGTGGAGCTGTGTATCTATCTTTTCAATGCTGTTAGTTTGTGTTTTATTTTTTGCAGCCCTGTAGTTGGGTACATAACTGCTTATTATGTTTATGTCCCCCTGGTGTATTGACCATTTAATCATTATATAGTGTCCTTCCTTATCCTTTGTGGTGAATTTTACTTTAAAGTATATTTTGTCAGAAATGAATATTGCTACTCCTGCTCTTTTTCGACTGTTGTTTGCTTGATATATATTTTTTCCGTTCTTTGAGTTTTAGTTTGTTGTGTCTTTAAGTCTAAGGCATATGTCTTGTAGGCAGCATATAGATAGTGGTTTTTTTTTGTTTGTTTTTAAATCCATTTTGCCACTCTCTTATGTCTTTATTGGGGCATTTAATCCATTTACATTCAGCGTAATTATTGATAGGTATGAGTTTAGTGCTGTCATTTTTTTATGTCTTTTTTTGTGTTGTTGACAGTTTCAGTGTTCCACGTAATTTTCTGTGCTGAGTTATTTTTCTTTATGTATTTCCTTTTTCATTGTTGTTGATTTTGTATTTGCTGAGTCTTTATGTTTTTCTTGTTTTTCATTTTGAAGTGTAGGATTGTTAGTTACCTTTGTGGTTACCTCAATATTTACCCTTATTTTTCTAAGTTTAAACCAATCTTTTATTTCTTTATAGTGCCTTGACTTCCTCTCCATATGAAAGATCTATGACTACATTTTTCCCTCTTTTTTGTTTTAATGTTGTCATCTTTTACATAACGGTGCTTCTGTTTCCCTGTTTTGAGTGTTTTAGCTTTGATTTGTTTTTGTGATTTCCCTATTTGGGTTGATATCTGGTAGTTCTGTCCTGTGTTCTAGCCTTGGGTTGTTATCTGATGTTATTTAGTATTTCTTGTAATTTTGGTTTGGTTTTTCCAAATTCCCTAAATTTTTCTTTATCTGGAAATGTCCTAATTTCACCATCATATTTGAAAGAGAGTTTTGCTGGATATATAATTCTCGGCTGCAATTTTTTTTCCTTCAAGGTTTTATCTATGTCATCCCTTTGCCTCCTTGCCTACATGGTTTCTGTTGAGTAGTCAGAGCTTTGTCTTATTGACTCTCCTTTGTAGGTGACTTTTCATTTATCCTTAGCCACTCTTAAAATTCTCTCTTTATCTTTGGTTTTGGCAAGTTTGATTAAAATATGACTTGGTGACTTTCTTTTGGGATCTACTTGTGTGGGGTTCTGTGAGTTTTTTGGATAGATATATTCTCATCTTTCACAATACCACTGAAGTTTTCTGCCAAGGAACCTTTAAAAATTCTCTCTGTATTTTCTGTTATTCTCTCCACCCCCCCAATTCTGGTATTCCAATCACTTGTAGGTTATTCCTCTTGATAGAGTCCCACATAATTCTTAGGGTTTCTTCATTTTTTTAAATTCTTATATTTGATTTTTCCTCAAATATGCTGGTGTCAAGTGATTTATCTTCAATGTTACTAATTCTAACTTCCATTGCCTTAAGTCTCCTATGACTATCTATTGAGTTGTCTAATTCTGAAATTTTGTCATTAATCTTCCAGATTTCTGTTTGCTGTCTCTCTATGGATTATTGCAGCCTGTTAAATTTGTCATTATGGTCTTGTATAACCTTCTTAAGTTCCTCTGTTGCTTTGTCTGTGTGCTCCTTGTCTTGTTCTGTGGTTTGCCTGCTCTCCTTCCTGATCTCTTGAAGAGTTCTGTATATTAATCTTTTGTATTCCACCTTGGGTAATTCCAGGAAGTTCTCTTCATCTGGAAGATTTCTTGATTCTGTTTTGGGAGCTTGCTGAAGCCACCATGGTCTGCCTCTTTATGTGATTTGAGATATTGACTGTTGTCTCTGAGCCATCAATAAGTTATTGTATTTGTTTAGTTACTGTGTCCTAGCTTCTTGTTTTGTTTTGCTATGCTTAAATAGGCTGCTTGAGTGAGCTAGTTTGATTATTGGTGCCCTTGAAGCTCTCCCATCCTGTCACCAGGTGGTTAGAGGTGTTACTATGTACGGGAGCTCAGGAGTCTTTTTTCTTATATGGATTCAGCTCAGGTGTCCAGGTAGTTGGTCACCAATTGTGTGGTGCAGGCTCTCACCTACGGTCCTAGATGAGCAGGGGTGATTGGTGTAGGCACAGGTATCTGGCTGCAATAGGGGATCATGCCGAGCCAGGCAGGGGGCTGAAAACCACCTCTGTCTGTGAGGAAAGCATGTCCCTGTTCCGTACAGCGCGTAGGCAGGTGGGTTTTGCAGCCAGACTATGGGCACCCAAAGCTGTTGGCTGTAAGGACTGGGAAGCACCACTTATTCTTGGACCCCTGTTGTGGGTGGCTAGGTGGCATGGGGGAAGCCACCAGTCCTCAGGCCCCTGATGTGGTTAGGTAAGGACCTTGCTTAATAGGCAGAATGGTGTCAAATGTCATGAACCTGCCTCTCCACCATGTAGCTGAAAGAGCTAAAGTTAGAATTCAGGTATATACCCTGTCATACTGTGCTAATGAGTGCCTACGCTGTTAAAATAGGCCCATGCAGGTCTATGCAAGAGTGAAAGGCATTCGAAGTCTATGGACCCCTTATGCCTATGCCTAGGCAAAGGAGCTGTTTCTGCCTTGAGTTCCTGGCTTAAGGGAGTAGGCAGAATATTTTTTCCCTGTTTGTTAATTTGTTCCCTCTTCAAAGCTGGAAGAATGGCGCAGGATCCTACTTCCAGCCCCAGGGTCGCGGCAATCTCTGAAGCCAGCTCAGATCCAGTGCATAGCCAGAAGGGGGCAGGTAAGCAGGAGAGAGGTTTTTCCCAAAGGAGTGTTTTTTGATCTGCACTGTAGGTTGGACGCATGTACTTATCTTTTGCTGACTGAGCACTGCTTTTTGCTGATTCTGGAGGAGTAGACTCCCTGCTGCTCAATCTCTCCCAATGTGGGAAATGTGTCCCGAATGCCACTGCTTGCCTCACCACCGGCCCGGGCCTGCAGACTGCTGGTTCCTGCCAGGTCAGGTCTGGTAACACCTCGGTGCTTCTCAACAGTTTCTCCTTCCCCCTGCTGCCAAGTCTGACTCCTCAGCTTTGCCTTTGATGTTCAGGGCTCCTAGATTGTCATATATAATCCATTGACTTGTTTTTTGGGGTCTTTGTTGTAAGAGGGACCACAGGAAGCATCTGACTACTCCACCATCTTGGCCCTGCCTCAGAGAGTTATTGTTAATATATGAATATTCACTTTTAAATACAGGTAAGCATTTTGGATGTAACTCCTTATATTGAGAGTCTATTGTTTAGTTTAAATACAGAATAAATTTGTTGTAATAATGGTAGTTGTGAAAGTTGTTTTATGTAAAAATTACTGAGAACTTTCAAGTAATTATATAAATAGGGAAATAACTGAAAGTGAACACAATTATGAAGAAAGCCTGGCTGGGTAACTTTAGGAAGAAAACTATATTCTTTTTAACCACAAATATCTATACAATTTATTTAATAATAAAATGTATGTAGAAATAAACAAACATTAGAAATTAAAACTCTTAGTGTTACCAGAGTAACAATATTAGGTCTGTATCTGAAAATATCCAGAAAGCATCTTCAAGCAGAGACCAAGCTTCAGTTTCTAGAGGGATTCGATGAAACTGAATCATCTCCACTGGCCAAATCTTCAAATCCAGGAGTTGAAGAGCGGATAAAACTTCACCTCAGTTAGCTCCTCTTAGAAAGGAAAGGAAGTAAGATAACAGGTGGTAACATCACTATGAGAAGTACCTTATATGGCAGAGCTAGTCAGTACCTTATATGGCAGAGCTAGTCAAAAATTACCTTGTTCCTCACCTGATCTTAGTTGAAAGTAGGTTTTTACTTAAAATGTCAGTGTGACCTTTTGTGTATCCTTACTGCAGAGCCACGCAGGAGCAAACAGTACTGAGAAACCATTCCTGCATTACATCAAACTTTTCAAATTTGACTATTTAATTTTTATAATTTTGTAATAATTGAATTCTTAAATAAATGTTTAGATTTGTTCTTATATCCCAAAAGTTAAGTATCAGTTTTAACATTTATCAGCATTCAGCCAAAATGTGAATATAGTGCACTTCTTCTAAACCCACTAAATGCCTTTTGGATTTAAATTAAATCCAAAATCCATACCATGGCAGACAAGCTCCCTCACACAGTTTGGCTCCAGTCTCCCGCTCCATCTATCTCCCTCCTATCATGCTCCAGTCACAATGGCCTCTTCCTTTCCCTTCCTCCAATGCCTAGAGTTTTCACTCCTGGGACCTTTGCTTTATTTTTCTCCCACCTTTTCCTATTCTTTAAGTCTCAGCTCAGATATCATGTTCTTAAATCATCTTCAGGAGGGATCAATCCAGAAATGTGGAGGAGAGAGTTCAGCCCCTCAGCTCAGCTCTCAGCTGAGATGTCACCTCCCCCTCTAAAGTAGTCCTCCTCCCCCTCCACTTGCTCTCAATCACCTTACTATGTTTTATTTCCTTCACGGCACTCATCCCTACCTGAAATTATCTTCTTTATTTATATGCTATTGTCTGTCTCCTCGACAATAAACTGTAAATTACATGAGAGAAGGAACTTGGTCTGCTTTGTTCACTGCTGTGTCCTCAGTACGTAGACCAGTGCCCAGCATGTAACAGGTACTCAGCGAACGATATATAGTGGTTAAGTGCTCAGCTGCTAACTGAAAGGTCGGCAATTCAAACCCACCAGCTGCTCCTCGGGAGAAAGATGTGGCAGTCTGCTTCTGTAAAGATTACGGCCTTGGGCCATGGTCCCCTGACCTTCTGTTAGCCCAAGACTGGAACCATTCCCAAAGCCAACTCTTCAGACAGGGATTGGACTGGACTATAAGATAGAAAATGGTACTGGTGAGGAGTGAGCTTCTTGGCTCAAGTAGACACATAAGACTATGTGAGCAGCTCCTGTCTGGAAGGGAGATGAGAAGGCAAAGGGGGACAGGAGCTGGCTGAATGGACACGGGGAATACAGGGTGGAGAGAAGGAGTGTGCTGTCTCATTAGGGGGAGAGCAACTAGGAGTATATAGCAAGGTGTATAAAAATTCTTGTATGAGAGACTGACTTGATCTGTAAACTTCCACTTAAAACACAATAAAAAAAGAAAAGATTACAGCCTTAGAAGCCCCATGTGGCAGTTCTACTCTATTCTACAGAGTTGCAATGAGTCAGAATCAACTCAAGGGCAATGGGTTTGGGGTTTTTTTTTTTTTTTTTAGTATATTAAATCTGGACTTCTGTCATTTTGACTGGGTCCCCAAAGGACAGACATTAGGTGCCAAGTCCCTCTGCATCTTAAGGTAGGTGTTAGTTCACCCTTGAAAAATATATTAAGAAATTGTGGCTCAGCAGTATTCATCACGCTCACTTCCAGTCTATGGAGGGTGGGTGTGGGATGGGGGACTGATGACTCACGAAGAATACTGCTTTGGAGATACTGATCCTACCCACAGCTCCTATGGAGGAAAAAAGAGAAAGAGAGATGCTTCCCTTTACCTCAGGCCACGTTAAGAGAAGCCTTCAGCAAAACACTTGGAGAACCTAATACGCGTCTCCTGGAGTCTGCAGAATATAGGAACATGTTATCTGGTGCTTTCTTGAGAAAATCAAAGGCAGAGTAGAAAGAGAGCAGCAACGGGAACAAGCGCACTTTTACGAACTGTGGACACGTGAGTCTTTCCAGAGTTATGTGTATTGATGTCTGCAACTTACTTTGAGCTGCGCCAAAAGTAAGAGGGATTCATGGGTGTATAGAGGGATGGATGAATGGGTAGATATGTCATAAAACAAGTATAACAAAATGTTCCTGGATGGATGGATGGATAGATATGTGATAAAGCAAGTACAGCAAAATGTTGCTATCGATCAAACAAAAAAACCAAACAAGCAAAAAAAAAAAAAACATTGCCATCGAGTCGGATTCATAATGACCCTACAGGACAGAGCAAAACTATTCCACAGGGTTTCCAAGGAGCAGCTGGTGGATTTAAATTGCCTCCCTTTTGGTTAGCAGCCAAGCTTTTAACCACTGATCAGTGGGAGGGGGTTTCTACTGAAGCCATTTTAAAAGGAATTCTAGCTAAGAAGGCTGCTTTGCTGTATCCCAAGGGAACAAGCAGAGGGCTGAAGCAGTCCCCGTAAACCTAGAGGTAAGGGCTAGTATCACAAGTGTTGCCCAGAAATGTCTTTATGCCTGCTACAGTAATTGAACATCTGAGAAAGCTACCCTACCCCTCTCACCTGCATTTCTTCTTCCCCTGGGCCCACACCTGGAGAAGTCTAAAAGCTCAACCAGAGACTGGTTAAGGTGGAAGAGATGGAGACGTGCAAGGCAGAAAACGAAACAGAAGTGGCTCACTTGTCTCCCCACTGTGGGCTTCCAGCCTTAAGCAGGGCTCATCTAGAGAAAAGGAATGAAGTTTGTGGGACCTTCATGAGATTGCACCCAGGGCAACATAAGAAGTAGCCCTCAAAGGGTTTGAAGGGACAGTGAAGTAAAAAATAAAATAATTTTCTCCTTGCACCCTGCTGAATCCTGCTCATTCAATAAACTGCCCAGGCCTAACAGAGCCCAACCCTGGATGAAAGAATCCCAAGGTAATATTTTATCACATGCTTGTTTATTTAACATGAGCACCCGCTATTGGTCAGGTAGGGAGAATACAATAGCAAACAAGACAGACATTTTGTGTTAAGTAGGGAAGTTTTAAAAGTCAGTAGGGGTGATGGTAACTGTGGGGGAAATAAAATCTCACTTTTCACACTAAACTGTAAAGACAAATCAACTCAATTTAGTAATTCCGTCCCCGTCTGTTCCTCTCCTGTTCTGCCTCCTGGAGTGAGGTCGGACCTCACAAGTTAAAGAACGCTAACCAAAAGTTTGGAGATTCGAACCCACCAGCCACTCCTCAGGAGAAAGATGTGGCAGTTTGCTTCCGTAAAGATTGAAAAAAAAAACAGCCTTGGAAATCCTATGGGGCAGTTCTACTGTGTCCTATAGGGTTGCTATGGGTTTAGGTTTGAGCTTGGGTTTTTACCTTCCCTTGTCCATATTCAGGATCCCTGATGGTGCAGTGATTAAGAGCTATGGCTGCTAACCAAAAAGTCGGCAGTTTGAATCTACCAGCTGCTCTTTGGAAACCCTATGGGGCAGTTCTACTCTGATCTATAGGGTCGCTATGAGTCAGGATTGACTCAACGGCAACGGGTTAAGTTTTTTTGATTCTGACCATATTCAGCACCTTTACTGGGGCTTCATTACATGGGCATGATTGGTTGCATCATCCTCCCCACCACCCTAGAGGTCTGCTGATATCACGAAGTGGTGTTTCTGGCCTGGTCAGCCCAGCCAAGAGTTTCTCAGTCTTTCCTTGTTATTCATGATCTTGGCAGTTTTGGGGGGCACCGGTCAGGCATGTTGTAGACTGTCTCTCACTTTGGGTTTGGTTGGTGTTTTTATAGACTGAGATTATGATTTTAGGGAATAATCATACATACATGAAATGTCCTTCTCATCACATCATATCAGTGACTTATCCCTGGTGATGTTAACCTTGGCCACTTGGTTAAGGTAGTGTTTGCCAGGCTTCTTCACTACGAAGTTTCTATTTTTCCCCTTCCATACTCTGTTCTTTGGAAGAGAGTCACTAAGTCCAGCCGCGCTTAAAGGGGAAAGCGGTACTAAGCTCCACCTCATGGAGGAGGATTATCTATCTACATATATTATTTGGAAATCTGCTGGAAGGAAGATTTGTCCCCTCTCCCTCATTTATTTATTCATTCAGTAATTTACTCACATCTAGTCCTTTTTTTTAATGCTGAGGGACTTTATTATTTACGCAAATAAAAATGCATTTAATTTTTAAGCTAAGAAAATACACCAGTTACTTACTTAGCAAAATGTCTTATTAGAATAACTCTAAATGACACCTCGATGTCAAGAAAATGCTGACTGATGACAGTTTATGATATTTCTCTGAAGATCTTCCAGAGCTTCATAACCATGTGGGAGAGACCGAAGAGGTGCTGGTCCCCCTGCCTCGCCTGCTCCACTTTCTCCTCCCCCATAACCGGAGGTTACAGCAACAGTCCCAGCATGGCAGAGAGGGCTGGGGTGGGGCAGGGTGAGAGCTAATCTTAAAGGCATCATGGTGATGTCTTTTCACTTGGCTGGGGTACACCAAAAAAACAAACCCACTGCTGTTGAGTTGATTCCAACTCATAGCGACCCTATAGGACAGAGTAGAACTGCCCCATAGAGTTTCCAAGGACCACCTGGCGGATTTGAACTGCCGACCTCTTGGTTAGCAGCCGTAGCACTTAACCACTACGCCATCAGGGTTTCCGGGTGGGGATAAATTATGGCTACATTCAAAGTTCTTTTTATCTTTCACTTGAGAAGGAGGATGGTCATCTGTTAGTTTACATAACTGCACCTTATAAATAGCTTAGTTTTTTTGAGCAACCCTAAATTTATTCACCATTCATTGAATGTCTACCAGGTGTGATAGGCACTACAAACACTGTCATGATTAAGTCCTTGAGTTGCTCATATATGTGACAGTCACACACACATGCATTTCAAACACCTATCTATGTATCTAAAGTTAAGGATGCAGAAGAGTTAATTAAACTAAATGAGAGATTTCCATGTACAAGTATAGCTGCTCTCACCAGGTCAAAATATCAACATAATATAGTGAAGGGCTTCACAGACTAGCCTCTTCAAGAAGCCTATTCAAATAAAACCAGACTAACAACCAAGACTAACTGAAAAGGCATTCACGTCTCTACTGACTTCTCCTGAGGCATGACAAAGCAAACTTCTTAAAATTCTTTTTCTTTCCCATTTGTGGATCTCCACACCAGCCCCACAAACAACAGCCACTTCTCTGTTCCTTAAATATACCTTAGCTTATAAACCAAACCAAAACTCCGTTGCTGTCAATTCCTACTCACTGACCCTATAGGACAGAGTAGAACTGCACCGGGAGCTCTGATTTAGCTTTGTATTTTTCCTCCTCACCTGGGAACTGAGCAGCAAAGAAGAGCTCTTCCAGGAGGGCTGTTTGCTGGAGAGCGTGTCAGAGGAGATGCACAGAGGGCATTTCTGAAATGCTTACCAAGTGCCCAGTTTTGTGGCAGTCTCTTCCCTCAAGGAGGTAATGAACTGGAGATAAAAGGAAAAATCAATAAGTACAGAGGAAAGACCAACATACCAGAGTATATAATTAACCGTTGGGTGGTGTGATACAGACAGGGTAATATTAGGTTCTGAGAAGAGTGAAATCAGCCTAAAGGTGTGTCTGGGCCTGGACGATAGATTAACTCATCAACAACTATTTGTAGAGACTCCTGAGTTTCTTTTGTCTTTTTTTTTTGGCATTTTCCTTTGGTGTCTTTATCTGGGTAACATAAGTAACATGTACAGTGGGGAGCTAAAAGCTCTTCCAACACCGCTAAGAGGCGGTTCCGGATCATGAGCAGGTTTCTGAAGTCCCTGAAGGTTGGAGCCCGAGGGTCCTGGACCCAAGGGCCCACCACCCCTCCAGTTTAACAGTCCAGGGGAGCAGTTAAGTCCCGCGCAGAGGGCGGGGTGGTTTGGGGCGTCTCCCGCAGTCTCGGCCTCAGCCTCAGCCTCAGCCTCAGCCTCAGCCTCAGCCTCAGCCTCAGCCTCAGCCTCAGCCTCAGCCTCAGCCTCAGCCTCAGCCTCAGCCTCAGCCTCAGCCTCAGCCGCGGCTGGGTCAGCCCAGGCTCACGCCGCGGCTCAGGCCACCGCCGTCATCCCGCCCACGGGCTTCTAGCCTCCTCCCTGCTCCTTCGCCTTCCGCTCGCCTCCATTTCCGACAACGCCTCCCGCCCAGTTAGGCCCTCCTCGGCTTCCGTCTCAGACGGTCCCGCCCCGAGGCCGCCGCCTTCTGCATCTCCCGAAGCTGGGTCCGCCTCCTCGGCCGGTGGCGTCGCCCGACTCGGCGTCGGGGCAGCAGGCAGGGGCGGAGGCCCGGAGCCCGGTCTGGACCCGCGCGGGGGGCCATGGAGAAAGCGGCCCGGATCGCTGTCCACACCGACTAACGCGCGCCCGCTGCTGCTGCAGGCGCCATGGACCGAGCCCCCGCAGAGCAGGTACGCGGGCCGGGCAGGCCGGGCCTGGGTCTTCGGGCCGGGGGCCCTGCGGGGCCAGAGCCCGCTCCCGGCGGCCTGGCGGCGCTCGGCCCCGGCATTGTCCCCAGCTGCCGCCCCGCGCGGGGCTGCTCCGGCCGGGCGAAGGGCCGGGGCGCCGAGCTGCCCGCGCGCGTCCCGCGTCCCGCCGGGCGGGGTGACTTCCGCGAGCCGTCCCCGCTGCCCTGCTCCTCGGCCCCGGAGCCTGCGTTCTGGGCGGGAGGCTCTCGGAGGCTCCTGACGGACAGGTGAGGGAGGGCCGCGGGCGTTTCAGGGCGACGTCCGGTTGAGGGACGCCTGGCTGTTGCACAGGCGTTGGAGAGGTTTTCTTTTCCCTTGCCTCTCTATTTAGGTGTTGTGCAAAAATTATACTGTTTCTTTCTTTCTTTTTAAATCCAGGTTTTGTTTTAAGGGTGTAGGACCCGAAGAGTGATTTCTGATCCCGTTTTCATGCTCGAAAAGTAGTCCCATTAGTGTTCTGTTTTATTTGTTTTTAATTGCATTAAGTTTTTGATTATCCGTTTGGTGACCCAGTTATTTTCTGCTTTGAATTTTTTGTTGGTACTATGTGTTTTTATTAATGGAAGCATGCTGAATCATGGAGTGTCTGAGTTTTTGGTAGGTAGTGTGGGCTTTTTTGTTCTTGCCCCATTCCCATAAGCCTACCCTAAGTGTTGAGTGGTACGTGCGAAGGACCGTAATTATACCCCCGAGTCCCCACCGGGATCTGTTGGTGCGTATGTGAACTAATAAAGATTAAAAAAAAATTTTTTTTCCTACCAAAACTTCAGACATCTCATGTAATACCCCGTAAAAATAGTAGTCTGCGGTACACGCCCGTTTCTTGGATTTCAGAAGTCGTCAAGGCCTTTGCTTTGAGGCAGCGCGCACTGTCAGTGGGACACCGGCTTCCCAGAAAACCTCTGAGGCTGAAAAAGTTCCTGGTCGCTGTTTGTACCGCTGGGCGGCACCGACGGGTTATTGGGTCATGGTTACATATGGGTTATTCCTGCTGTAGGCGCTGGAAGGCAGGGATAACGAAAACGTAAAGAATAATGGAAAATAATAGCTCCCCCTGCTCCCAGCATTTCAGTTTTTCCACTTTCCAAACGGTTACCAAAACAACTTAATTGTAGCAAATTTGATGAAGGGGAAGTTGGCTCATGAACCATGCCCCTTTTCTGCTGAAGAGCGGCTTGCCTAGTGATGAATTTAGGTAAATAAATGATGTAATAACTCACCTCCCCCCCCCCCACCAAACCCGTTTCCGTGGAGTCGATTCCGACTCGTAGCGACCCTATAGGACAGAGTAGATCTGCCCCGCAGGGTTTTCCAGGAGCAGCAGGTGGATTCAAACTGCGGACCTGTGGTTAGCAGCAGAGCTCTCAGCCACTGCGCCACCAGGGCTCCATGACGGAATAGGAGAGGCTAATGATTTACCTAATTATTTTACAAATGGAATTATTAGTACCTGCATATTTGAGACAAGATTTCCTGGACTCTTAAATTTGTGTATATTATAGCTAATCAGAGCCAGTTTTTATTTTGAAAAATTTTTAACAAAGCATAAGTTCTTACTAGACTATGACTGAAAATGCAAATGATTATTTTTTTTAAAACAATACGTGGAATTTACCAAACAAAATTGATGTGGAAGCTCTTAGCAAATATAAACAGGCTTTCCTGTGACCTAGAATGCTCTACACAGCCTATATCCAGTATAATTTTAAAAACTTTTTTTTAAGTTTTAAAGCCTGACAGATGAATAGGAGATATCCTTGAACCCTTTCCTTCCATGTGTGTTGCTAATGAAAGGCTTTAACGTTTCGGCCCTTCACCACCCAGAGCTGGAACCAGTAATGCTACCATATGTATACTTATGACTCCTTTCATTCTAGATGAAATGTAATTAGCTAGTTAGATGATAACTTTTAGCATAGCTATTTCCTGTGATTATCTATCAGCAAGTGTTATGAGAAAATAATTGAAACTAGGGAGCCCCTTTCCTTTTCATTGTAGGTCTTTCCAAAGTCCACAACCAGTTAATACCTCGGAGAGAGAGGAGGAGACATGTAAGGAGTACAAGTAAAAAAAATCCTAAAAGATTTTTTTCACTGAAGATCTTTTTTCTTTTTTTCTCTGGTACCTGCTGCATCTTCTCTTGCCTAACACTAAGTGAGAGAAAAAATTGACCCTTCACATACACAACAGAAACAAATCCAGAAAAATGATGTGGCGTTGCTTAGTTAATGCTGTAGCCAGTTAATTCAGGGGTTCATGAATGTGCTGGAAGGAGTGTGCTACATTGTATATATGCATTTTTTCTGGGATAAGAGCCCAAGATTTTTATCATATTCTCAAAGGGATCTATCACTGGAAAAAGCTAAACAACTATTAATGGTAGCATAGGGGCTAGAACTGAGATTTCTCAATTTAGGAGAGTTCTTGAGTTTTCCCACTGTACCATAGGGTAATGTAATGACTTCTGCAGGTTATTTTTAATACACTTTTGTATTTCTACAAATGAAATGAATTTAAATAGGTAAAGACCATTAAAAAGTATCCGTGGTATGTGCTCAGTTTTTTTTTTCCCTACAAAATGTTTGTTTTTCCCGTTTTAAATGGGTGTTGCCTTACATTCAGAACTTCTGGAAATAGCTCATAGCATTAAAACTTATGCGTTATTTTAGTGCATAGAAATTTGAGTTTTCAAAAAATAAGACTTGATACAAACTTTGTGCGTCTCTTTTTAACCTAATTAAATTCTTGAAATACTGTACAATATACAACTTTAAAAAATCTTACATGTTTTTTGCCTGAAGGTATTGTTTGCTTTTATTGCAAAGGACCTCGTATTTTTTTTAATAAAATCTTTCTATAAAAAGATACATTTTATATATATGTTGATCAAGATTGTAAAAAGTAAGTTACTTGGGAATACAATGCTAGATTGATGGTCTTAATTGCGATAATGACTCTTTGGAAAAATGTTATGTACTAGAAAAGAATCCGCAGTGTTCTCTTTTAGCAGGACTGTTAAGTCAAAGCACACAGCTGTATTTTAACTGCCAGAGTTAGGTGTTCTAGAAGCAGATTGATATAACTTGACATAATGCCTTTTTTCCCCCTAACAGACTGCTGGAAGGGATGTGAAGAATAAATCAGGGAGTTCATTTTGTTTATAAAGGTTTAGCATTTCTTTTTTAAGGAAATTTAGGACACTGTTTTGAGACTTTTTAAAACAATAGGCTTAGAGGTGACAAAACACCCAAGGTTTCATGTGTTTTGTGTTATCACAAATCACATAATTTAAACATCGGTTTAATTTTTAGTATGTTAACATTAGACAAGTTGTAAATGAGAATTTAGAGAATTATTGGTTATTAATGGTTTTGACATTTACGCAGTGTACTGTTCACTAATGAGTTTCCAGAATGACTGGATTTATAATTGTTGTCTCTAAATAATTTATAATCTTCAGGTAATCTCAACAGCCTAAACTAATACATTCAAGTAGGTTACTGTATAATGTTTATTATTCAAAAATACTTATAGTTGGCCTTTATATATAGACATACGTATATCTGTCTTACCAGATTTTGAAAATAATACTTTTGTAATTTGGAGTCCCGGTGTTGCTGTGATTTAAGAGCTTGACTGCTAACCAAAAGGTCAGCAGTTCGAATTTATCAGCTGCTCCTTGGGAACTCTGTGGGGCAGCTCTACTCTTATTCTGTAGGGTCCTTATGAGTTGAAATTGACTTCTCGGCAGCAGGTTTTGTTTTTTTGTAATTAAGGAAAAAAATGCATTCTCATTTGTAGCAAATACTATTTGGAAATTTAAAAAGATGTTTTTTTCTAAACCCTTGGGTCAAAGAGAAAAAGTACAGTTATAAGTTACTGAAAAGGTAAAAACAAAAAAAAAGAATACTGCATATGGAAACCCATGGAATGTGGCTGAAGCTATATGTACCCCGAGGTCAATGCATAGTCATAAATGCTTTCATTATTGGACATTTTAAAACGAAAATAAAAATTAAACATCAAAGGCAAGAAGTTAGGGGAAAAACCCCATGGAAGCAGAGAAGAAAACAATAAATATATAAGCAGAAATTAACGAATTAGATAATCCAAAAACTAGTGTTAAACCTAGGAAGTTGGATCTTAGAAAAGTGCCGTCATATTTTAAAACCATTAGACTCAGTCTGTTTTGAGAAAAGAGGAAAAATGTGCTGGTAGCAAAGCCAGTAGGCAGTGTCAGAATTAAGTACTTCTTTCGCTCAGTGTGTTCTGAAGTCTTGTAAAACTTAAACATAGAAATACTGCAGTTTGTTTTGGCAAGTGGTTTACTTTAAACCATTCCAGTCAGAAAGCAGGATGGCCAGCAGGTAATCCGTAGATGTTAATCCTTTTCTCTGTCAGAAGACATTTATTTTTGGCTGTAGGATGTAAAATATCTTGATGTTCGATATATCATATTTTCATCCTGGAAGAATATGGAAAGCTTTTATGGTCATATTTTTTCTGCGGGTGTTAATGCCCACTCTGAAATTTCACTGCCTCATATCCTACCTCAGTTTTCATTTGAAGTGGGTGTCATTTTTTTCTGCACTTCTGTGTAGGCTGCATCTTGAAGACTTCAGTGTGCATTCGCTGCTCATGTGCGCTTAGTTCAGTTTGCCCAGTTTTGCTAAATCAGCCCAGCTTAGTGTCTTTTCCAGAACATGTGCTCAGTATATATTTGTTTGAATTACATAGGCTGTCAAGTATCTGAATGCATTTGCTTAATAATTTATTTTAAACAAGATTTTTGTAGTTTCATGTTCTGATAAATTCTTGGGTTTTCTAGATTATTCATCTCAGAGAAATTTTATTATTGACATTTGATTTAATATACACAAAATTAAAGATGAGTATGAAACCACTTAAATATTTTTTCAAATACAGTTCTAGAATTACTATTATGATTTTTTATTAACTTGGGAATTTCTGTAATAATTTGGAAAGATAAAGATAATTTTACTGTGTAGTTTTTTTTTTCCTAATCTGAAGCAAATAGTAGAACAAGAATAGTCAGATTTTTTCCATATTTAGGTGTGTAGATTTATTCCATAGTTATACTTTATTTAAGGAGACAACTCCCTGTTATAAAACTTCCGGTGCCTAAAAAATAAATCTTTACAAAAGTAGAGAGGCTAAACACAGAAATTCAAACAGAGGACTAAAATGGGCATTGAATAGCTTAGTCTAGATAACTTTTTCATAACTTTTTTTGTCTATTGTGCAAGTCTTTGATTTCTGTGGTAATGTAATTGAGATATTGCCAGAATCTGCTTGTTCTGTTAACATATTATCTGTACAGATTTTATTCTGTAGAATTGTGAGACTTTCAGTATCATAGCATTACTTTTCAGGTCTAAAAACAACAGATACTGCATTTTGATGTTTGATACTGGAGGCCCCAAAGTCACAATAAACTACTTTTAAAACCAAACAGAACTGTAACTGTAGGAGAAAGTTTGCCAGTCCGTTCCTGCTAGTGATATCTTCTGTTCGTGCAGCTGTTGACCACAGCAGCTTTTCTTTTTTCTTGCTAAAAACAAAGGATCATTTCAGCGTTTGTTTTATTGTTAAACTGATTATCTAGAATAGCACTTAGAATAGAAACCAATAAAACCTTTGTATTTACAGGTAAGTGTGTATGTGCAGACATTAGTTATAAATTATGCATGATACCTGTTGAGCAGTGGGTTGTCTAAGTTTATAAAGCTCTTATTATAATGTACAGATGAAACTGGGCGGAAAACACCACATTCCAAGTTTTGACCTGAGCAAAAGTTTGAATATGTTGTTACCACAGTAACTTGTAAGTTAGTGGGGGGGGGGGGGGCTTGGTTAGGAAAATGTTATTTTTAAATTATCTTATTTCTTTGTACATTAGTACTGTTCCTTTTTTGATTTTAGACTGAAAATTTGGTGTGCCCGTATTCCTTGCTTTAAAACAAAACCAGAAAACAAAAAACACGACCCTAATGCCTAATGTGCAGCCCTGGCAGTGTTTAATTCTGTAGTACGTGGGGTCGCTGTGAGTTGGAACCATCCGATGGTACTAACAACAACAAACGTCTAGTAGTCCACATTTTATGAAACTGCTTAGAGTTCTTATGTTTAAAAGGGTTTTTTATTTTTTAGAGAAATTCCTAAAAGTTACATTTTTAGTGCAGTTAAGATATATCTTTAACAAATGTCACTTAAATTCCCCATCTTCATATGAATATGTATGAGCTGTATAAAGCAAGCTTCCGTTTTCTGTGAATTAGTGTTGAAAATAAACTTTTTCTTCTTCTGCTTAAAGAGACGTTTATTAGATTGATATTTTATACCTTATATAAATGAGTTTTGGGTTCTAGTAAATATCACAGAAAATTACTACTAATATCATTTGAAGGTGTTTTTACTTTTTGTGTTGACATTGAAGAAACCACTGTTAGTTTACAAGTATTTGTGTTACTGCTATATATACTTCAGATTTTGGTTAGTAATACAATCATAGACTTTAAAGTTAAATCTGGCAGGCAACAAGTGCATTGAATTCATACTGGTAGGAAACCCTGGTGGCGTAGTGGGTAAGAGCTACGGCTGCTGACCAAAGGGTCGGCGCTTTGAATCTGCTAGGTGCTCCTGGGAAACTTACGGCCCAGTTCTACTCTGTCCTTTAGGGTCGCTGTGAGTCGGAATCGACTCGACAGCACTGGGTTTTTGGGGGTTTATGTAGTTCAACTTCTTTTTACCCCTTTTTGTAGGATTATTTTTAATATTCGCCATGGTTTACTTTTAGAAAACTTTATTTTTTGAGTAAAGGCTGTGTATTGAGCATAGCAAGTCTTGTCTTTAGATTTTCTAGGATTTGTTACTGAGTGCTATTGTGAAAAACATACTCGGAATTTATTCTGAAAACTATGCTTTGATGGGAGTTTCTAATAAACACTGCCCTATTGAGTTTTTTGGGGAAAAATTCTGATTTAGGACCATTGCTTCAAGGTAATTGATCTTAGTGGTTGACACACTGGCTTGTTCTCACTTAACTGGTTTCATTGAAAAGTTGTGTTTTAAGTCATATCTTTTTAGATTGTAATACTTACGTAGTTTCTTCGATGAGTTGGAATCGACTTGATGGCAATGGATTTGGTTTTGCTATGTGGTTTCTGTTATTCTTTTATTTTTGCAGAAAGTACCTGTAGATTTTTTTTTTTTAATTTTAAACTTGTTAAGTATAACAAATGTACATAACTGCATAAAACAGTGTACAACTTAATGAGTTACTATAAGGTGAACATCCCGTAACTATCACCCAAGTATGGACTTTCCTGGGTACCCTAGAGTCTCTCCAGATGTCTCCACTCAATCACAGCTCCCTCTTTCCTGTCCAAGACTTTCATAAAACCAAAAAAAAAAAAACCAAACCCACTGTTTATTGACTTTTCTTTATGTTTGCCATTGACATGTACATCTCTAAAGGTTATGACTTTTTTCTTTATATGTCTTTTAAATCACTGTGTATTTTATCAGAAGAAAAGACGTAAAATAAACAGTACATACTATGAATCACTTTAGTTTGCTCAAATTGTTTAGTGGGAAACTGCAGTAGTTCTCATTTTTTTTCCAATTTAACTGTGAACTGAAGTTATTTCCCCTTATGTTACATATTTTTTCTTTCATCTTAAACGTTTTCCTTCCTTTTGGTTTCACACTATTAATCCAGTTTCCTGAAACTGGACAGAAACAGACTCTTTTTTATGCTCTTCAAACAGATAGAATAATTATCTTTCAGAACTCTTAGTGATTTTTCCCCTCCTAACAAAATTAGTTAACACATTTTTTTTTTTTAACAAAATTAGTTAACACATTGTTTTGTCTGAAGAGCTAGATTTCTTACTACCAGCTTTATTTTTGAACTCTGAGGTGTGACTTCCTGGTACTCTTGATTCTTTTACCAGATTTGATTACGTAAGAAATTATTTCATTGAAATGTAGCAACCTTTTCTAAGTTTTTCCTTGTTTTATTTGATGACTTTGTATAAATAATTTGATCATTGTTCAGTTATTTTAAATTAACATTGCTGTTCCTATTGAATGTTTTGTGAATCCTGAGAAAAATCCCAATTACTGTTTGTACAGATGAATTCTTCTTTTGTTAAATTGTGAATTTGTATTATTAAAGTTTTTTGCTCACTTGCTGTTAATGCATCTCACCTTCTCTTTGAAGAATGTCAAACTGTCAGCTGAAGTAGAGCCATTTATTCCCCAGAAGAAGAATCCTGATACAATTATGATCCCTATGACACTCCCAAATGAGAATGGAAGTGTTTCTGGTGTTGAACCAACTCCAATTCCCAGCTACCTGATTACTTGTTACCCATTTGTGCAGGAGAACCAGTCGAATCGGTAATTTATTTTCTTTTATATTAAAGGTCTTTGATCAATATTGGATTAAGTCATTTCTAAACTAAATTTAATAATAGTATTTTTGTATTTGACAAAATGGCCAAGTCTACAGTGTGATAAATTTTGTTTTTCACCTTACCAGATAATATTTGAGAATTTACGAGTAAACCAGAGAGCGGCTTATTTTAAAACATTTCGGGATTATGGTAGTGAATATTTTTCAATTTCGCCTTGTCATGGGGTTGGTAAGGAGAAGCTCTGTGTGCCAGTTCCCTGCTCCCCAGTACCCCTCACACTTCAGGAGCAGCCTTTGGTGAGGGGCTCCCTGGGACAGGGGAGGTTGCTGCTGCTTCATGGAAGCTACACGTAGAACAAGCCCTACGACTAGGGATAAGATGGCCGTGGAAGGTTTGCTTCTTTCTCCTCTTCCTTCCCTTGGACCTGGAGCCTGCTTCCATTGCCAAGGAAGGGAGCCAGGAGAAGAGTTGGACTTGGCCAGGGGGTTAGATGAGTGGGAGGCCCTGCGACTCAGCTGAAGTATGAGAGGTGGAGGACTCAGATCACCCTATGTAATGATCACCTTAACACAGTGGTCACCTTTCCCTGCTTTTTTGCAAGGCTGTCACAGTAGTTGTCGTTGGTTGGGAACTTTGGACTCTCTTTGTTGGTAGACCCAGCAGCTGGGTGTTTTAGGCAAAAATATCTTGAGGAGGTTGAGGGGAGAGCTACAAATAAGAATAGTAGGTACTTTTAAATTTTTGTAATGCGGCAAAACTATCATACTGGATTAATTTATACTGACATTTAAATTGTCATTACATATACGTAATAATACTAACATGATATTACTTATGACAAGAAAATTTATAAGATGATGGTAAATTTGTGTTCTCTCCTAGAATTATTATAAGGCCCATTTTCTGTGCTGTTGTTTTGTTGTTGTTAGAATGAGTTAAGAGATTTTGCTTTAGCATGAGTTTTAGACTCGTCAGTAGATTTATTCTTTTTTTTATTTTGTTTTGCAGACAGTTTCCATTATATAACAATGATATACGATGGCAGCAGCCCAGTCCGAATCCTGCTGGACCGTACCTTGCTTACCCTGTCATATCTGCTCAGCCTCCTGTTTCCGCAGAGTATGCGTATTACCAGCTGATGCCAGCACCGTGTGCCCAAGTTATGGGTTTTTATCATCCGTTTCCTACACCGTACTCCAGCACCTTTCAGGCCACAAGTACTGTAAATACTCTAGCCACAGAGTGTACTGAGCGTCCAAATCAGCTTGGGCAGGTCTTCCCGTTGTCCAGTCACCGAGGCAGAAACAGTAACAGAGGACCAGTGGTACCAAAAGTAAGTGACTCTGGTTGACTGGCTTTTATGTTTGATATTTCTGTTTTTAATACTAATACAAGAAATTTGCTACTTGTATTGATGGCCCTTTAACGCTTAATTTAGTATAAAGCATTTCATTCACTATTATAAAATAGTCAAGGATATTGACTGTTTTTTAATGGTTCCTCATTCTTGATTGCTGAAATGATTTACTGTCATCTTTAAGTTCCTTCAGAGAGTTCTACATAAACATATTAGCATTTTCAAATTAATTTAGTGATAATTGCACGGCGACACCAGCATTACCTAAGAGGTCAGTATGCATCGCGTGCTAGCAGTGTTGAATGGCTAGTGCACTTTAAAGTATTTCAGCCTTAGAAGTCTGCAGGAGATATTGTAGGAAAGAGCACTTGTGATTCATGGGATCCCTTCAGTTTCATTACGTGAGCTTTTAGTAGGAACAGCACTTTGTTACTCGAGAGGTGCCTTACCACTGTATGAACACAGGGTCTCCCAGGGTTGAAGAGATGTAAGATACGTGTGTGAAACCATTTTATGAAGTCTTTGAAATCACAAGGAGTTAGGGTTTACGCTAGGTAACTATTAACGAAAAGGTTACTTTTTCAATGCAGCCTTAATATCAAAGCTAATAATAAGAAAAACCAGGTTTCTGCTCAGCACTTTGAGCTGATAGAAGGCAGAGTGACTTCTTAGACTCACCTTATGCTGTATCATCAAGGAGTTGATACTTTCGGTAGATTCCGTTGACCTCAGCTTCTTTAGTAAAAGACTTTGCAGTCTCCTGGCATAGTTTTTACAAATTAAAATACAAACAAGCAGCAGAGGTTGCTCTGAAAAGCTTTTAGGCTTTGTTCATGGAAATACTCTGGGCCAAGGGGAATCTTCTCGGGACCTCTGAGAATGAAAAGAAGTGTTGGAGGTAAGGTAATAGTGTATAACTCCCAGATCCTGAAGGAACGTGACTTAGTGTGCATTCCCAGGACTTGAATTTAGGCAGTTAAATACAGAGTTCTGAAACCTAAATTGCCATTGAAGTGATGAATATTTAAAAAGTGAAGGAAAGGATCAGCATTTTTACTTTTTTTTTTTTTGAACTTTGAAGCAGAAATTTCTGTTGCAGCTTCACTGCTATCGTGAAATTAAATTATAGCCTTGGGACAAGTTACCACACTTTTTACTACCACTTCTAATAAAAATTTACAACCCCTTATATGATTAAAATTATGCCCCTATTATTTATTAATTGGGAAAATACAAATGCAAATAACATAAAAGTGAATTCATATTTTGTTCATCACAGCTGTTTTGTTATTTGAAATGGTTTATGAATATATGTGTATGTGTAAAACATTATGTAGCCTAAAAGTTTCATAGAACTTTTACAAAGTAACCCTGCTGAGCCATGGATTGAGAGCCACTAATTGGGAGCATATGTTTAGGTGTATTTTATAATGGCTGTGTATTTTATGTTTAGGTACGTTGAGTAGGATCTTAAAAAAAATTTTTTTTTCTTTTTTTAATTTAAATCAGCAACAGCTTTTACAACAGCACATAAAAAGCAAGAGGCCCCTGGTGAAAAATGTAGCTACTCAGAAAGAGACAAATGCAGCAGGTCCTGATAATCGATCAAAAATTGTGCTTCTGGTGGATGCTGCACAGCAAACTGGTAAGTCAGGGGCATTTACCTGCTTTCCTGTGTTGGCTTTGTAGTTGTGGACTGCACCGCTTTCCAGGATTCTAGACTTCCATCCTTCCATCTGTCTGCCGGTTTGTCAAATTCCCTAGGAAGGACCAAACAGTCTGTGTCCTTACTGTTCCTTCACCTTGTTTGCTGGTGTCCTTACTGTTCCTTCACCTTGTTTGCTGGCGCCCTTACTGTTCCTTCACCTTGTTTGCTGGCGCCCCTACTGTTCCTTCACCTTGTTTGCTGGTGCCCTTACTGTTCCTTCACCCTGTTTGCTGGTGCCCTTACTGTTCCTTCACCTTGCTTGCTGGTGCCCTTACTGTTCCTTCACCTTGCTTGCTGGTGTCCTTACTCTTCCTTCACCTTGCTTGCTGGCGTCCTTACTGTTCCTTCACCTTGCTTGCTGGTGTCCTTACTCTTCTTCACCTTGCTTGCTGACGTCCTTATTGTTCCTTCACCTTGCTTGCTGGTGTCCTTACTCTTCCTTCACCTTGCTTGCTGGCGTCCTTATTGTTCCTTCACCTTGTTTGCTGGCGTCCTTACTCTTCCTTCACCTTGCTTGCCGGTGTCGTTACTGTTCCTTCACCTTGTTTGCTGGCGCCCCTACTGTTCCTTCACCTTGTTTGCTGGTGCCCTTACTGTTCCTTCACCCTGTTTGCTGGTGCCCTTACTGTTCCTTCACCTTGTTTGCTGGTGCCCTTACTGTTCCTTCACCCTGTTTGCTGGTGCCCTTACTGTTCCTTCACCTTGCTTGCTGGTGCCCTTACTGTTCCTTCACCCTGTTTGCTGGTGCCCTTACTGTTCCTTCACCCTGTTTGCTGGTGCCCTTACTGTTCCTTCACCTTGCTTGCTGGTGTCCTTACTCTTCCTTCACCTTGCTTGCTGGTGTCCTTACTCTTCCTTCACCTTGCTTGCTGGCGTCCTTACTGTTCCTTCACCTTGCTTGCTGGTGTCCTTACTCTTCTTCACCTTGCTTGCTGGCGTCCTTATTGTTCCTTCACCTTGCTTGCTGGTGTCCTTACTCTTCCTTCACCTTGCTTGCTGGCGTCCTTACTCTTCCTTCACCTTGCTTGCCGGTGTCGTTACTGTTCCTTCACCTTGTTTGCCGGCGTCTTTACTGTTCCTTCACCTTGTTTGCCAGCGTCCTTACTCTTCCTTCACCTTGTTTGCTGGGGTCCTTACTCTTCCTTCACCTTGTTTGCTGGTGTCCTTACTGTCCCTTTAACTTGCATGCTGGTATCCTTACTGTTCCTTCACCTTGTTTGCTGGCTTGTGTACAATTTTGAGCAGGATTTGAGGTTTCCTCACTCCCTTAAAGTAGTGGAGCAATTCAGAAATCACAGGTGGAATTTTTCAGACATGGTAGAAATTTGAAATTTGGGGGATTTATTTTGGTGGAAATCAGAATTATATATGTTTCTATAACTAGATGTAAACCCTTTATAAAAACATCCTTGGCAAGTTTTTGGTGCCATATCGTAGGACACATCTGACCAAACCTATGAATGACACCCACATCCTGTCAAACAAGTAACAGCTTTAGATTTGTTGAATGTTATTTTGTCCAGTGATTTTTAGAGGACTATTAAGTAAAAATAAAACCAAAACTTTATCCTAGTAATAGATAAGAATTGATGTTTTTACATTTTAGTTCTTTTTTAGTTTCTGTCTCAGAATTCCAGTTTATATTTCTGATCTCTGTTTCATATCTGTAGAACAGATGTCTACAACCTCTTACCATTGTCACTGACACCCAAAAAAAAAAAATACACGCTTGTGTATGATCCATGACCAAGAATTAGATGCCTTCAAAGGCACAATTGCTTTTATCCTTCTGTAGCCTGTATTCAAATGAGGTCAGGGTTGAAATGAATAAGATAGCTTGTACTTCCCTTCATTTGGGCTGTACCTTCTCTTTTGGCTGTCTTTTTTTTTAGTCAGTGTCTTAGTCATCTAGTACTGCTATAACAGAAATACCACAAGTGGATGGCTTTAACAAAGAGAAGTTTATTCTGTCACAGTTGAGTAGGTTACGAGTCCAAATTCAGGGTGTCAGCTCCAGGGGAAGGTATTCTCTCTCTCTTGGCTCTGGAGGAAGGTCCTTGTCATCAGTCTTCCCTTGGTCTGGGAACATCTCAGCGCCGGAACCTCAGGTCCAAAGGACTTGCTCTGCTCCCGGTGTTGCTTTCTTAGTGGTATGAGGACCCCATGTCTCTCTGCTCGCTTCTCTCTCTTACATCTCAAAAGAGATTAGCTTAAGACACTAATCAGTATAACAGCCACTAATCCATTTCATTACATCGTAGTGATAGGATTTAGAAGACATAGAGAAATCATATCAGAAGATGAAATGGTAGACGATCATACAATATAAGGGCATCACGACCTAGCCAAGGCGACAGATATTTTTTGGGGGGACAGTTCAATCCATGACAGTCAGTTTTACCCTTTTACAGTTAGTTGCATCTACTAGGAGCAGAGAAAGAACCTGAGAATCAGTTAAATAATCTCTCCGATAGTACAGTCCTTGTGCTTTGTTAGGACGTAAAGAAGTGAGATTAACAGACTCTGACAAATGCTCGGAGTGACTATGGAAAAGAATAGCAGCGTGGCACACGATAATATTTTCTGTGTTTTGGTTTTTCCTGATCATGGTGGCCCATTTCAAACTTGGGAATACTTTTAAAAATGATGCTTTTAGCTTACTCCTTAAGCCACTACAACAACAACCTTCTGAAACGTAAGAATTTGAAAATGCAAAATAACGAAGGCATGCTCTCAGTAAAAGATTGTATATTCTCTCTGAGTATTCTTTATTTTTAAATTATGATAATTGTACATTCTATCAGTATTTTTATTCTTTAGCTTATTTTCAAATTCTTAAGATTAATTGGTAGCAATCACAGGTAGAATTAATCTGTTTTTTCATTTGTAATGTATTTTTACTTCTGAACACAAAAGGGGAAGAGAATGTAAGAGACTTTTTTTTACTGTCATTACTGTGATTACAATTTGTGAAATACAAAGTAAGAAACAGAAAAAAAAAAAAAAAACCCGGTAGAAAAATGAGCAGATGTCAAACAATCCAAAAGTAAAATTAACTAGTATTTCACAGAAGGAGAAACAGTGTCTAAAAACATCAGAAATGGTGCTCAACCTCATTATTAAGCAGGAAAATGCAAATCAAAACCTACGACAAGCCACCTTTGTATATCCAACAGATTGGCAAAAATTACCACGTAGAAGACACTAGCAAGTGTTTGGTGAACATGTGGGTCAGTGGAAGCACTTGTATGGGAAACCTCTGCTGGGGTGTGAATTTCTTTAACCGTCCATGGAAATGATGTGACATTACCAAGTACAGTTGAACCTGTGTGTACTGTTAAGTCCCAGCAGTATATACCTCAGAGAAACTGTCACGTGTATACCATAGGTATTCATGTCTACGCACAGAAATGCTCACAGCAGTATTGTTCTTCATGGTAAAGAAAAGAAAAGAGAAGTCTCCTCAGTGGTACAAATAATGAATACATTATGGTATGTTCATACAAGTGAGGTATTTATTGGTGGTTCAATGGTATAATTCTCACTTTCCATATGAGAGAGCTGGGTTTGATTACTGGCCATTATCCCTCATCACCCGTCTGTCAGTGGAGGCTTGCGTGTTGCTGTGATGCTAAACAGGTTTTCAGTGGAGCTTTCAGACTAAGATGGACTAGGAAGAAAGGCCTGGTGACCTGCTTCTGAAAATCAGCCCATAAAAACTCTGTGTATCACAGTGATGCCATCTGCAACCAATTATGCGGATGGTACAGAATCAGGCAACAGTTTGTGCCATTGTGAGTGGGGCCGCTTGATGGCAGTAACATTAATGAATTATAGTTACATGATTTAGAATCCCAAAACCAGTGTTGGTAGTGGGGAGGAGAAAGCATGTCATAGAATATGTACAGCATGATTTCACCTTTATAAAGTTAAAACTGCAAAATTACATGATATATATTTTAGGAATAAGGAAATCTGGTGACTGTATAAGGAAGAGTTGAGGGAATGTGAAACCCAGAATTGAGAGTGTAGAGGTGACCTCTGGGTAAGAGAGGGTGGAGTTGTGGAGGAGGGCTCAGAGTGGACGTCACAGGATTGACAACACTCTTTCTTAAATGGGTGACTGGTACGTGGGTATTCGCTTTACTATTTCAGTTATACAGATATTCTATTTTTGTAATGAAATACGTTGTAAGCCAACTTGTCAGAAACATATTACCTTTTAATGATCTTTTAAAAAAGTTTTCACTTCTTTCACCATTTACAAAGTTTAGACATTTTTATTTTCTTAAAACTTCTGCTTAATGATAGTTTAACAAGAATATATAAATTTGGTCATCACACTTCCTTGCCTTGTAGATTTCCCATCAGATATTGCCAACAAGTCTCTCTCAGAGAGCACCGCCACAATGCTCTGGAAGTCAAAAGGCAGGAGGAGAAGAGCGTCCCACCCCACCGCTGAATCCTCTAGTGAGCAGGGGGCTAGTGAAGCTGACATAGACAGCGATAGTGGCTACTGCAGTCCCAAACACAGCCATAACCAGTCTGCAGCGGGGACTGTGAGAAACCCTGATTCTGGGACCGTGAGTGTATGTAACACCGCCTTGATTTCTTTATCCATCACCTGTGTCGGTATTATCTTTATGTCTTCTGCTAAAGCTTAAGTATCTGTTTTCATTAACAATTCTTATAGTAGTAATAGCGTGGTTAAATAAAAGTTCATCTTGTGTATTTTTTACTGTTAATATGAAAAATAGTCATGTGTGGAGATTTATTTTTCTCTAATATTGTAATAAGTACCCCACTAAACTAAATTAGGAAACCCTGGTGGCGTAGTGGTTAAGTGCTGCGGCTGCTAACCAAAGGGTCGGCAGTTTGAATCCTCCAGGCGCTCCTTAGAAACTCTGGGGCAGTTCTACTCTGTCCTGTAGGGTCGCTGAGCCGGAATCAACTCGAAGGCACTGGGTTTGGTTTTTGGTTTAAACTAAATTAGGAAACATTTTGCAGAGCTTAAGCGTTGACTCTTATATGGAAAATAATTTTCTTTTTTGCTTCCTTTTTTTTAGCATGTGGAATCATCTATATGTTCAGGTACTTATTTTCTGCATAGTGTTTTTGCTTTACTTATTGCCTTTTTTTCCTTATCCATGTCAGAATTCTGTTTTGAGCATGAAACTTGCTGATATTGCCCCCCCCAAAAAAAAAAAAAAATTTTTTTTTTTTTTCTCTAAAGACATTCTTGTTAATTTGAAATTACAGTTTGGCTCATCAAATTGAGAAAATGCCAGCTGGGATATTTTACAAGATGACATATATATAAAGAATTAGACTACCACTTAAAGTACTGTATTTATGGTGACTGAAATTCAGTGCACGGAGTTAGGGGGCAATCTTTTAGGTTTTGGCATCTCTTGTAAGTAGATCATATTTTTAAATCTCTTTTGTTGCAGGACATGTAAATTGGTCCAATGTAACTTGCCAGGCAACTCAGAAAAAACCTTGGATGGAAAAACATCAGACATTTTCTAGAGGTGGAAGGCAAACTGAACAAAGAAATAATGCACAGGTAATTTGAAGTAGGTATGGGAAATTTGATGAGTATGAGCTGATATTGGGGAATTAGAATAAATTGTTAGCTATAATAATGGTATAGTGGTTATGAGCGATGATGTCCTTAGTTTTCGGAGATGCATTTTGAATTATTCAGCATTCAAGTATCACGATATCCGTAACTTATTTTGAAATGGCTTAGCGACGAAGGAAGGAAGGAAACAGCAAAATGTTGAATGTAGGTGGTAGGTATGTGGGTGTACATTCTACCATTTTTCCCACTTTTCTGTGTATTTAAATATTTCATAATTTTAAAAAGGATACCCTCCAGCCCTACTTCATCTGCCATGATTTATGCCTACCCGTATATAAATTTTAAAATCATTGTAATGCCTTAAATATTGATTCTTTGAACTTCAGTATTGCGACTTTGTCGGCGTGTGTTTTCTTGACTGTGAACGCCACAGACCACACTTCTGTGATGGTGGCTCTGACCCAGGTGGCTGCTGCTTTCGCTGATGTGTCCAGACTGGGCAGCTCCCTGGCCTTTGGGGAGCGTCTTAGTTACCTAAAAAAAATCACAGATGGGTGGTTTTAAAAGACAAGACTTTATTTTCTCACAGTTCTGGAGGCTACAGAGTCTAAAGTAGGGCCCTCCCTTGCATAGTTTCCTTCCTTTTTAGACATTTCTTGGATCTTTGGCTTGTAGACAGTCCTCACATGGTATCTCTCTTCCCTTGAGTGTGTGTCTTGTGTGTTTGTGTGTGTCACTCCATCCGTCAGTCCTTTTATAATCCACCCTACACTGTTATGACCTCATTAATGTAACAAAGCCCCCTATTTTCCAAACAGGTACCAAGCCAAAAACCAAACCCATTGCCTTCTAGTTGATTCTGACTCATAGCGATCCTATAGGACAGAGTAGAACTGCCCTATAGGGTTTCCAAGGAGCGGCTGGTAGATTTGAACTGCTGACCTTTTGGTTAGCAGCCAAGCTCTTAACCTCTGTGCCACCAAGGCGCCAAACAGGTACAGGGTTTAGGATTTCAGCACACATCTCGGGGCACAGGATTCGGTACATAACAGAAAGCAGAGCCCTAGGTGCAGTGCAGGCAGAGAGAGGTGACGTGCAATAACTGTCTTCCTGCCTTGGTTGTCTGTAAGATCAAGGAGTTCATGTGGTCAGTATTTTTTGAAATTATTGATTTATTTTGGTTGGAAATATATATAGCAAAGCATATAAACAATGTCTACATGTACAATTCAGTGACACTGGTTACAGTCTCCAAGTTGTGTAGTCATTCTCACTGTCCTTCGCCATATTATTGCTCCACTTCCAGTACAGACTCACTGCCGCCTTAGCTTGGGGTTGCTGTTGTCAATTTAATGGTCAGTATTTTCCGTTTTCATTTGTTATGATAGCCTTCCTTAATTCCTGAAATCTAGTTAAGAAATTAAAATTATTGTATGAGTACACCTGTAGATGAACTAAGAACAAGTTATTAATTGATGAAAAAAGGCCAAATACTGGCCTATTTCTTTGCTTTCCCAAAATGAAGTAGTTCAGATGTACCTTGATACTCATTAGGCTGTCAGGCAAACAAGTGGAATAATACTGTCTTCCCTGTGGTTATTGCAAAAATGAATCATCGTTGTTTGTGGCAGGCTTGTGAGGCAGTCTAGCTTTATTTGATTAAAAGCTAAAGAGCTGAAACAGGAATCATTATGTAGATGAGATAAACAAAAACCTACCAGATATTTACTTGAGTGCTGAAATTTCATTTTGAGATTGTAACTACTAGTCCTGCCAAGTTCACAGTCCTGGTACTGTTGCTTTTGTTATCAGTAGCCTACTGGGGAGGACATAGTAGTGGGATGGAAAGATATTTATCTTTTAGTCGAAACTGGTAAGGAATAGTACAAGAACAAAAAGAATTATGCGAGTATATGTGGTTGCTAAGCTTTGTGTCTCTCTTCATTCCAGAACCGGAGCCAGGTTTGAGTAATGTGTTGGTTTCCTTTTCTGTTACACATGCGTTTTCCTTAAATATATTTTTGTTTCATTTTAGACATACAGAATCTTTTTTTTTTTACTCTTAAGTCAAAATGTTTTCCCCTTTGGCAGTTTATAATTTATTTTAAGGCTTTAAAAATCTGTTAGAAATCAAATAAATATCCACCTGTATTTTCTGCTATCTCTTTTATAGTATAGTGTTTCAGAACTTTTTTTTTTTTTTGAGGTTTATTTTGCTGAATGGTATAAGGATGTAGATTTTCAAAGTAGTTGACTAATTGTCCTAACATTGTAATTCATTCTTTCCTCATTGGTTTGTGCTGCTGTTTTAATCGTTGGCTAATTTCTTATGTCCTAGATGCTATTCGTTTTATTCCATTTTTCTGATTTTTGCGCCTGTACCGTGCTCTTTTAATTACAGTGATTGTTTTTAAAAAACATCTGGAACTGTTTTAACATTTCATAGAGCAGATCTTTTCTCTATCCTGTTGTAGCTTTAATTCTAAGCTGTGGAAAGAAGATCTTTTAAAGTGGTTTTATTTTGTGAATACTCTGAAATGAAAAAAGGTATACAATGAAAAAGCTCATTCGACTTCTGGCTCCCCTTGCCCTGACCTCTCCCCTGTACCTGTCCCACTTAGCTTCTTGCGTACTCTTACAGAGTTTCTTCATGTCAACATTAGTATATATGAATACGTGTCTTACGTTTTCATCCTCATTACATAAACCCATTGCCGTGGAGTTGATTCTGACTCATAGCGACCCTGTAGAACAGAGTAGACCTGCCCCAGCGGGTTTCCAAGGCTGTAAATCTTTATAGGAACAGACTGCCACATCTTTCTCCTGTGGAGCGGCTGGTGAGTTTGAACTGCTGACGTTTTAGTTAGCAGCCAGTGTCAAGTTAGAGTACCTCTTTCCACACAGCTTCAGAAATAGTATATTTTCACCCCCAGATACCCTTGTAACTCAGTACTGAAATCACTCCTGATGTTTACCTTTCAGCCAAAGATTAGAAAACAGTAACGCAGGTACTTCAACCATGTGTATGAGACTAAATGGGCTTACCAGCCCGAGGGCAAAGACTAGAAGGCAGGGACCGGAAAGCTGGATGAATTGTAAATGGGGAAGCCAAGATCTAGAAGGGGAGGATGTTGACACATTGCGGGGTTGGCAACCGGTGTCACAAAACAATATGTATATCAGTTGCTTGATGAGAAACTAATTTGCTTTGTGAACTGTGACCTGAATCACAGTTTTTAAAAACAAGGAGTTTCCTGTTTTTGCGTTTGTGCCGATTAGGTAAAAATGGTTTCTTAATGTAGTGAGGCATCTTTCCATTTGTTTAAATGTCATTTATATATCTTTTTTTGTGAGCTTACCCAGTCACATGTTTTGCCAGTTTTCTGAATGTTGATCTATTTCTTTTGTCTTTTGTACATTTTTGTCAGTGTGATCAAACTCTTATCAAATTCTTAAAATTTCTAGGAGCCTTATGTGAGTTGAAAATATTTTGTCAGAATTTAATTTTTATTTTGACATAGCTTGTTGTTAATTATTGCTGTGCAGTTTATTTTTTAAAATAACATTAAGAAGTTTATAAGTCAGCTTTGTCAGTTGTGTTGTGTGTTTTGGTGCTTTGGATTCTTAAATCATGGTTAGAAAAGACTTGCCTCTTCTCTAGGGTGAAAAAGGGGTTTGTCTGTGTTTTCTGGTCTCTTACTGGTCTCTCTCTCTTTTTTTTTTTTTTTTTAATTTAAATCTTTAATACATTTCGAGTGTTTCCTGCTCTGTGGTACAGATATGGGTCCTACTTTGTATTTTCCAGGTGGCTACCCAAATCTCCCAGCACCATTTATTGGAAAGTCTGCCTCACTGGAGATAGCTACCTTTATCATGTTAAATTCCCATATATATTGGAATCTCTTTCTAGACTTTCTATTTTATTCCTATGTCATTAAATTAACCTGTCAGCTTAGGGAGAATTGACTTTATGATTTTGATTCTTCCTGTTCAAAAACAGTATGCCTTTGTGTTTTTGAGTTATGTTTCTATTTTTTGAGTTGTTTTGGGTCCTTCAGAAGCGTTGAGAAGTTTCCTAAAATACGTTTGCACATATTCTTGATATGTCAATGCCTGGTATTTTTGTTTTTGTTGTATATGGGATATTACATGATTTAGAGGAACTTAAATCCTTTAAAATTAATTTTGTGTTAATCATTTGAAAATCTTTGTATTTGAAACTGTAGCTTCTCTTTTGTTCTGTATGCCCACTTTCTGTCAATAGCATTCTGAGGAGAACTGACAAAAAGTATTTCGTCGTCACGAGGTTGTTGGTTCATTCCAGGAGGTAATTGGAATACTTGTGTATTTGCTCCCGAGGAACTTTGTCGGGGCCTTTAGTGTTTGTAACAATGTTAATGCATATATAGTAACTCCATTTTTCTTATGAATTCTGTTTTTTTCTTAAATAGCAAACATCATCAGACTTAAAATAGTTTAAAATGTTATGTATGTTATCACAGTTTCATATTTCCCTTATTGTAATTACATTATTTGTGAGAAGTTTTGACCTTTTAAAATAAGTTAAACACTTTATGAAAATTCATTGAATTGTATACTTTTGTGTACTTTAAGTATGTTAAAATTTGATAAAACATTTACTTAAAAATAAGATTTTTTTTTTCTTCTCTGGGGTTTACTTAGGTTGGATTCAGATGTCGAGGGCATAGTACTTCCTCAGAAAGAAGACAAAATTTGCAAAAGAGACAAGATAATAAACAGCTAAACCCCATTCAGTCCCAAAGAGGCGACCCAAATTCTGAATCTTTATATTTTGAGGTATTTCTTCAAGCTGTGTTTTTGAAATTTTATAGCAAATGTTCCTATTAAGAAATTTATGTCCCATTGCAAACATTATAAATACTTTTATGACTTTTACACATGACTCCATTATAGATTATAAATTACTCAGAAGTATTGACTCATTTTTATTTGTCTTGGTTATATATATTTAGTCAAACATTAACTCAGTAATGTTTATATAGATTTTTGCCAAGTGTGTTCGTCATTTTGAGGTAACTTGTAGAGGTAGAACTTGATTTCCTGTGGACTTCACATAGTATAGAACTTTTTCTCTTAATGTTCATTGTTGTTTTTGTTGTCTAGTCCATTTGTCCAGTTTTTGAGGCTTGAACATTTCAGTCTAATCAATTAGTACTGCTGACCAGGAGGGCCCCAGAGAAGGAGAAGACTTGACTCTTTCCAGTAGGCAGTCAGCTTGTATCCTGATTACAGTATTTCTGTTGTTAGTCATCTAACCAGCTCTTGTTGGAAGCCTGTGCTATGTATAAATGAAGATGCTTTGAAAGATGAGGTACATTAAGGTGAATAGACCCATAGTCCTGGGGAGATTGCTGTGTAGTGGAGGAATATAGACATGTACATAGCTAATACTTGATGGGCTGTGGTTGGAATTGAAAGGAGAGAAAAGTCGCTTTGGGTTTGGGGTGAGGCAGTGCTAACATTTGGGGCGGATTAGAATTTGGCTGTGTCAGGCTAACATTTGAACACCTCATTTTGGTTGAATCATAGGTCTATAAAATGAGTGCATAGATCGTGATTAAACTGGAAAAGCCTACGTGGGCCAGAGGTTGGAGATGAAGAATATGTTAGATGAGCTTAGCAGTTGGACCGATGGACTTGAGAGTGCGTCTCACTTAGTCTGTCAAGAATAGCTTCAGTAGATCCAGACATGTTAATTTTACTGTTTGCACTCAACTGTATGATTGGTTCTATACTTATATTTAGTTGAAGGTACTAAGTATAACTTTCACTGTAAAGGAGGACATGGGTTAAGAAGTAAATTTCGTAAGATGTTTTTATTTAAACTTTTAACCCTGCTGACAGCTGTGTATAGTACTGTGGCACAGGGACCGTGTTAATAAAATCCATATTAAGGCATGTGTTGAAAATCCTTTCTAAGTTATCTGACATGTAGTCAAATTTGAAATTCTTTTCAATCATCTCAGGGCAGAATTATTAATAAAAATGGAGTAGTAGGTGCAGAAATCCAAAGGATTGGCACGTGTGGTTATGCCCTCAGCCTTGAATAATTATATTGGCTATGTTTTAGCATATAAGAAATGACATTTCCTTTTTTAAAACTGACTTTAAAAAATAGTCCATTGTGACTTAATGGTCTGACTGAGACGAGAAGGACCCTGGTGGTCATGGCCCCCAGACCCTCCATTGGCCCAGGACAGGAACCATTCCTGAAGCCAACTCTTCAGACATGGATTGGACTGGACAATGGGTTGGAGAGGGATGCTGGTGAGGAGTGAGCTTCTTGGATCTGGTGGACACTTAAGACTATGTTGGCATCTCATGCCTGGAGGGGAGATGAGAAGGCAGAGGGGGTTAGAAGCTGGCGAAATGGACACGAAAAGAGAGTGGAGGGAGAGAGCAGGCTGTCTCATCAGGGGGAGGGTAATTGGGAGTATGTAGCAAGGTGTATGTAAGTTTTTGTGTGAGAGTGACTTGATTTGTAAACTTTCACTTAAAGCACAATAAAAATTATGAAAAAAAAGTCCATTGTTAAAATAAAAAAAAAATTGTTTCTAATTTTTAATTACTCTAAAGTATTATAAAAAGTAGTTTTCTTAAAAGTTTATTGTATTCAACTCTGTTTTCACTTAAAATGTAAAACCCAATTTCAGGATGAAGATGGGTTTCGAGAACTGAGTGAGAATGGAAATTCTAAAGACGAGAATATTCAACAGAAACTTTCTTCAAAAGTAGTAAGTGACTTAAAATAAAAGCAAAATGGAACATCTTTTGAACTATGACTATGTTGCAAAGAAACATTAAAGGTAGGTGGGTACTAAACACACGTGGGACAGCATGGCATAGCAGAAACTGTTTAGTACTTACCTCTAATATTTCTTTTTAACATAGCCAAGAACAAAGAAATTTTCCTGTGAATTCCACAGTTCCAGTAGTGTACCTAAGAAAATACCAATAATTAGGTGACATCATCCAGCACATAGTCCACACTGAGATTCCCCCAGTCGTTTTAAGATTTTCCTTTGGAGCTTTTTTGGTTTTTTCAATCTAGGATCCAGGCAGGTACTACACATTATGTTAAGCTGTTGTGTCTCTTTATTATTTCCCAGCCTAGAATGGTCCACTGTCTCACTTTGTTCTTTATGACACTGAATCCTTTGTAGAGTCTAGGCCAGTTATCCTGTACTTGGAACATCCCACGTTTTGGACTGTCTTTCTTTATGATTGTTGTTGGTTGCTGTCAAGTTGATTCCGACTCTTGGTGACTCCACATGTGCAAACTAGAATTGTTCCATAGGGTCTTCAAGGCTGTGACCTTTTGGAAGCAGACTACCAGGCCTGTCTTCTGAGGCGTTTGAACTGCCAACCTTTCAGCTAGCAGTCGAGTGCTTGACCATTTACACCACCCAGTTTCCAACAAAAATACCACATTGGCGAATAATATCAGGCCATCTGCTGTTGGCGATGCCAAGTTTGATCGTTGGTCAGGAAGTATATATTTACTTTAGTTTTTGAGTTATGCCAACAGATTCATGTAGATACACAGTATATATTAAAGCCCATCTCTTCTCTATCATGTATTTTTAATGTCTTGGTATTTTTTTGAGACTTACGGGATCACTAACAGATGTCTTTATTTGGTTGTCATAGTTGGATGATTTACCTGAAAACTCACCAATCAGTATAGTTCAGACTCCAATTCCTATTACAACCTCTGTTCCCAAACGTGCAAAGAGTCAGAAAAAGAAAGCTTTAGCAGCAGCCCTTGCTACAGCTCAAGAATATTCAGAAATAAGTATGGAGCAAAAAAAATTACAGGTATGTATGCTTTTGCCATAATGAATGTGATAGGATATTTGCCAAGCGTGAGGGGATGGACAAGGAGTGACAGGTGTCATCTTAAATTGCCACACCTTCGTACTAGAGTGAAAATAAATGTTTTCATGTTCCCATTGCAGGAAGCTTTATCAAAGGCAGCTGGAAAAAAGAATAAAACACCTGTGCAGCTAGATTTGGGGGACATGTTGGCTGCCCTGGAGAAACAACAGCAAGCGATGAAAGCACGGCAGATCACCAACACCAGACCTCTGTCGTACACAGGTGATAGCGTTAGTCGAAGCAGGTTGCTCTTTTTGCTTCGTTAGTATGCTTCGGTTTTGTATTGTTACTATAAAATTATTCCGGTTGTACACACACACATACTTAAGTCAACTTAGGCACAAGCCTTGCAATTGTGCATGTCCCTTCTCTCTCCTTGGACCCCATGTTAAGCCTTGCAGCACATTGTGTCTGTTTTACCTTAAAAACATTCAGAATCTAACTACTCATGGGCTCCTCTCCTGCCACTCGACCAGTCCCCGTCACTTTCCTCCACTGTAGTAGCCTCCTGTCTACTACCTGTCTTCCCCTCTCAGCACCCCAAGTCTATTTTAAAAGGAGTAATCTTTTTAAAATCCGAGCTGTTTCGTGCAGTCCACTGCTCAGAACTCTCCAGTGGCCCTTCCTCTCACATGGAGTAAAGCCGAAGTCCTGACTAAGGGCCTGCCTTACCTGACCCTGTCACCTTCCCACCCTCATCACCGTCCCATCTCACACGAAGCTCTAGCCGTGTTAGCTCTTTGCTGTCCCTCAGACACACCCAGCATGCTGACTCAGTGCCTTTGTGCTTGCTGTTCTTTTCCTGGAATGCCCTTTCCTCAGATACAGTAGAGTTTGTTCCCTCATGTCCTTCTCGCCTCTGCTTTAAATGTCAGTTGGTATGCATTTTGAAGCAGTAACCTGGTTTTTTTTTTTTCCCCTTCATCAAAGGTTGACATAAAAATTACAAATAACTTGGCTCTCTAAACTATTAAATTATCCATTTTAAAACCAAATGGGAAACAGGAGTTTTGATCAAATCGTATGTCTGTGTGTAAGAGAAAATGATCTGGCTTTTTGCTGTAACAGTAATTTCTATTTTAACAGACTGCATGAAATTCAGAGCTCAGCAGCTCTGATGAGGTCCTTCATTTTTTTTCATAGCTTGTTTAAAGGATGAGACCTGTGATGAGGAGGCACCAGTGAAAAGCACTGATGTCAAGAGGAAGAAGTGAATTTTCTGTTTCTTCTCTTCCTGTGTAAAGGGACGATTGCTTACTGACAGAAAAGCAATAGTGTACACCACTAATCCTGTGTGTACGGTGCTCACACCTGTAGCCAGTTACCCGTCCAGATTAAACCTTGGGTAACTTAACTTATAAGCCTTGAGTAGTTAAACTTTTGAGTGACTTGTAAAAATGTTGAATGCATACTAAACTTGAGAATTGTGTGTTGTTGAGATGGAGAGAGTCGTAGTAACACCTCACAAAGAGGAAAGTAGTACAAAGAATGGAACTGAGAGCTGACAATGTTGTGGAGGCAGTGCGGCCCTAGGGGCTCTAGAGTCAACCTGCCTGAATTTGAATCCTGTTTTTCTCCATATTTCTTTGGCAAGTTACTTAACTTTCCCACCCTTCTATTTTCTTGAGGATTAAATAAGGTGATACATGCAAGGTTCTTAGACGAGTGTCAGATACAATCACTCGATAAATGTTAACTAATTTTGTTATGGAGAAGAAATTATTAACCTGTGGTACTTCAAATGGCTTATTATTACAACTTGGATTTAGCAAATGTTAATATATATAATTGTAAACAGGTAAAGCATGGTGTCAGGAACTGTGGAGATTACACATATGATTAAGATATACTGTGGTCGGAAAGTTTATAGCCTAGTGGGGCAGAAAGACAGACGCAGATAACTAATTAAAAAATAGTGCCTTAGGAAAGATATAGACAAAGTTATTTGAGCTTGCGCAAGAGAGAGTGATTTATGTCAATACGGAAGTATGGAGAGGTTGTTATGAAGACTTCATGAAGGTGGCATTTGAACTGCGGTTTGGAAGGGGGGTAGGATTCTTGACAGATACAAATGAGATTAACCTCCAGTTTAAACCAGGGCTGCAAACTGGTTTGAACCAGCTTATGAAGCACAAAATGAGCGGACCTGAATTTTTACAATTTGGGTGATTTGGCATGGTAACCATATTGGGAAAATTATGGATTGAAGCCCTGGAATGGAAGACTTGGAAGAGGCATAGTGAGCCCTTTCAGGAGGCTGATGCATGAAATTGGATTATTGGCAGGACTGGAGAGTGACACACATTGAAAATGGCATAGTCGGCCGCCATCTTTGAGCGGAGTGCTACCATCTTTGAATGAGGCACTGCTGTTTCTGGCTCTGCTAAAAATCCAGTGGGCAAGAGATTAGGTTGCTGTGTAACACGTATGCTACCCTTGTGTTCTAAGAGGGAGATAAGGTTTCTAGCAGGGCTTCAACTTGTAATTTTTCCCATTCCAGTTACTGTTCCGGTTCATCCAAATTTTAAAACTTCAGATCTGTTCTGGTGATGCTTCCTTGGCCATGGTTGAACCGGAAAGAACCAGTTTGAAGCCCAGGTTTAAACCAATGTTTAAATTGGAGAGCGTTGATTACGGAGAAAATTATTGGGAAATCTAAGCAAAGAATGAGACTGGTAGGGATGAAAGGATTGGAAAGAACTGGTAAGGTTTTGTTACTAATGGAATGTGAAATAGGTCAAAGATGACTCCAAAACCGGTGGCTTGAAGGACTGGTGGTTATGAGCGCTCTGTTGATAATAAACAAGATACAGATCATGGAAGAAGAGTTTTGTGGGGAATAGTGGGCTCTGGGCCTGTTGTATTTGAAATGCTAGTGAAGGAGATCGTTGTGGTGGTTGTTGTAGCAGTTTAGGTTAGAAGTCAGGGATTTTCAAAGAGTTGGTTGTTGAAGCTGTGGGAATGTATAAGGTTGCCAGAGAAAGAAAAACGAGGAAAAACATGTTCAGTAATAAAGCCTTGGGGAGCACTCATAGTTAGAGGACAGAAGGAAGAAGAACCAGAAAAATAGATTTGAGGAAGAAAAATAGGAGAGTGTAATGTTACTGAAGGCAAGGGTAGAATTTTGAGGAATAGAATGTAGGCTTTGGTACAAAGCTAGAATAGGAAGAAGACTCAGAAAGTTATATTTGGGAATTGTAAGGTTACGTGTGATCCTTGGCAATAGCAGGTTCAGGAGGGTGGGTGGGATAGCAGCCAGATTGTAACGATTTGAAAAGTGATGATGAAAAAGTTGGGAAGAAAAGGAGAGTGGTGGTATCTTAGCATGAAGAGAAGCCAGTCAAGGGAAGGATTTTGCTGGTTTGCCTTTTTTCTTTTAGATAGAGGAGACCTTAGCTTGTGGGGAGTCAAGGAAAATAGTCAGGGATTAAGGAGTGTAAAAATGCTGTGGTGGGGGCATCTGACCTCAAGGGGGAGGGGAAATCAAGATAACAGCCCAAGGCCGAGGTCAAACATACCTCCTCTCTCCAGCCTTTTTACCAGTTCTGATATCAACCAGTCTTCTCACAGTACTCTCTACTTTTCTGCTGAGTTTGATAATTAGTTTTTGTGGCCACACAGAACTCACAGACCATTCTTATAGTTATGGGGTTTATTAGGGAAGTAACAGTACAACTCAGGATCAGAAATGACTCAGGATATAGTTCTTCAATGAGGACAGCCTGTTCTCAGCTCTACCCTCAGAGAAGCCTCTCTCTGGCCTCTTGGCCTCACCTCTGCCTTGCTTGGGCAAGTGGTACAAGGTTGGCAAGCCCTACCACAGCTGTCTCGCGCTGATCTTCTGGTTCCTGACATCTGGAGCCACTGTTGCTCTTGGTACTGCTGTACCGTCATCTCTCACCCTCGGTGTCTCCTTGTAAGCCTAGCAGTATGGCAAAATAAGCCAGTCCCCTTCTTAGGGTTCCATACACCTTCTTTTCATGGTTCCATTCCCAGAAGGGTGCCATGTGCTTATTTGCATTTTTAGCAAGCTGCCCAGTCCCCTTGGTGGGCCACAAACACCTTACTTGCATAGTCCCACCCAGTCATTTGCTGGGAGTTACAAGACCATGGTGAGGAAGGCCATATAAAAACGATCCATCACACCGCAAAGAGGAACTTGAAATATGTGACGAGGAAGGTATAAAGCAAGATGGCAGAAAAACAGATGGGATTAAGAACAGAGGTGGTTAGTGAGCCTTGGACAGGAATAAGGATGGCTCTACCTGCTCTCAGGTGATTTATAAGTTTATATTGTGTGGCATCTCAGGAAAGTGGAAGGGAAGCTTCTCTGCTTGCTTGAGAGAATTGAGATCAAAGGCTGAGGAATATTAAAGGATTAGAGGTAGCCACTGGGTAATGAAAGTGTCTGCCAGGCACAGGGAGCCCTGGTGGTGCAGTGGTTAAGAGCTTGGCTGAATACTGAAAGGTTAGCAGTTAGAATCCACCAGCCGCTCTTTGGAAACCCCATGGGGCAGTTCTGCTCTGTCCTGTAGGGTCCCTGTGAGTCGGAATTGACTTGACAGCAGTGGGTTTACCAGGCATAAAATAATTACCGAATAGTACCGAGAGGAAAATAAAAGTTCTTCTTCACTGGTAGACTGAAACCAGGAAAGGACTGCTGGACTCCATTCGTGAGGGTAAATAGACTGGGTGGGACTAAGGAGAGGCGCAGAGTTTTGAAATTTCAAAGGTAGAACGGCTCTGACTAAAGACCAATTGCAAGGAATTGTCATGCTTGAGAGTTGCTGCAGTATAGCAGAACTAATCGTTTTTGCCACTTTGGACTGTTAGATTGAGTGATCTCATTAGTTTGGTCATCTTTATCTTAACGGAGGCTAAGAAGACTGGTAAGAGTTGTATCTGAGGGGCGCTGCTGGCCCACTATTATGATGAGGGCAAGAGGATATTCTTGTTTTTGTAGATTTGTCATTGGAAATTTTGAAAGCATGTGGAATTGGCTGTAATAGTAAAACTAATGTTCTTGTTTTTTTTTTAGTGTCCACTGCAGCTTCTTTTCACACTAAAGACTCTACCAGCAGAAAACCTTTAACCAAAAGTCAGACCTGTTTGACATCCTTAAATTCTTTAGATGTGACTTCCTCCAAAGCCAAAAAAGGAAAAGAGAAGGAAATTGCAAAACTAAAACGACCTACAGCACTTAAAAAGGTAAATTAAAATCCAGGAGTATTTATTTTACAGAATAAATAAAGGTTTAAATCTGTTTTGCAAAGGTAGTTATGCTATCTTAGCCAACAGATTGTTGTGAAGTCTTCATAGACGTACGTGCATCTGTATCATAAATTCAAGATTGAGGATATGAGTAGCGGTCTTCTGTATGGAACAAGGTTCTGGAGAATGAATTCTTTCTGTAAGGTTAAAAACAAACAAACAAACAAACAAACAAAACCTTAAACATTTAACATCCAAAGACACTGGTGTCTTAGAATCAGAAGCCCTGGATTCTAGTACTGACTTGAGTGCCCATCATGTAGCTTTAGACAAGCCTGTCTTTCTCTCATCTTCATCAGCTTTATGTCAGGGATAATATCTGCTTTGCTTCTCTTCAGTATTGTTATTAGGAGAATCAGAATGAGGTAATCCATATTCAAATTATTGAAAACTACAAAATGGAAATCAGTATGTAACCCCTGTGACCTGGTTTCCAAACTTTTTATTTTATCCATATTTTGGGGGAAATACTCTAGTTTGTCACCCAGGATTTAAAGAATGAAGCAGATGTGGTTTGAGAGCTGTAGTATTCTATAGTATAATGGCCTCCCTTTATTCTGGATCCCCAGTGCAAAAGAACCCAGTGCCGTCGAGTCGATTCCGACTCACAGCGACCCTACAGGACAGAGCAGAGCTGCCCCATAGAGTTTCTAAGGAGGGCCTGGTGGATTCCAGCTGCCGACCCTTTGGTTAGCAGCCGTAGCACTTGGCCACTACGCCACCAGGGTTTCCTTATTTTGGATACGGTACGTCACTTGCAGTGCCCCAAATTACATTCACCTTTTTGCTAGTCAGTTTCTACTTTCTTTTTTTTTTCAAACACATAGTCAACTAAAATCCTCGTTACCATTTTTAAGTGAACGGCCATGCCTTTGTAATAAAGTATGTTGTGATCATTCAGTGCATTCTTAAAGAGTGATCGGTAGTTAAAGACTGGTAATTTTTTTTTAATGACTTTTAGGTCATCTTGAAAGAAAGAGAGGAAAAGAAGGGGCGTTTAGCTGTGGACCACAGTCTTGTGGGATCTGAGGAGCCGATAGAAAGGCACTTAGATTTTATTGATGATTTGCCACAGGAGAGTGTTTCCCAGGAAGGTAAGAACCTTCTTTTTTCCTCTATTCTCGTGGAATGGCTAGAGTGTTTTAATTGAGCCTTTAATTAATAGTTACGCACCTAATTGGAGGATGTACTCCACATTTTATTGAAATTTTCTTTATTTTTCGAGATTGGTTTCTTTTGATGATGCTTCTTGTAGGGAGATAGCTTAATAGGGGAGAGGCAGGTGTTACATAGTAGGTCTATGACATTTTTGAGGCTTCAATCCAGAATTTGTTACAAACTCTCAAATTTATGACTATCACTGACATGGCTTGGCTTGTGTCCCCCCAAAATATCTGTCAGCTTGGCTAGGTGATGATTCCCAGTATTGTATGATTGTCTACCATTTTGTCATCTGATGTGATTTCCCTATGTGTTGTAAATCCTGTCGCTATGATGTAATGAGATGGATTCGTGGCATTAATGAGATCTACAAGATTAGATCCTGTCTTCAGCCAATCTCTTTTGAGATATAAAAGAGAAGTGAGCAGAGAGACATTGGAACCTCATACCACCAAGAAAGCAGTACCAGGAGCAGAGTGCATCTCTTGGACCCAGGGTTCCTGTGCAGAGAAGCTCCTGGTCCAGGGGAAGATTGATGACAAGGACTTTCTTCCAGAGCCAACAGAGAAAGAAAGCCTTCCCCTGGAGCTGACACCCTGGATTCAGACTTCTAGCCTGCTGGACTATGAGAGAACAAACTCCTTGTTAAAGCCATCCACTTGTGTTTCTGTTACGGCAGCACTGGATGACCAAGACACAGTTTGGTACTGAGAGTGGGGTGCTGCTCTAACAGATACCTAAAATGTGGACGTGGTTTTGAACCTATGAACGGATAGAGGACCGGCAGCCACAGAACCAGGAGACCAGTGCCAGACAGTGCTGGAGCCAACCCATGGAGAGAGACAGCTGAGTGCCTTTGCAAAGGAGGCTTCCTGGTGGAGTGGGATGCCTCTGGGCACTTATCAGTAGAGCTAGGCTTGCCAACACATGGAGCAAGAGAGCTGAGTGCCTTCCAGCTGAAGTTTACTGGCAGAGTGGGGTGCCTCCAGGCACTTAACGGTGGAGCTTTGGAACACTTGCCCCAGCAGGGCAGGTGTGGGCATGAGACCCAAGGGCCGAGAGGCCAGGGAAACAGAAAGCAGAAACTGAAGAGTCAAGGAACACAGGAAGCCAAGCTGCCTCAGTTTCAAAAGGCATGGCCAGGACCTCCGGGCTTTCAAAGGGTGGAGGCATGGCCTCTGGTGTTCCTAAGGGTGGAGGTGCCACTCAGATGGAGGTGCCACTCAGAGGAGAATGGTGTGCCTAAAGCCAAGGGAGCAGAGTGGCCATCCCAGTGGGCCTGGAAGGTGGAGCTGAAGGCCAGGGCTGAGGGGCCTTCACTCAGAATCTGGAGAGTGTGGCCAATACCTAGAGTTTGGAGGGCAGGGCCATTGTGTAAATTCAGAGACGAGAGAATTATTTTGAAGCCTTGAGGGCTAATGTAATGTGTTCTGCTGACTTGCTTGGTGCCCATCGCTCCTCCTTTCCCTCAGGTTTCTCCCATTTGTAATGGAAATGTCTGCCTTGTTGCTGTTGTACCATTGTACTTTTGGAAGCAGATAACTTGTATTCTGGATTTCAAACATGAAGAGGCATTTTTTAGGTTTTAGACTTGGAGTTCATTTAAGAGTTTTGCCGTGATATGGGGTGAATATGTTTTACATGTGTCAAGGACATGAATTTGGGGGGCCGAAGGGTGGAATGTCACGGATTGAATAGTGTCCCCCCAAAATACCTATCAACTTGGCTAGGTGATGATTCCCAGTATTGTATGATTGTCATTTTGTCATCTGATGTGACTTCCCTGTGTTGTAAATCCTGTTACTATGATGTAATGAGATGGATTAGTGGCAGTTATATTGATGAGGTCTACTAGATTAGACAGTGTCTTTTGAGATAAAAGGAGAGAAGCTAGCAGAGAGACGTGGGAACCTTATACCACCATGAAAGCAGCACTGAGAGCAAAGCGCGTCCTCTGGACCCAGGGTTCCTGTGCAGAGAAGCTCCTAGTCCAGGGGAAGATTGATGACAAGGACCGTCCCCCATAGCCAAGAGAGAAAGCCTTGCCGTGAAGCTGACACTCTAGATTCGGACTACTAGCCTGCTGGACTGTGGGAGAATAAACTTCTCTTTGCTAAAGCCAGGCACTCGTGTTTCCATTACAGCAGCACTGGGTGACCAAGGCAACCATCAGTGCATGAGAGTTCCTCTGTAACTATCAAAATTTTTTTTTCAGTTTTGTCTTCTTTCGTATTTACAGCATTATTGATTATCCCTTCTTTTCAGGGCCATTTTTTCATTAATTCATTTTTATTGATGTTCTCTGTTCCTTTTATGGGATTAATGCATGTTCCACAGTGAGTAGAGAACCGCAAAGCCAGTTGCAGTGCAAAGTCCAGTTGGTCATTCAGATTCAGGCCCATACAGTAGCTAGACGTACGGTTCTAGTTGGGACTTCAGCAAAATTGCAGATTTCTTCCAAAATTTATACTACTGTAAAAGAGAAAAATTCTAAGAGAGACTTGGCTAGGTGCCTTTTCCTGCTGGTGTATATTTGTTCTTGACTTTTTGTAACACATTTAAATCTGATATACACGTAGATTGAGCAACAGTGTTCCACTGGTTTTAGGAAAATGAGTTTACTTCTAAGCATTATTTAAAAAGGACATATTTGATTAGGATTACCCTCCTTTATTCTCAATTCAATGTGATTTCCTAAATATTTAGATGTCTCCATCCTTAATTCAGGAAATTTTTGTCAAACACCTACCATCTGTACTTTAGTAACTGGGGGCAGGGGTGACGGGGAAGGTAATAAAGGATTTATAGTCAACCGATCCTGTTTTTAAAGCACTTACAGTCTGATGCAGAGATAAGGAGATAGATGTGTGACTTGGTTGTTAGCTGCCTGAATATAAGAATATTTATTTATTGAGTTTAGCCGGAAAGAGGTTCAGACCTTCATACCTTTGTTCTTTAATTCAGACGCTCTAGGACTACATGTTTTAATTTGATCTTCCTTCTATCTCCTGTGTGAAGACTGCCACGCTGTGCTTGATCTTTAAGAGTGTATTTTAATAGGAAGACTTTATTTTTGTAGTGTATGAAAATTATTTATTTGTGATACGAAAAATGCCCAACTTGTTAGCTTCTAGAGAATTTTGAAGTTACTTCAAACGACAGCTACCATTCTGAATTATTTTGATCAGTATGGAATTTTTCAGCGTTTGAAGTTTCTCAATTCTTTCCCCTCTCCACGTCTCCCAGATACTGGACTGAGCATGCCCAGCGACGCTTCACTGTCTCCAGCAAGTCAGAACTCTCCGTATTGTATGACGCCTGTGTCGCAGGGCTCTCCTGCTAGCTCTGGAATAGGCAGTCCTATGGCGCCTTCAACAGTAACCAAAATCCACAGCAAAAGATTCAGAGAGTAAGTTTTATTCTTGTTACTGAGGTTGACTAGTTCAGGCATCTTGATTGTAGTTTTGAATTTAGTAGTATCATTTTTACTCAGTCGGTTAAGCAGACAAAACACCAATGATCTTTTAAATTTTTCAAATTTTAGGAGCTGATTTTATCATATTTAAAGCATTTTCCTTCTATTGGTGTTCATGGGAAAGTGATCTGACAGTAAATGTATTCTCTTTACATCAGATAGTAATTATATCCTGGAAATCTAGCCTCTTGTACCTTCTACGTCAGGTGCCGTGGTGTGAATTTTCCCCCCAAAATGCTTTTTCATTCACATTATTGACACTTCAAAAAACCTCTCTAACCAAATAACATCAGGTTTCTAAGACCCTCTTTACGTGAAGTGGACCTAGTACACGAAGCTATTTGTTTTTGAGCAAATATTTTCAGTTTTAAAAATGAGATAATTAATATGATACCCTGCCTGCGAATAACCTTAAATAACTGTTATTGGTGTGAAGGATTTTAGGATTTTAATATTTGGGAGGTGACTTAATTTTACCTTTAAAAATGGTATCTGAAAGAATCCCAGGGAAAGCATCATCTGTGTGACTCTGAGCCACAGTGGTTTGTTCTGTGCCTTTTCCTTACACCATTGTTCCTGAGTAAATACTTCACACCTAGATTGGCAACCCACGTCACAGATGTGGATCGGAGGAAATGCTTAAGGGGACTACAATCTTACATGTGTATGAAATAAAAAGCTTGAAGGGGAAAAAAAAAGAACGAGGACAGCTGTGTTTTTTGATGTTTTATTCTTTAAATTTGCATATTTAAACTGTGAAACTTAATCTTTATTCCCTAAACCTGTCCAGTTATTCCTTCTCTTCTGAAATAGTGTCATACCTGTACTTACTTAAATATTTTTCACATAAACAGAAAAAAATGCCCCAATTTTTTTTTTACACTAGAGAAGGCCAGGCATTGATATTTGTACTATATAATATAACTTAGAAGTAGAAGTTTGCTCTCCTGGTTGTTCCCAGATGGGAAGTTATACTCCTTGTTAAGTGCCTGCTTGTTTGTGGTAGAGATGAGAGGATGTGTAAACTTGAATAGCTTCCCTACCCTGGAACAGAGTGGCCTCACGCTTACTTCTGTTTTTTGCATTATAGCCATAGAATTTTAGAGCTAGAGGAATCATTGAGTCCATCCCACCTGATTCCTTATTTTTGTCAGTGAGTAACCAATGCCTAGAGATTGTGATTTATCCAAGCTTGGAGGATGAGTTATTGGCATTAGGGCCTTCAGTTAGCTTCTGTGAAATTATATTTCTTTCCTAGTACGAGCATTTTTGATATTCATTTGGCATGAAATATATCTCCTTATCAAAAACATTATACCTGTTTTTACCTAGTAGCAAGCTAAAACTTGATTTATACCCTTAGAAATTTAATAATTGAGAGTTCGATAGTACTTCCCTGAGGTTATTCTGTCTCTTACATAAAAGCCAATCTGTTGGAATTCAGAAACAATGACAATTCAAATCACTCTTCTGTTTTTCTAAAATAACTGAAGGATATAAGAAGTTGTAAAGACTTTTTATGAAAACCTCTTACTGGAGGTTTTATAATTACAGGAAAATAAATTAGGGTGGAGTTACCTATTTTTGCTTTCTTCTACAGGTATTGTAATCAGGTTCTTTGTAAAGAGATTGATGAATGTGTGACTCTTCTACTTCAAGACCTTGTCAGTTTCCAGGAACGCATTTACCAGAAGGATCCTGTGAGAGCAAAAGCAAGGAGGCGACTGGTTATGGGCCTCAGGGAGGTTACCAAACATATGAAGTTAAACAAGATAAAGTGTGTGATAATTTCTCCAAACTGTGAGAAAATCCAGTCAAAAGGTATGAATATTTTGCTTTTGAAGTGTTTTGATATATATTTAGTGTAATTGTAGTATATACAGTGAATTTTAAAGTGGAAGCCATATGTCTTTTCCAGTGGAGTTTAGGTATAAAACAAACTATTGAGTATGAGGAAATAAAATGTAAATCTTCCAAGAGCTAAAATTAAGTAATTTTCATCTCTGACCCATATTGAAGGACCAGGCATCCCCTCTGTAATGGTCAGAATGGGGGATAGATAGTAAGAGTGCATTTCTTTACCTCTGCAAGTATGGCCTGCCTTTTAAACTTTTATATTACTTTCTTTTGATTTCCCTCTCCTTTTAAGAACAAATAGAAAAAGGTAAAGGTCTCTGTTGCTACTTACTGTGGAGACTTCTGTCTCAGAGACCAGCAGTTCCATGCTGAATCTCCTGGGTGAGCTGGCTTGTGAGCACTTTACCAGGCTGTGCACCCTCATGTGACTCTCGGTGGAGGAGCAAGCAGACAGACGCACTGAATAGTAGCACTGGTAGTGGTAGCAGGCGTATCTGTGGGGGACAAATACCAATAAAAGCAGTAATGTAGATAATTGATTGTGTTGTTATAGCTTATAATTAAGCTGAGAGCTTGGAAAACAATTCCAATTAATTTCTTTTTAATAAATGTTGAATTAAAATTTAACTTCTGTACTAACGCCTATGGACAGACAAAAATACTTGTGAAGGAATTTGGAAAGGAAATATAGACATTCACATTTAGTGCAAATTCAAATAGCAGTATGTGTGGAACAGCATAAGCGCAGCAAGCACTCACAGGCTCCCTTAGTGCTGTGTTGTATGCTTTAGCTGTTGAATGTTAAATTAGCTTCATTTAGGAAATAATTAAATGAAAACCTCAGCATGTGATGACTTCCTTAGGTGGCTTGGATGAGGCCCTCTATAATGTTATAGCCATGGCGCGGGAACAAGAAATTCCTTTTGTGTTTGCCCTTGGAAGAAAAGCTCTGGGACGTTGTGTGAACAAGCTGGTTCCTGTTAGTGTAGTGGGAATCTTCAACTACTTCGGTGCCGAGGTAAGAATTCAGAAGACACAATCCCTAGCCCCCACAGCATTCGGACAGCACTTTTTCTGTTGGCACATGCCAGTGTTAGGTTTATGCATTTGAAGAAGCAAGATGATGACCTTCAGACAATGAATGGAGAATTCTTCAGTATTGCATTTCCTTTTTTTCTCTTCCCAGTAGTGGTGAGAATATTTAACATAGGTTAATCCTTCAGCATTTTTGAAGATTTTAGTTCCTATTTCTGCCAAAGTGGTATTTGCTCCTGGGCTCTCAATTAGAAGTACTTGATGATTAATTTAATTATGGAATGTAAAATAATTATTATGGAATATAAAATAATTTTTTTCAGTCTATCTGATGGATATGTTTTGTGCTACTAGGAGTTGTGAGAAAAAGATCCTTTAATTGGAGAGGATTTTCCTTTAGAAGATGAAATTCCTAAACCAGTAGTCAGAATAGTTCTGCATCCATGATGTCTTCATCTTCCTCTTGCAGTCTGCTAATACAGAATTTAGCCCATGGTGTTGTTGTTGCTGTTAGGTGCCATGGAATAGGTTCCGACTCATAGTGACCCCGTGCACAACAGAACGAAACACTCCCTGGTCCTGCACCACCCTCACAGTCATTGTTATGCTTGAGCCATTGTTGCAGCCACTGTGTCAGTCTGTCTCATTGAGGGTCTTCCTCTTTATCGCTGAGCCCCTACATTACCAAGCATGATGTCCTTCTCCAGGGCCTCATCCCTCCTGATGTTAACATGCCCAAAGTACATGAGATTAAGTCTAGCCATCCTTGCTTCTAAAGAGCATTCTGGTTGTACTTCTTTCAAGACAGATTTGACTGTTATTTTGGCAGTCCATGGTATATTCTGTACTCTTCGCCAACACCACAATTCAAAGGCATCAATTAATTCTTCTTCAGTCTTCCTTATTCCTTGTCCAGTTTTCCCATGTGTATGAGTCGATTCACTATGAGTCAGAATCGACTCGACGGCACTGGGTTTGGGTTGGTTTTTTTATGAGCCGATTAAAAACACAATGGCTTGGGTCAGGCGCATCTTAGTCCTCAAGGTGACATCTTTGCTTTTACACACTTTAAAGAGGTCTTTTGCAGCGGATTTGCCCAGTGCAGTGCGTCTTTTGATTTCTTAACTGCTGTGTCCCTGGCTGTTGATTGTGGATCCAAGTAAAAATGAAATCCTTGACAACTTCAATCTTTTCTTCGTTTATCACGGTATTGTTTATTGGTCAAGTTGTGAGGATTTTTGTTTTCTATATGTTGAGGTGTAATCCATATTAAAGGCTGTGGTCTTTGATCTTCATTAGTAAGTGCTTCAAGTCCTCTTTACTTTCAGCAGGCAGGGTTGTGTCATCTGCGTAACGCAGGTTGTTAATGAGTCTTCCTCCAATCCTGATGCCGTGTTCTTCATATAGTCCAGCTTCTTGGATTATTTGCTCAGCATACAGACTGACTAGGTATGGTGAAAGGATACAACCCCAACGCACACATTTCCTGACTTTAAACCATGCAGTATCCCCTTGTTCTGTTTGAACAACTGCCTCTTGATCAACGTACAGGTTCCTCATGAGCACAGTTAAGTGTTCCGGAATTCCCGTTCTCCAAAGTGTTATCCATAATTTAAGATCTACACAGTCAAATGCCTTAGTGTAGTCTCTGCTTTCGACCAGGATCCATCTGACATCAGCAGTGGTTCCATGTCCTCTTCGAAAGTGCTTGAATTTTGGGCAGTTCCCTGTCGATACACTGCTGCAGCTGATTTTGAATGATCTTTAGCAAAATTTTACTTGCATGTGATATTAATGGTATTGTTCCATAATTTCAGCATTTTGTTGGATCACCTTTCTTGGGAATAGGTATAAATGTGGATCTCTTCCAGTCAGTTGGCCAGGTAGCTGTCTTCCAGATTGCTTGGCATAGATGAGTGAGCACTTCCAGCACTGCAACTGTTTATTGAAACATCTCAGTTGGTATTCTGTCCATTCCCAGAGCCTTGTTCTTCGCCAGTGCTTTCCCTGCCGCTTGGACTTCTTCCTTCAGTTCCATCCGTTCCTGATCATATGTTACCTCCTGAAACGGTTGAACGTTGACCAGTTCTTTTTGAGGTAGTGACTCTGTGTATTCTTTTCATCTTCTTTTGATGCTTCCTGTGTTGTTTAATATTTTCCCCATAGAATCCTTCAGTATTGCAACCTGAAGCTTGAATCTTTTCTTCAGTTCTTTCAGTTTGAGAAATGCTGAGCATGTTCTTCCCTTTTGGTTTTCTAACTCCACATCTTTGCCTATAACAGTATAATAGTTTACTTTGTCTTCTCAAGCTGTTCTTTGAAATCTTCTGTTCAGCTCTTTTACTTCATTTTTTCTTTTTGCTTTAGCTGCCCAACATTCAAGAGCAAGTTTCAGAGTCTCTTCTGATACCCATTTGGGTCTTTTCTTTTTCTCCTGTCTTTTTAATGACCTCTTGCTTTCTTCATGTATGATGTCTTGGTGTCATTCCACAACTTGTCTGGCATTTGGTCATTAGTGCTCAACATGTCAAATCTATTCTTAAGACGGTCTCTAAATTCAGGCGGGATATACTCAGTGTCATACTTTGGCTCTCGTGGACTTGTTCTAATTTTCTTCAGTTTCAACTTGAACTTGCATATTAGTAATTGATGGTCTGATCTGCAGTCGGCTCCTGGCCTTGTCCTGGCTAATGATATTGATCTTTTCCATCATCTTTTTCCACAGGTGTAGTCAGTTTGATTCCTGTGTATTCCATCTGGCTAGGTCCACCTGTATATTAGCCCTCTATGTTGGTGAAAAAAGGTATGTGCAGTGAAGAAGTCGTTAGTCTTGCAAAATTACATCATGCGATTTCCCACATCATTTCTGTCATGAAGGCCATATTTTCCCACTACTGACCCTTCTTCTTTGTTTCCAACTTTTGCATCCCAATCACCGGCAATTATCAGTGCATCCTGATTGCATGTTCAGTCAATTTCAGACTGCGTAAGTTGGTAAAAATCTTCAATTCCTTCACCTTTGGTCGTAGTGGTTGGTGCATAAATTTGAATAATAGTCGTATTAATTGGTCTTCCTTCTAGGCATGTGGATATTTTCCTATCACTGACAGCGTTGTACTTCAGGATGGATCTTGAAATGTTCTTTTTGATAATGAATGTAACACCATTCCTTTTCAAATTGTCATTTGTGGCATAGTAGACCGTAACGATTGTCTGATTCAAAATGACCAATACCAGTCCGTTTCAGCTCACTAATGCCTAGGATGTTGATCTATATGCGTTCCATTTCATTTTTGATGCTTTCCAATTTTTCCGGATTCATACTTCGTAAATTCCAGGTTCCAGTTATTAATGGATGTCTGCAGCTGTTCCTTCTCATTTTGAGTCATGCCATATCAGCAGATGAAGGTCCCAAAAGCTTGATTCTATCCATGTCATTGAGGTTGACTGGAGTCTGAGGAGGTAGCTCTTCCACAGTCATCTTTTGAGTGCCTTCAGCCTGAGGGGTTCATCTTTCGGCACTATATCAGACAATGTTCGGCTGCTCTTCATAAGGTTTTCACTGGCTAATTCTTCTCAGTGGACCTCTGGGTCCTTCTTCCTAGTCTGTCTTAGTCTGGAAGTTCAGCTGAAACCTGTTCATCATGGGTGACCCTGCTGGTATTTGAATACTGGTGGCATAGCTTCCGGCATTACAGTAACACCAAGCCCCCACAGTATGACAAACTGACAGATGCGTGGGGGAACTGAGCCCACAGGAGCTGACAACATAAAGATTATTAATTTAAAGTAATACTCATTAATTGATAGCATTTTAAGACTGTTTTTCGTGAAGTTGACTCAAAAGTACTTTGTGGGAGGGCGGGCGGAGTAAGATGGCGAAGTGAGTGGGCGCTCCCATTTTCTCCAAAAACAAAACAGACAGATCTCAGAACTCTGAACGGCAGCTGAGGTGCTGGAGAGTTGGGATGAGTCCAGAAGCGGGGGAGAGGAGGAGCGGGGACAGCACAGAAGCTGGGAGAACCTACTCACTAACATCTGGAGCACTCATCACTAGCCATTTTGGGACGGACTGGGCACACCCCGGACAGGATACAGAGTGAGGGCACTAATCTGAGGAAGCAGTAGCCCAATTTTTGAAGATGGTGCAGATTGGCTGTGAAAGTTTGAGGCCACACAGTTGGGAGGGGGCAGAGGGAGACTGGCAATGTGAGAGACTGCTGTTGAATCTTGGCTGAGGCCCGAGATGGATGAGCACCAGGACCAGGAGGAATTGATAGGGCAGCAGGGCGAGGGGAATACTTTGGACTGAAGGACAACACACAGGGAAACAAAGGGAAATGGCTGGCTCTCTGCCCACAGCAGAACACTGTGGAAGAGTTTGTGCAGGAGTGCCTGTGAGGGAAAGACATAGAGAACCCCCCACCTTCACCAAAGGAAAGTTGAGCCCCACTGCTTTCGCTAGCAGAAAAGGCATCAACAGTCTTTCCTGATAGAAACTCTAAGCAAACCAGGAATAGAAGGGAAGTCTCTGAATGTAATTAAGGGCAGGCATGCAAACCCAACAGCCAAGGATGCCCACTGTCACCACTCTTACCAACATCGTACTGGAAGTCCTAGCCAGAACAATAAGACGTGAAAGAGAAATAAGAGGAATCCAAATCGGAAAGGAAGAAGTAAAACTGCCTCTGTTTGCAGATGACATGATCCTATACATAGAAAACCCTAAAGATTCCACAAGGAAACCATTGGAACTAATAGAATTTAGCAGAGTTGCAGGAATCAAGATCAAAACACAAAAATCAATTTGGTTCCTCTGCACTAACAAAGACTACTTCAAAAAACAAATCAAGAAAATACCATTTACAATACCCCCAAATCAATAAAATACGTAGGGATTAACTAACTAGGGACATAGAAGACTTATGCAATGAAAATTATAAAACACTGATTCAAGAAGACTAAAAGAGACCTACAAAAATGGAAAGATAACCTGTGCTTATAGGTTGGAAGACTTAATATACTGAAAAGATCAATTCTATCCAACGTTATCTACAGATTCAATGCAATCCCGACACAAATCGCAACAACATTCTTTAGTGAAATGGAAATACTAGTGACCAACATCATATGGAAAGGAAAGAAACCCTGAAGAGCCAAAGCAATATTTAAGGGAAAAAAAAAAGCAGGAGGCCTCAGACTCCTTGATATTGGAACAGTATACAGCCATTGTAATCCTAACAGCCTGGTGTTGGTTCACCGGTAGACACATAGTCCAGCAGAACAGAATTGAGAACTCAGAAGTAAACCCAGCCATCCAGGGACCGCTGATTTTCCACAAACGGTGAAATTCCATTCAGTGGGGCAGAAACAGTCTCTTTGATAAATGGTGCTGACGAAACTGGACATCCACCTGCAAAAAAGTGATACAGGACCTGTATTTCACACAATCTGCAAAAACTAACACAGAATGGATCAAAGACCTAACTGTTAAACCTAAAACCACAACATTCTTGGAAGACAGCATAGGGAGAAAACTTTGGTACCTAATCTTTTGTAAACATAGGATAAACATTACAAGAGATGCACAAGTAGAAGACAAAATAGATACATGGGACCTCATGAAAATTGAAAACACTTGCTCATCAAAAGATATTACAAGAGTAAACAGGCAGCCTACAGACTGGGAAAATATCTGCGGAAACAACTGATAAGGGTCTAATCTCTAAAATCTATAGAAAACTGCGACAACTCAACAACAAAAAGAGAAATAACCCAATCACAGAGTGGCAAAGGACATGAATAGAATCTTCACCAAAAAGAACATTCAGGCACCCAGCCATCACATGAGAAGATGCTTATCATAATTAGCCACTAACCTACTGCCGTCGAGTTGATTCCGACTCATAGTGACCCTATAGGACAGAGTAGAACTGCCCCATAGAGTTTCCAAGGAGCACTTGGCGGATTTAAACTGCCAGCCTCTTGGTTAGCAGGCGTAGCACTTAACCACTATGCCACCAGGGTTTCCAGTTAGCCACTAGAGAGATGCAAATTGGAACTATAGTGAGATAGTATCTCATCATGGCTCAAATGGCACTGATTGAAAACCAAAACAGATAACAACAAATGTTGGTGAGGATGTGGGGTGATTGGAAACCTTATCCATTGCTGGTGGGACTATAAAATGGTACAACCACTATGGAAAATGGGATGGGGCTTCCTCATAAAACTAGAAATAAAACTACTCTATGATCCAGCAATCCCACTCCTAGGTATATATCCTAACCGAAAAACCAAACCCACTGCCATCGAGTCAATTCTGACTCGTAGCAACCCTATAGGGTTTCCGAGGCTGTAAATCACTGCTGAAACAGACTGCCACATGGTGATTTGGGACAGGTGACCTTTTGATTAGCAGTCGATCACTTTAACCACTGTGCTGTCAGGGCTCCTTAGGTGTGTATCCTAGAATGAAAAACGATGATGTGAACTGACATATGCACACCTGTGTTCATTGCTGCTTTATTCACAATAGCAAATAAATGGAAACAACTGAAGTGCCCATCAACTGATGAATGGATAAGCAAATTATAGTACATACATATAGTGGAATACTATGCAACCATAAAGAACAATGATCAGTCCGTGAAACATAACATGGATGGACCTGGAGAGCATAATGCTAAGTGAAATAAGTCAGGCATATAAGGATAAATATTGTATGATCCTTCCTTTATAAGAAGAGTAGATATATATAGAAAGATCAGTATTCGTTGGTGGTTACAAGGGAGGGGGGCAAGTATACTTTAGATAGTAGAGACTTGTTATTTTCGGTGGTGGGGAAAGTGGCACTGAATGTGAATATAGTGAGAACAGCACAACCAAAGTAAAAAATGAGTGAGCACATATGGATGGGTATAGGCATGTTCGTACATGAGTAGGTATAGGTGTGTACATAGGTGAGAACAGATAGAAGTATCTATGGGTAAGTGTAAATACACGTATGTGGGTGCAGGCACATGTATTCATTGAAGACGCAAATATGGATACTCCTCAGACATAACCAAACACCTTCCAAGATTGGTTTTCTGGTTTAGAAAGCTTAGGACCGTAGTCTCATGGAACAACTCAGTCACTTGGCATAACGTAGTTCACAAAAACCATGATCTGTTGCCTAGTGAAGTGAGGAGCATCTGGGGTCTTTAAAAGCTTGTGAGTGGCCATCTAAGTCAAAGCTATGGGTCTCAACTCAACAGGAGCAAAAGTGCAAAGAAGATAACGAAAAGCTCACAGAAGAAACAAGTCTATAAGAGCCATGACCTCATCTAACCTGAGACCAGAAGAGCTAGATGGTGCCTGGCTACCGCCACTGACTGTTCTGACCTCATAATATGTGGTCTTGGATAGAATAGGAGTTATATGTGGAGCAGAACTGAAATTGTTAAAAAAAAAAAAAAAAAAAAGACAAAGTGGAACAATAGAGAACAGAGGAGTCCATGAGACTGTTGCCCTGAGACACTCTTTCATTAAACCTAGAACCAAGCCCTATCCCCTGAGATCACCTTTTAGTAATAGCAGAGTGGCACACAAAATGAAGAATGCTGCCCTTAATGAGATGGTTTGACACAGTGGCTGCAATGATGGGCTCAAGCACAGCAACAATGATGAGGGTGGTGCAGGACCGGGCAGTGTTTTGTTCAGTGGTAGATAGAGTCACTATCAGTTGGAACTGACTTGAAAGCACCTAACAGCAACAACCAGTAAGATTGGTGCTCTACTTAAAAACCATGTGTATGAGACCAAAAGGTCAACAATTACTCAAAAGCAAAGATGAGAAGAAGATAAGGGCGCAGGGAAACTAGAGCACTGGAAATGGAGCAACCAGAACACAGAGACAGTGCTGACACACTGATAAATAATAAATAATGTCACTAATGTCACTAACATCACTGAACAGTTTGCACGGAACCTGTCAAACAGGAGCCCAATTTACTGTGTAAACTTTCACCAAAAATTAAAATATTTTTTTAAAAAGTACTTTGTGTTATCGCGAACGGGCCTTTCCTTTACTAACCATACTATTCTTACGCACGTGTCTTTCCTTTGCCATCCAGTCTCCACGTTTGCTTTTCCTCATTCCCTGCCATCCAGATGCTCTCCCACCACTCATGAAATGACCTGTCTGCTCACCGACTTGCAGAATATAGTTGATATTTGTGTTTCCACAATAGCCCATGCTTTCCTCGATTATAGCATCTTCTGTGTGATTCTTCTTGACTGAATTCCTTGAGAGCAGGCGCCTTGTCCTTGTATCCATTGATACCTAACACATTACTTGAGCATGAGCAGGCTATAAATGTTTGTTGAATGAATTGTGTGGTAGGTGTATATCTGCCTGCTTATGTTAAACAGTGTGTAAGAATTTGGGTGATAATACCTCTGTGGGAAAGAAGGGTCATATATAAAGATACCTAAGAAATTCAAATAAACTGTACTTCTTTTTTGTTCACTGTTAGAGTTTATAGAGTAGGTATGGGATCAGAAAAAGTGAATATGTTTGTTTTTATTTGTACTGCCTTACTGAATTTTATGTTAGTTTATTTGTATGGCTTTATTTTATAAATGCTTTCCAGTTTGTACATTGTTTTATTGCCCTTTACTATTTTGAGGTAGATACAGTATAGTTTAAATGAAAATACCACTCCAAAACGGTGGTCAAGAAAATATTGATGTATTTTGAAGTATATCCATTCATAATAAAATGGTAGTGCACTCAAGTTATTTATCTAACAGAACTATCCTTTAACTTAAGTTTTCATCCCTTACTCTTATAATCCTAGCTTATCTCTCTTTTTCCCTTATCTTATCTTTTCAATTTTATTTTCTTCTCTTCCCTTACATTCTTTTTTCTAACAATTTCTATGTTTTATTTACTTTGTAAACTCGCTGTTAATTTCAAAATCACATATTTGTATGCATGTTTTTTTTTATTCTTTTTGTTGGTTTCACTTACATGCATGGCATGTTAAAGACTGCAAACAAGTATTAAGTCTGTTACATGTAACACGTAGGGACTGCTTTTAATAGAATTCACCTTCCCTTTTTTAATAAAATAAACAAACCCTGAATATATTTTGAGACTGTTAGTAGTTAGCATCCGTCCTTCTTCAGAAACCAATGCAGTTAGCAACAGCATTCATTCTGCATGCTCCATTAAACAGTGTAAGCCGCAGCTGGCTGAGGCGTGCCCTTCATGCTTTTCCATCTTGAGACTGGTTTTCAAAAACATACTTAGATGTATGCTTAAATGACAGTGCCTTGTTAAAAAATTGTGCCGTGCTTTTCCTTCCCTTGTCTGGAAACATACATTTATATATAAAAGTGTGAGTGTGTGTGTGTGTGTGTGTGTGTGTGTGTGTGTGTGTGTGTAGGTACACACATACCCCGTGTTTACCAGCTTGTGATGCAATGGTTTAACGCTCAGCTGCTAACCAAAGGGTTAACGGTTAAACCCACCTAACAGCTCTGGGGGAGAAGCACCTGGCACTTTGCTTCCATGAAGATGACAGCCAAAAAAGCAACCCGTTGGGTTAGTTAGCACCTGGGATCGTAGTGACCTTTGATGGAGGTAGTGACAAAAGGGGACCTACTCATTCAGAGCAGTAATTTTCTGTTCCTTGGTTTGCATTCTGGTTACATATGTTTAGTTTGTGAAAAATTTACTGAACTGTACACGTCTTTTATGGATTTTTGTTTTATTTTATACTTTAATAAAAATAATTAAAAAAAAAACTCTAAAACCACATACACTCAAATTAAACAGCCAAGAAAACCCTGTAGGGCAGTTTTAACTCTGTCACATGGGGTCGCTGTGAATCAAAATCAACTTGACGGCACCCAGCAGCAGCAATGTGTGGGTATTTTGCATTGTGACTGAATCAAGGTATTAACATGAATAGAAGATTGTTGAATTATGATATAAGAACCACTAAAAGTGTTTGTCCTTCTGGTGGCTGTGGAAACTGTATTTTCTTTGGACATCATTTAATCCTGTTGTTGTTAGGTGCCATCAAGTGAATTCCGACTCATAGCCACCCTTTGTACAACAGAATGAAACACTGCCCAGTCCTGTGCCATCCTCAGAATTGTGCGTAAAGCCCATTGTTGCAGCCAGTGTATCAGTCCGTCTCATTGAGGGTCTTCCTCTTTTTCACTGACTCTCTGCTTTACCAATTATTATGTCCTGCAGAGACTGATCCCTCCTGACGACATGTCCGAGGTATGTGAGATGCAGTCTCACCATCCTTGCTCCTGAGGAGCATTCTGGTTGTACTTCTTCCAAGACAGATTTGTTCATTCTTTTGGCAGTCCGTGGTATATTCAGTATTCTCCGCCAGCACCACCATAGCACCATTTAATGCTGTGCACCCTTAATCCTGTATGAATTTTGCCATCTTATTGACACAGGTGTGCTGTGTCTCTGCCATCTCACTAGAATGATTTATTCCATTCGTACTGATTTTTGTTATGAATTTCACTGGTGGGGGAACTACTGGGTATTTAGCTCCACATTTTGTTTATAGGCTATATATTCTATTTCTATAACTTGCCTTTGGCTCAATAATCATGCTTGCCTATGTTGTAAATATCATATTTTCATTGTTGTCAAAGCCTCATCTAACTATATCATCACTCACTTTTTTTAGTTTTTACCTTCTTCTAACAAGCGAATATTACAGGGAATGTTAATTCTTGTGGAGATTGCCATCTTCTCCCTACATCCTTGAATATTACCCTGCACACACTCATTCCCTTATCTCCATTGCCATGGCATTGATACCGACTCACAGTGACCCTATAGGACAGAGTAGAACTGTCCCATAGGGTTTCCAAGGCTGTATATCTCTACAGAAGCAGACCGCCGTATCTTTCTCCTGTGGAGTGTCTGGTCGGTTTGAACTGCCATCCTTTTGGTTAGCAGCCAGTCGCTTAACCACTGCACCACCAGGGTTCCTTCCTTCCCTTACAGTTTAACCTAAATAAGACTTGACTGCTCCTGGAACAAGCCTTATACTTTCTTGTATCTATTCACTTAGTCATGGTCTTGCACGTTGAGCTGAGAATGCCCTGTCTCCAATGGTCAAAATTATACCTGTTTTTTAAGGCCATATCGTATGCTGTTTCCCTTTATGAATCCCTCACTGATGCTCAGCAGGTAGATTTGATGTCTCTTTCAGAAGCCATAGAGTTCATACCTCTCAAGGTGTTTACAGTATTGTGCCTTGAATTATAGCTGTCTCTTGTCTTCTCCTTTCAGCCACGTGGAAGGTTCTTTAATAATAGAGTCGGTGTTCCAGTCACCTTTGTGCCCCCTGTAATGTCAGATGCAGGGCGTATTCATTGAATTAATAAAGTTTGCAAGAACTTTTAATACATTGTATTTGGTGATTAGTACTAGAATTGAGAAGTTTCCTCAGGCTTGTGAGAATTAAATATATATGTAAGTTATAAAGTATTTTATGAGGGTCTAGGGTTTGCATACTATTTGGATTTTGTGCTGATTGAAAGTATACCTGACCCTGAAACAGTAGGGATATTGCTAATCAATAGAAATAAAAACTATCAGAAAAGTGGCCTAATCAGAATCTCTTGTTACTTTTAGAGCTTGTTTAATAAGTTAGTAGAACTCACTGAAGAAGCCAGGAAAGCATACAAAGATATGGTTGCAGCAATGGAACAAGAGCAGGCTGAGGAAGCCTTAAAGAATGTGAAGAAGGTGCCACACCACATGGGGCATTCCCGCAATCCCTCTGCGGCCAGTGCCATTTCTTTCTGCAGTGTTATTTCTGAACCCATCTCTGAAGTAAATGAAAAGGAATATGGTAAGTTGTTACATCCCATTTTAAATGAATTAATTTTCTCTAGAAAATGACTTTCTGTGCTACCTTTTGTTTTTATCTTTATTATCAAATTTTGTTTTAAAAAGTTGCATTAAACATGTCTATTCAAAATTAGGAGAATATTTGGAGTTGAGTCTTTCCGTGAGCCCCTGGAATTTGTTCTAAAATCTAAAAAAGAGAAAAAGCCCAAGGAAATTTCAAAACAATGCCCCATACCTGTGACCTGTGACTAAGTAAACACTGTGTTATTGCAGTTCTATTCTAATATTTTATACTCAATTGTTAAAATTCTATATTTACTAAGTAAGCTTAAGTCCAGAATAGTGCTCAGTCTAAGCTTATAAAATCTAGATATGTGGCATTTGTTGTGAGTTAAATTTGTTGTCAAAAAGAAATAGATAAGAAATAGTATTTATTTTTAATGTTTAAAATAACATTACTTACTGCACCCTGTATCTTAGTTCCCTTGCCTTGTTTCATTAATACTTTGAGCTATTAAGTTCTCTTCTTTTCTTGATTTAGTTGCTGATTTGTTTCCCCTATTCCTTCAACTTGGTCACTTGTTCTTCCTTTTCTTCTTTTCTCTTTTTTATCTATCTAGAAGTTTACCAAATAGCTTGTTGCCACCTGAAATTTAGAAAACTGACTCCATCATTTCTTTCTTCTTGCATTTCCTTTCTTGGTCTCCCAGTCTGTGATTCTGTTAAATGTTTGGGATACTTTTGATAAAGTTCCAGACCAGAGGCAATTAAACAGTTATTGTGGACCTTTAGAAAACTATTGGTTGTAGGTAGGTGGTACTGGCTTAGAGGTTCTTTCTTTTGCTGGCGTGATGTTTAGTTGCAGATAATGAAGATAAAGTACTACCTCTGTGAGATCAGTTCTTTGTGTAGTGAAGTGCCAAATCCGATAGAGAAACTGCACAATAATTCGTAAAATGTGGGTGGACTAATGACAAATTGACACATGATCTTTATAAGGGCAAATATAAAGACAGGTGTTAAAGAAACTCAAAACCTTAGGAGATATTTGCAAAAGCAGAAGATTTAAGTGTTAAAAAGTTGACGTTTTGGTTTTTTTCCACTCTGCCTAAGGGAATGAGGTATGGTTCACTGATCTTTGGGCCTCAGGATTCTCTTTAGTAAAAGGAAGAGGGTTGGTCTAGGTCATCTGTAAGGTTCTGTTTAGAGCTGAAATCCTGCGGACTAATGGTTGAATCCTAGAGAGGGGACTAGGCAGAACCTTATAGATTCTAACCTGGTAAGCTGACTGATCAGAATGCCAATGAGGTGAGCAGAAATAATCATAAATAACATTGGGGGAAAAGCTCAAAGTTATCCTATCTGAATTGGATGCACTCAGCTAGAAACGTAAAACCCACTAATTGTGGCCTATGAAATTGGAATATTTATTTTGCATATGAAATCTGGAAGTAAGCAGTTCAGGGCTGGTTCAGTAGCTCAGCAGTGCCACTGAGGATCCTAGCTCCTTCCTTTCTGCCTTCAGTTCTCAGTCTGTGGCTTCTTATTCTTGTGCTTATCGTCTCCTGTTTATAAGTGGCTGCTGCAGCTCTGGGCATCACAACTGCCGTCACAAGCAGAAGGTTCAGCCAGTGTGCCCCATGTATCATGAAAGAAAAAGTTTTCAGAAGACGTCCCCCTTTTGTTTCGGTGGCCAGAACTGATCGCAGGACAGACACGGAAAAGGGAGTATCTGGCAAAGGTGGAATGAGATAGCTGTGACAGGCTAAGACCCATGATTTTAATTCATCCTCTGGGACTGGGAGTTGTGGTAGCAAGGAGGAGAATGGGGAATACCTATTGGATAGACAGCAAACAGTATCTGCCATGCTATCCATTTGCACAATTTCTAAAATGTTTTCTTTTGATTGCCACAGTTTAAAGAAAAACAAAGCTGGGGAGCCTGTCCCCCATTGCTGTTGAGTCTATTCTGAATCATAACTGCCCCATAGGGTTTCTGTAGTCTTGACAGAAGCAGACTGCCACATCTTCCTGCTGCGGAGCTGTCGGTGGGTTCAAACTGCTGAGCACATAACCACTGCACCACCAGGGCTCCTTAAAGCTGGGGAAAGGGCTGCTAAATATTGATAGGCTAGAAAGGCTCCTATTAATAATTCAGTCTCATTGCCCGTTGTGTACACCTCGTTTAATTGTTTCTCAGCTTCTGTTTTCCCGTCCACCTGAGCTGGCTCTCAGTTCTGTCACACTTAACACAACTGGTTTTGAACATAAATCCCAACTAAACTCTAAGTTCTTCGAGAATAGGCACTTGGCACATAGTAGACACTTGATAAATAATAATAACTAACTTACTGAGCTCTTATTAGAGGAGCTCTGGTGGCACTGTGGTTGAGCACTCAGCTGCTAATGGAGAGATCTGTGGTTTGAACCCACCGGCCGCTCTGCATGAGGAAGTTGTGGCAGTCTGCTTCCGACAAGTTTAACAGCCTTGGAGACCCCATGACGCAGTTCTGCTCTGATCTACAGGGTTGCTATGAGTAGGAATCGGCTCCACTGCAGTGGGTTTGGTTTGGTATTTTGGAAGCTCTTATTACGTGCTTACTTTTCTAAGCACTTCACACTGTCGTCATTTAACTCTCTCAGCAACCCTATGAGATAAGAAGTATTGTACCCCATTTTACAGATGCAGAAACTAAGGAAAAGAGAGGTAAATAACTTGACCTGTCTCAGGGCCGGTAACTGACTCCAGAACTGCATTCTTCAGCAGTCTGGCGTTTATTCCCTACATTGAGTGAATTCCCAGCAAGGCCACACAGTCGGTGTGTGGGGGGCAGCCTCACTGTCTGACCCATCTAGAGAGGTACGGCTTTCCTCTCTGTACTGACTGACAAACCCAGTAGTGATCTGAAAGTTAAAAAAGACAGTTTCACAAAGAACTAATAAAACAAGAAAGCCTAGAAGGGATTAACTAGCAAGGTACAGCTTTATCAAATAAATTCTGCTAAAGATAAACCACAGAGTGTGATTTCTAGGCTTGTTGAAACCTTTGATCCTGCCTTTAACCTCCTTCCTAGTGCCTTCTTCAAAAGTAGTCTTCTAGATGTCCTGTCTAGTTTCGAACTTCCTGCACGTCAGCCTTCAGTGCCCTGCCAGTTTTCTCCTGTACCTTAGAGAAAGATGGCCCTTTCATACCTGCTGTGTTTCTCCCAGTTGTGTTCATGAGCTTGTGTGTTCTTCAGCTGTTGATCAAGCTTCACGCATTACTCTAAGATGGGATTCTCAGCCTGGACCTCCATGTGGATACATGACCTCAGTGGCTCTTTGATCATTATGACAGGTCTCTTGATGGCTTATCCCAGAGTCTCTGCTTTAAGGTTATATCCCCCTTTCTTTTCTGAAGGACCCATCTGGCTTTCAGCTCATGTATAGAGTAGATGACTGCCCAGTATTCAGTCTGCTCATTTTACTGACCTCCTTCCTTTTTCCTCTTCCTTTGACTCATTGCTCTGGTATTGTCAAGGGACAGATGAGACTTTACCTAAGACCCCATAAGTGAATTCCTACAGTACTTTTGAAGGGGTAAAAGACTGTTGGAAGATAATGTAAATGCACATCTAAATATTTTTAAAATTTTCATGCCTTTTTAAGATTATTTTTTAGATAATTAGATACATGTGTGAAATACTGAATTTAGTAGGACCTCCCCGCCCCCCTCCCTATATGCCAAGTGTAGGGACACAGATGAGCTGGAGCTGGAGTGGGAGGGATGAGGGTTGGAACAGCAAACATAAAAAAGCGCATTTGAGGTGCATATGCAAAATGTTCTGTGGGAGTCCACATTAGCGAATGCCTCTCTTGGGGAAGTCAGGAAAGGCTTCACAAAGAAACTGACATTTAAGGGTGGTTCTCAAGGATGTGGCATCTGAATTGGAGGAAGATTGATTAACAGTCTGTCATATGTAGATGACACAACCTTGCTTGAAACACTGATGAAGGTAAAAGACTACAGCCTTCGATATGGATTACACCTGAACATAAAATGAAAATTCCCACAACTGGACCAGTAGACAACATTGTGGTAAATGACAGAGAAGTTGAAGTTGTCAAGGGTTTCATTCTATTTGAATCAATATTCAGTGTCCATGGAAGCAGCAGTCAAGAAACCAAGTGATAAGTTGCATTGGGAAAATCTACTGCAAAAGACTTCTTTAAAATGTTAGAAAGCAAGATGTTACTTTGATGACTAGGGTGTGCCTGACCCAAGCTAGGGTTGTTTCAGTCACCTCATAATGCATGTGAAAGCTGCACAATGAAAAAGGAAGACTGAAGAAAAATGGACACATTTAAATTGTGGTGTTGGCGAAGAATATTGAATATACTGTGGACTGCCAGAAGAATGAACAAATCTGTCTTGGAAGAAGTATAGCCAGAATGCTCCTTAAAAGCAATGACGGTGAAACTTTGCCTTGCTTACTTTGGACACATCATCAGAGAAGACCAATTACTAGAAAAGGACATCATATTTGGTAAAGTGGAGGGTCAGCGAAGGTAAGGAAATCTTCCACGAGATGGATTGACACAGTGATTGCAACAGTGGACTTAAACACACGAAGGCCTCGGCAGTGCTTTGTTCTGTTACACGTAGTAAGTCACTATGAGTTGGAGCCAACTTGATGGCAGCTGACAACAACAATCAAGGATGAGTGCCACGGATTGAATTGTGTCCCCCCAGAATATATGTCAACTTGGTTAGACCATGATTCCCAGTATTGTGTGGTTGCTCTCCATTTTGTGATTTTCCTATGTGTTATAAATCATAACTTCTGCCTGTGATTAAAGAGGATTAGGGTGGGATGTAACACCCTTGCTCAGGTCACATCCATGATCAAATGTAAAGTGAGTTTCCCTGGGGTGTGGCCTGCACCACTTTTGTCTTACAAGAGATGAAAGGTAAGCAGGCTGAGAGATGGGAACCTTACACCACCAAGAAAGCAGCGCCAGGAGCAGAGCGTGTCCTCTGGACCCAGGGTTGCTGTGCAGAGAAGCTCCTAGTCCAGGGGAAGATTGATGACAAGAACCTTCCTCCAGAGCCGACAAGGAGAGAAAGCCTTCCTCTGGAGCTGATGCCCTGAATTTAGACTTCTAGCCCACTAGACTGTGAAGAACTAAATTTATCTTCGTTAGAGCCATCCATTTGTGGTATTTCTTTTATAGCAGCACTAGATGACTAAGACAGTGAGTTAGGAGTATGAAGGGTGAAGGAGGAAAACACATCACATACAAATAGAACAGCTTTTGTAGAGGCAAGGTGTTGTAAATAGAAAGTCGATGACTTCTGGGAGTAGTGAGAATTCAGTGTGACCTGAGCATGGAATGCATGTTTGAGGGTTGGAATGCAGTGAGACCAGAAAGGTAGGCGAGGGTCAGATCACGAAGGGGTGGGTTGTGTAACGGAAAACCAGTTAAATGGACATAATGTGACCACTTTGCAAGACCAGTGACTGCAGGTGTATAGCAAGATAAGGCCTGAGCTAAGTGATGGGAGTGGGGAAAAGGGACCAAATTCAGCAGTATTTGAGCTGGAAGTGACTTAATGTAGTGAAGAGTTCAGTGGGACAAAAGGGTATATATAATAAAGGAGAAAGATATGATTAAGGATTACTATAAGGTTTCTTCTGTTTTGAGGCTGTGTAAATAATAATGCCACTAACTGAGAATGAGAATATATGAGTAGATTTTGATTCATGAGTTGGAGTGAGAGTGGGGAGGGTTCATTCTACATTTGAAGTGGCTGCAGGAAGGAAAGATTTTTTTCAAACCGTGTGCCTAGATTTCAAGTACCCAAAATATGGTCTGTATTGGTACGTGGTCGACATTCAGCCATTTTAGGAGGTCGCATATGATCAAGAACCGATGGTACTGAAGGAAGAAGTCCAAGCTGCACTGAACACCCTGGTGAAAAACAAGGCTGCAGGAACTGATGGAATACCAAATGAGATGTTTCAACAAATGGATGCAATGCTGGAGGCACTCACTCGTCCATGCCAAGAAATTTGGAAGACAGCTGCCTGGCCAACCAACTGGAAGTGATTCATATTTGTCCACCTTCCAAAGGTGATCCAACAGAATGTGAGAAATGATTCAACAGTCATTGATATCACACACAAGTAAAATTTTACTGAAGATACAGTTGCAGCAGTACATTGACAGGGAACTGCCACAAACTCAAGCGGGATTCAGAAGAGGCCATGAAACGAGGGGTATCATTGCTGATGTCAGGTGGATCCTGGCTGAAAGCAGAGAACACCAGAAAGATGTTTACCTGTGTTTTACTGACTATGCAAAGGCATTCAACTGTGTGGGCCATAACAAACTATGGATAACGTTGCAAAGAATGGTAATTCCAGAACACCTCATTATGTTTTTGCAGAACCTGTACATAGACCAGGAGGCAGTCATTTGAACAGAACAAGGGGAAGGGGTGCATCAGGGTTGTATCCTTTCCCCATACTTAATCAGTCAGTATGCTAAGCAGATAATCTGAGAAGCTGGACTATATGAAGAAGAATGCTGCTTCAGGATTGGCAGAAGACTCATTAATAGCTTGTGATACGCAGATGACACAACCTTGCTTGGTGAAAGCAAAGAAGATTTGAAGCACTTACTGATGAAGATCAAAGACTACAACCTTCAGTATGGATTCCCTTCAACATAAAGAAAACAAAAATCCTCACAACTGAACCAATAAGCAACATCATGATAAACGGAGAAAATATTGAAGTGGTCAAGGATTTTATTTTACTTGGATCCGCTGTCAACACCCACGGAAGCAGCAGTTAAATGACATGTTGCATTGGGCAGATGTGCTGCAAAAGACCTCTTTAAAGTGTTCAAAAGCAAAGACGTCACTTTGAAGACTATGGTGCGCCTGACTCAAGCCATGTGTTCTCAGTTGCCATGTATGTGTGTGAAAGTTGGACAGTGAATAAGGAAGACCAAAGAAGAGTTGATACCTTTGAGTTATAGTGTTGGTGAAGGACAGTGACTATACCTCAGACTACTAGAAGAATGAACAAGTCTGTCTGGGAAGCAGTACGACCAGAGTGCTCCTTTGAAGCGAGGATGATGAGACTTCCTCTCACGTACTTTGGACACGTTATCAGGAGGGACCAATCTCTGGAGAAGGACATCATACTGGATAAAGTTGAGGGTCATTGAAAACAAGAGAAAGACCCTGCAATGAGATGTATTGACATAGTGACTGCAACAACGGGCTCAAACATAGCAATGAGTATGAGGATGGTGCAGGACGGGGCAGCGTTTCATTTTATTGTACATCGATAGGGTCGCTATGAGTCGGAAGCCACTGGATGGCACCTAACAACAATATATAGTCAGTGGGTGATAGTCAAGTTGGATATATTGACATGAGTAGGTCACTGTATGCTTGCTTATATTACTACAACCTGATAAGAGAATTATACCTATAAAATGCAAATAGTAGCTATAATCCAAATAGAAGGCTATTCTCAGTTAAAATACAAAAACAGAATGAAAAAAGAGGGGTGGCAGAGCAGTACTTCATCTTCTGATTCCTGGTACGTTTGCTGCTGTAAGTGGACTTCCTGTCATTACAGATGATTTTAGATAACCACCACCGTCTTTACCTTGAAAGCACATTAAAAAAAATTTTCTTCCCTTTGTAACATTCAAACTAGTTTTGAACAAACTACTTCTTAGTTTTTCCAATCAGTTGCTGAGCCAACAAATTTCTGTATTTTATTTTTTCCTCTTATTTCGGGGTTTTTAAGAGTACCATGATTCTCAGTGTTCTGTTTTTTAAAAAATCTGTTTGATAATTGCAGAAACAAATTGGAGAAGCATGGTGGAAACTTCAGATGGACTGGAAACATCAGAAAACGAGAGAGAGGTTTCCTGTAAGCACAGCACATCTGAAAAGCCCGGTAAACTCCCATGTGACACAGCCCCTGTTGGTAAGCAGCCATCGCTAGTGACTGCAGGCAGCTCTACCTCAGCCACGAACCCTGGCAAGCCTCCAGCAAGTGATAAAGAGGAAGCGAAGCCAGATGACCTGGAGTGGGCCTCACAGCAGAGCACAGAGACCGGCTCTTTGGATGGCAGTTGCCGAGATCTTTTGAATTCCTCCATCACCAGCACCACTAGCACTCTCGTACCTGGCATGCTTGAAGAAGAGGATGATGAAGACGAGGAGGAGGAAGAAGATTATACTCATGAACCCATATCTGTAGAAGTGCAGCTCAATAGTAGAATTGAGTCTTGGGTCTCAGAGACCCAGAGAACTATGGAAACTCTCCAGCTTGGAAAAGCCCTTAATGGTCCTGAGGAAGACAATGCAGAGCAAAGTGGAGAAGAGGAAGCAGAGGTGCCTGAGCCGCGGGAGCCAGGGATGGATGGTGAGGCATGGGCTGCTGACCAGCAAGCCCGTCATGAGCAGCAGAAGCCCAGCAGCTGTGGTTCACTGAACAAAGAGCACACTGATGCTAATTATACACCCCAAAATATATAACTCAGGAATGTCGGAGATCTGTTCCAGCCGTGTAAGGGTTGCAGCCATTACCTTTTATGCTTCATCTCAACATTTTGCACTGTTCTGTATTTAATATATGTATTTAATTCCCAACAGAAATATTTTTGTAGTTGTCTTTTACTTGTTTTGTCATGATACATAGCTTAGCTTTTAATTAGCATCTAAGTGTCTTTCTAAGAACTGTGTGTAAAATTCAGATCCATTTCAGCTTGTTTTGTAAGGGAAAATAATGATTTAAAAAAAAAAAGACCAAATTTTAAAGAAAATAAAATGCCTAGACTTATTTTGAAAGTTAAAGATCAAGGGTCTAAGGATAGGAGCAGATAGCAGTGTTTGCTTTAAGACTACGACTCCTTCACTCTAATTTGTGTGACTGGAAAGGTATTTGGGCTTCTTTAAAAAAGAACTCGAGGTAGAATCAGAAAACTAATAAAAGTTGTTGTTAGGTGCCATCAAGTTGGTTGTACTGATCCTGTGTACAACATAATGAAACATTGCCCAGACCTGCACCATCCTCACGATCATTGTTATGCTTGACCCCATTGTTGCAGCCACTGTGTCAGTCCACCTCGTTGAGGGTCTTCCTCTTTTCCGCAGACCCTGGTACTCTGCCAAGCATGATGTCCTTCTCCAGGGACTGATCCCTCCTGACAACGTGTCCAAAGTATGTAAGACACAGTCTCGCCATCCTTGCTCCTAAGGAGCATTCTGGTTGCACTTCTTCCAAGACAAATTTGTTCATTCTTCTGGCAGTCCATGGTATGTTCAATATTCTTCGCCAGCACCACAATTCAAAGGTGTCAGTTCTTCGGTCTTCCTCATTAATTGTCCAGCTTTCACATGCATAGGACGTGATTGAAAACACCATTGCTTGGGTCAGGAGCACCTTAGTCTTCAAGGTGACGTCTTTGCTTTTCAACATTTTTGCAGCATACTTACCCAGTGCATTGTGTCTTTTGATTTCTTGACTGCTGCTTCCATGGATGTTGACTGTGGATCCAAGTAAAATGAAATCCTTGACAACCTCAGTCGTTTCCCCGTCTGTCATGATGTTGCTTATTGGTCCAGTTGTGAGGATAATAAAAATTAGGAAACTAAAAATTGATGCAACTTTTATTTGGTCCACAAACAGTTGTTTCAGAAGTCACTGATGATTGTGATAGACTCAGATTGGGATGGGCTAAAACTTAGGCTAGCCAAGGAAACCGGGCACTGTCATCAGTTGTAGCTGGCCTTGTTTGTGGAAAGGGACAGATGTTGTCTGTAGTAGTGAAAAGTCATCCTGATGGGACCTTTCAGGTTCTGACTCAGATTTGCTTCTTACTTACCTCAGGAAAGCTCTTGTACATAGTCTTATTTACACAAAACTAGACAAATTTTGGCAGGCGAGTAACTAACCAATTGTGTGACTGCAGAACTTAGATGGGACATGTCCAGAAACAAAGCTTGCTCTGGTGTGTTCTCTTGCATGCTTGTGATTCAGGATCTTTTGGGTTTGATACATGGCCCTGATTTGAGTATCCAGACTCATCCTGAGTGAGACAGCTTCACCTTATCTTTGATGTACATTTTGTTCCCAGCCTTGAGCATCTTTCACATAACAGCAGCCATAGTTACTGACAGGAGGCCAGGAGCAGGAGCTTTACTGCACTTCCTATGTGTGTCCTGGTAACTGAAGGCTTGGATGAGAACGTTCTAGAAGAAAGGAGAAAAGTTGTTCTAATTGTGCTGAAACTATTACGTGATTTAGAGTATCCAGGTATATGCAGTTACTGTCATCACTCTTATCTCTGCCCTTCCCTGGAAATGTTTG